>NC_086319.1:227231135-227585510 GCF_036172605.1 Pelobates fuscus
ATTCTCTATGTCACCGATCATCATGAGCAGTTAGTCACAACCAATGAACCCATGAGCACACCTTCACATGATAGTGCTACAAAAAAGCACTTTCATTGCCCCCCTATGTTCTTGTTTCTTTTATCAGTTTGCATCTTCCTTGTTTCTATTCATTACTTCTGTCTAACTTTAATCTCTACTCTTTTCCTCAAACATCTTCACTCTACAGGTTTTCTCTCTCCCTTTTTGTCTTCCCACATTATCTGTTTATAGTCATTCATTTAGTCCCCTTATAGCTTTTCATTTTTTCTTCTCTTACTCTGTCTGTTGACTTGACCCTGCCCTCATAATACTTTCCTACCTGAAATGTTTTCTACAGCCATCCTGGCTCTCAAATCCTTCTGAATCAGTTTACTTTGCCTTAACAATTTTCCTAATCAGCAGTTCATTTTCCTATATAGATTTTAACTTTCATGTGCCCCTCAGGTTTATCCCTACAAATATCCCTATTCCTTCTTTCTTTTTTGAAGAAAGGTGTGGCTACCTGTGTGCCAGAAGCCTTGCTATTATAGAATTAACATCTCACCCATATCTGCCACCACCTGTCATGTGATTGTTTTATTTGAAAGCTAAACTTTTTCCATCTTAAGATGAACTGAGGTTGGTGTAGCCTGTGTACTGTTATATGACCTATCATATAACATACTGGCATCTATGTCTTTTCCATAAATGGGAATGCCGTCATAGGCATTGCTTAAGTTGACGCAGAGCATCTAAGCATCTGGTCCTACCACCAAAATGATAGAGGCTAGTAATTTCATCTTGAAAGAATACTACTCTTGTTTAGTTTCACTGACTTCATTTATTTTTCAACTAGTTGAAAATCAGAAGGCAATGGCAGAACTTAATCCCTTCCAGAATCCAGGCATATAGCAGAACTCCTCTGGATCCTACTCCCATTGAGCTGGTGACTAAAGTCTCATGTGAGGAATCTTCCAGGCCAGAAGACACTGCTTGTTTGATATTTTTTACCAGATCTGAATGAGGGGAAGAGGTGTCAGCCAGGTCTCTAAAGTATGTTGTTCATAGGCATTTCCTTTGCACACTTGATTTTCACAAACAGTACACAGCTGCTCTATATCATTCCTTCTAATAGATAGCTCCCAAAACACTATTTTAACCCCTTAAGGACATAGTGAATTGTCCAAGACATTTTTTTACGCTACATGTCTGTTCAATATGTGTGGTTTTTCCAGCAGGCAAAATAACAAAACAAAACTGTGTCAAACCAAGTGCTTCAAAGAAGACATAGCAAGAAGTCCATGCCACCCTTTCTCACTAAGCAAGATACCACAAATAACCTACTGCATGGGTAAATACGTCTCATATCAATGCAGCAATTGTAAAAAACAGCATCAAATAATAACACGCAGGGGAAAAGAAGGCAGAAAAAAAAAAAAAAAACAACAACAATGCTGCTACTAATTATTACTGCAACATATACCCTATGGTCACTAGAGACTGTAATCTAGGGGTTTACAAAATAGAGAGGCTGGAAAAGTGAAGATAAAGAACCCCAAGTGAGTCACAACATAAAAATAGACAGACTCACCTGTCACTATCAAAGAGGACAGGAAAGAAAAATGTTGCGTGAAGCCTGGCGGAACCATATTACACGTTTTCCCATTGTCAATGCTGCAATGTCAATGCGTCTGCGAGTGTTTTGATTCTAACCTTTGTTTTATGTAAACTTAAATTGCCTGTGACTTTAAAAAAAGGAAATTCTGTATCTATTTTATTTGTTATTTTGTATATATTTATGTATATTTTACATTATTTTTTTTTAATAGTATAATTTGTTTTCTGTTATTTTCTTTTGCATTTATACTTCTAAATCAATTTTTTTTTACATATTTTGTATGCTATCCTTTTTGATAAATGGGTCATTAAATATTGTGTTTATACACTCGGTTTAATCGTTAAATATTATTTTATACATATCTTCAATAGAAATGTTTCATGTATGCCCAACTGGTTTAAGTGCATTTTTCTTTTGTAAGTGTATTTAAACCAGAGGTGCCCAAAAGGTAGATCGCCATATATGTGATTGAATATCTAGAGTGAGGTCAGTTTTGTGATGGAGATACAAATGGTGGCACCAGGGTTGGCACATCCTATAGGTGACTTAGGCTGTCGCCTAGGGCGCACCGGTCCGGCGGGCGCCATATTTGAGTGACCCGGCAGGAGGAAAGCGCACAGTGCTCCCTCCTGCCAGTCACTAAATGTAGCATGGCCGGGCAGCGCGAATGGGGGTAGAGGAGCGTCTCCTGGCCAGATTGACAGGAAGTGCTCACTGAGAGGTACAGGGAACAGAAGCTCTTGTACTGCGGTCCGTGCCGCCCAACCACGCTACAAAGATAGGTAGGAAGCACAACAGGGAAGGGGGATAATACTAAGGAGGTAGGGGAGAGGGAGGGAGGCCCACCAGGAGGGGGGCACAGAGGGGAGGGAAGGACCACTAAGATGGGGGGGACCATGGGGGGAGGGAGGACCACTAAGAGGGGGGAAAGGGATGGGGGAGAGGGAGGACCACTAAGAGGGGGGAGGGAGGACCACTAAGAGGGGTGTGAGGGGGGACCACTAAGAGGGTTGGGGGAGAGGGAGGACAACTTAGGGGGAGGGAGAGGGAGAGGACCACTAAGGGGGGATGGAGAGGTAAAGGCCACTAAGGGGTGGTGGGGAAAGGTGGGACTGGAGGGGACTTCTAAGAGGGGGGAGACCACTAAGGGACAGGGAGGGGAGAGGAACACTGAGGGACAGGGAAGAGATGGATAGAGACCACTAAGGGATAGGGGGCAGGGGAGAGCTCTAAGGATGGAGGGGACAGCTCTAAGGGAGGGGAGGAGAGAGCACTAAGGGACAGAGGCTAGGGGAGATCACTAAGGAACAGGGGAGATCTCTAAGGGACAGGAGGGGAGAGCACTAAGGGACAGAAGGGGGAGCTCTGAGGAATGGGTGGGGAGAGCACAAATGGAATGGAGGGGATATCCCTAAGGGACGGGGGGCAAGGGACAACACTAGGGACTGGATGGGAGGGGAGGGGAGGGGAGAGCAGTAAGGGACAGGAGGGGAGGGGAGAGAACTGGGGGACAGGAGATGAGGGGAGATCACTAATTGACAGGATGGTAGGGGAGAGCACTATAATAAAAAAATAAAGAGCTGCTCCCCTCTCGGCGCCTACCCCACAAACCCTCTCTTTCACACTACATACATGCACAATGCATCCTTACACATACACAGAAACACACAATGCATCCCTACACACACACACACACACACAGAAACATACAATGCATCCCTACTCATACACAGACACACCGAAACACACATGTATCCATTACGCACACACACACTGCTTCTCTTACACACACACACAGAAACAAAATGCATCTCTTACACACACTTAATGCATCCCTTTCAGACACACACTGTATTACATTCCTTACACACAAACACACACAATGCATCCCCTACACAAACTACATCCCTTACACAAATCAGTATCCCTATACACTATATTCCATAAGAACACACACATTACATCCTCTACAATAACACATAACACATCCCTTACACACATACACTCCACTCCCTGTCTCTAAATTACCTCACATTAAAGGGACACTATAGTCACCAGAGCCACTACAGCTTAATGTTGTGGTTCTGGTGTCTACAGCCTGTCCCTGCATGCTTTTTAATGTTAACACACAGCCTTTTCAGATAAAAGAAACTATGTACAGCACTAGCGTTGGCAGAACATATGGGTGGGGCACTGTGATGTCACATGCCTAGGGTGGCAAAAATCCGTGCACCGGTCCTGGGTGGCACTTAATACTTGTTATTTGATTATGCTGTCTTATGGTGAACTTTTGATGGCTATAAAAATGTGGACTTTGAAATCTATTCAAGTATCCAGGATAACAAAATCAGTTAAAAAGACTTTATGGCTGTTGAGGCTTGCTTGAAAATGTTAAATTGCATAATAACAGGTTATGATGCTTCCAAATCTGAACATTATGTGTAGATAATACATCTTTCATTTGGCTGAAACATCTTAACATATTAAAACTCATGTGTTAACAAGATCAACAGAACTCATATATTGCACTCTGTTCATTTGTATTTTAAAAATGCATCAAAGCAAACAAATATCTAAAATATTCGTTAGGGCGAGGCTATTTTTAAATTTTTCAATGTAGGATACACTTTGGCATTTTATTGTGCGTTTATATATATATATATATATATATATATATATATATCCTTTATTTTTTTTTAATTTTTTTTTTTGAAAAAGCAATTTATTGAATGAAAAAGCAATACAAACAATTACATTCTTAACAATAATCTCCTTTATAAGGTGCTTTATCATAGAAGATCCATTTCCATTGGTGTCTGTAGAAAACTTAATTTTTTACACAATATTGTCTGTCAACTCGATCTGTCTGAGAGTAAATGCAAAATTCCTTGAAATTAAATCTAGTATCAGCAGGAGCCATACACATCTTAAACAATTTCGAATTCCTGTCTGTAACAATATACATATTGTAAATATATTATACATTAGCATGTTCATTTTTATTACCTACAGAATGAGTGAGCAACATGGCATCTGGCATCCATTTTCAATTATGTACAATTAATGATCCATAGTTCTTGTTTGATACTGTCAATATGCTCAACAGCATGAACATTTTGACTTTTATTTGATGTGCTTTACATGACTAGTATTTGTTTCTTTGATTTGCACTATTTTTGGTACACGCTATCTTTTTATTTTAAATGTACACAACTGCATTTCAAGAGTTGAATATGCTAGATTCGTATTTTATATATTCAGGAGGACTTGAAAGAGGGGAAGGCTAAAGTGCCAGGAAAACAAATTTTCCCTTTAATCTCTAAAGCATAACAGAAAGTTGTGGTACTTTAAGAGGACTGGAGTATTCCTTAAGGAATAATTTTCTGAAAAAAAACCCAAAACAACTTAGTATCATAATTCTATTAATAAGCTGTATAATCACATGCTGATATCTGTATATTGTACAACATTTTTATTATCTCTATGGCGTTTTGCAATGATGTGAGTAACTTTGAAACTTAACATCGTGTTTTTAATGATATTTTTCATGTTGTGTCATAGCAATTTGATATTTTATGTCATTTATTATTAGCAAAGAACTTTGATGTCCTTGAGACTTGAAATATGTAAAGCAATATAACTGATATGAAACCTGTTTATTAGTGAGTATTGATAAGAGCACAGCCTTGTCTTACTATATGGCATCTCAATAATTTAAAGGCAAATGCTTTATTTATACATATTTATCAACTGAAAAGCCTTGTGCCCCCATGTAAACTTAAAATACCACTACATTGACCATTTAAAAAAATAAAAACCCAAAAAAACTATTTAGTAAATGTAGCCTCAAATAAAATAGGAAGGTATTTTATTTTTCTGCATTTATTTTTTAGGGGTATATGAAAACAAGGCATTCAATGGGTACACCCTCACTTATTATATATATTATTTTGTTCAGGAGAAACAGGGCTTTCATTTAATATCAAATATTTAGATATGAAACATAATTGAATGTGAAAAAAATCTAAAAAGGTATTAGAAATTAAGAAAAAAATGTATTTTTCAAGTTCTACATGATATTTTAACTGTGAATGTCATAATACTGTTAGATTTTACTGCAATATAATACACATATTTGTATTCAGCAATGTCTCACGAGTACAACAGTACCCCCCATGTACAGGTTTTCTGAGTTTTTGGAAACTTATAGTGGTTAAATATAGGGCTTTCCCCTTTTCCATTTAAATTTGCCAGATTGGTTTGCTGGGCCTATGTTGCCTTTGAGACCGTATGGTAGCCCAGGAATGAAAATGAACCCAATCTTGGCATACCATTTGTAAAAGTAGACAACCCAGTGTATTCAAAATGGGGTATGTAATGTATTTTTTAGTAGCTACTTAGTCACAAACCCTAGCCTAATTTAGCGTTTATATATTTTTTGCATTTTTCACAAATAAACTGCCCTTTTACTGGTGGTATCATCGTCGTGATACGTTTTACTGTTTTATAACAAACATATTTGTGTTTAGCAAAGTCTCCCAAGTACAATAATACCCCCCATATCCAGGTTTTATTGTGATTTGGAAAGTTACAGGGATAAACATAGGATTTGAAAATTAAATCCTCTGGATTTGCTGCCTGGGTTGTCAGGCTGGTCCCTCAAATTATAATTAATAAAATGACTTCATTATGTTAAAGTATTACATAAATATACACGTAGAATTTAAATATATATACATATATGTGTGTTTAAATCTTTATTTATGCAATTATATATGTTATTTTATCTATTTATTACTCACCAAATCAGTGTGTGTGGGATTTGCTGCCCGTCCGAACCCGGAATTGCTCCGGCGGGACATGTAAAACGGCGTGGTGACGCATGCAGTGACGAAGGGCATTGCTAGGCAACGTATGAACAGTGAAAAGTATGTGTATACCCTTTGCAAATCGTAAGGGTGTACACCATATAGTATTGGTCTTGAAAAAGACCATATAGGGGTTGCAACGTTGGTCGAATTTTTCTGAACATAATATGATACCACAATAAAAGAATCACTGGAAAGAAAGTCCTATGAGTGCTCCCATTACTCCTTGTTTATGTATATATATCATATTGATCGTAAGGGTGTACACCATATAGTATTGATCTTGAAAAAGACCTATAGGGGTCGAAACGTTGGTCGAATTTTTCTGAACATAATATGATACTACAATAAAAGAATCACTGGAAAGAAAGTCCTATGAGTGCTCCCATTACTCCTTGTTTAAATATATATATATATATATATATATATATATATATATATCATATATATATTTATATATATCATATATAAATAAACACAAATATATGATTTATATAATATATATATATATATATATATATATATATATATAAACAAGGAGTAATGGGAGAACTCATATGACTTTCTTTCCAGTGACTTTCTTTCCAGACATTGGGACACTGGGAGAAATGGGGACACAGACACTGGGAGACTAGGGGACTGGGCGACATGGGGACACTGACACTGTGATACATAGGGACACTGAGACACTGGGTGACTTGCGAGACTGAGACACTGGGAGACAGGGAGACACTGGGAGCAATCCATCTATACAGCAGAATCAAACTGTGAGTAGTTTGTTGGTGATTTTACAGAATTTTCTCTGATGTCCCTCCTTGTGATTTACATCATGTGATGTCATGCATAACTGATTAAGGCTGGTATTTTTTTTTCCAAGAAAGTTGGCAACCTTAACTACTCTTCACATACTCTTGCTTAAAGGAGCACTATAGGGTCAGGAACACAATCATGTATTTCTGATCCTATTATGTTATAACCACCACCCTGTCCCCTTCTTGCCTCCCTAAATATAGTAAAATATTACTTGTATTTAATCCTGCAGCTGCTGGCTCAGAAATGGTGGTCTGAGCAAATTACAATACTTCCCCATAGGATTGGCTGAGACTGTCAACTAGGCAGATCAGGGGCAGAGCCAGCACAAGTCCAACATAGCCCTGGCCAATCAGCATCTCCTCATAAATATAAAATGAATCAATGCATCTCTATGAGTAAAGTTCAGTGTCTGCATGCAGAGGGTGGAGACACTGAATGGCAGTGCTGCACACTAGGCGGTACTGCCCCAGGAAGCACCTCTAGCAGCCATCTCTGAAAAGACAGTGTTTACTGCAAAAAGCCTGCATGGAATGATTCTACTTACCAGAACAAATACAATAAGCTGTAGTTGTTCTGGTGACTATAGTGTCCCTTTAAGTTTGGAAGCTTAAGAGGGATGTATGGGAACAAAACTTGTGTTTACTTGCTGACATTAAAATTAGTTTAGGTAATGCAGACGTTGGTCTCTCTAACACTGTGGCATGTCCCCTTTCTTCTACACTCACTACATACACCTTTTCTCTACCAGGAACTTCTGCCTGCTAGTAAGAAGGTAAGGAGACAAGTGGACCAGCGAGTGCTAGGGGACAGTCCTTAGAAAGCATGGAGTGAGCGCATCATTAGACACATTTATGTCAAGCTCAGGGTGCTGCCTGCATAGTATGCCCTTAGTTGGACAGCCTGCAGGATTGGCAGGCAGCCTGACATGCATTCATGCCAGGCTATCCTTTAAATTCTTTGGACAAACATGCCCCCTTTTTGGGCATGTTCACCCCTTTTGGCAGGTCTTGTCACGTGATTCGCGCCAGTGGCACACCCTTTTACCCCGCCCATTGACTTCCTGCTTCACTGGACACTGCTGTTAGGGGTTATGGATTTACTTGAAAGATGAAAGCATAAATTAGAGAGAAATTAGCATAGAGTATGTGTTTTCTTATAGCTGCATCCTACGAGTTTCCCTCCAGCACCATCTCCATCAGATACATGACGCTTGGGAGGTATGACTGTTTTAGTGTTTTTGGTCGATAAGATTCCGTAATTAGGCCCATCATAATTGTCAGCACCAGGCCCACTGTGCTCTTAACTATAGGGGAACTTATGCCGCTGAAATATAGACTTTAAGGCTCAGCCAGTTTTTGCTATTATAGCACTTAGACAATCTACTGTAGTCCTTACCTTATTTAATGTAGGCAGGAAGCTCCCCTATTAGCTTAACTGGTTTATATACCAATCCTCTTAAGGTTTTGCTTGGCTCCTTGTGGGGTTGTTTACCCACCATTCTGCCCTTTAGACTTAGACTTTGGATTTCTGTCTCTGTCCTGTGCGTTCCCTAGTAACGTACTTTTGGGGAAAGGATACTGGGAGCCAATGATGATTTTTTCTTTACAGGCTTTCATCACTACAGCATCACTTCATGGGATGCCAAGCTCTACCCTCCATTTACAGCTAGTGGGCTACCCATATTAGGGGTCCACGGTTCGCTTTTTCTACTTAGGAGGGACGCATGTTAAACAGCTCTATTATTTAGGGGCCAGTTTTCAGGACACTGGTCTAAATCACACAAATCTCTTTGAGTACAACACCCTATTGCTCTGCACACCTTGCCAAGGGGGGTTTTATGTTGTTATTCCTCTCTAGCGACTCTGCTATTTTGCAATCCTTATTAGGGTGACACCACTGTCTTTCCCTAGATACAGATTTATAGCTACTTATAGCGTTCGAAACAGTGTTGCAATCTATACAATTGTATCTTGATAACAAGGTTCGCTGTGAGGTTACCTCTCGATAGAGGATCCCTATTCCGCTCACTGTATATACACTTTTTTTGTACACTGTATATACACTTTTAAATGAATTTAATTTGATTTATTTTCCTTCACTTTATATTTTATTGAGTGTTTTTTTTCCCTACAAGGGACTAATAAATATTTATTATTTTTCATATTTTGCATATATGTCCCCTACTGGCAACTCCTAGCCAATACTATGGACTATTCTATTCAGGGGTATTGAGACTGACGGTTGGGAGGACCTGTTCTGTAATCCCTCTCTGTCAGCCTTTCCTTTTTCCACTGTGCTCTTAATCCCGCCCTGAGGGGAATACATACTTATGCATTAGGTGCCAGTGAACAGCTCCTCCGCTTTTGCCGGCGCCAAGCCCCTTATGTCAGCACAAAGAAGTTTGGATGTCGCCCACTTCAAGGGCGCATTTTTAAATAGATTTGTTATCCATGACATCACGCCTTAAATGGACCAATTAAAAACCAATTAAAACACAGGTGAACCTATTTAAAGCCTGTTCAGTCCCTTAAACATTTCACTATCGTGGTCTCTGTTTACTAACAGATTTAGTGCTTCTAAGACGCTCTTGGGATTTCCTGTTATTGAACTTGTCTTCGTTCTTTTAACCGCTGATATCCTGACCCGATTTGTATATTGACCTGGCTTGTATATTGATCTGTGTATTTCTATTATCCTGACCTGGCTTGTTTTTCATGTATCGGTATCTGTGTATTCCTGACCTCAGCTATTCCTGAGTTTGATTCTCTCTTGTAATACATTAAATCCAGGCACTCTAAGGTCGGGTAATGCAGCTTTTGGACCCTCACTTTGTGGGTATCCTTTTTTTCTATGTGCAAAGGTAATTTCAACCATGACACTCGGCCACTCTAATGTCCAGTATGCACTTCTGTGATCTCCGACTAGGTTTGCATGTTGGGCTTAGGTTTGTTCTGTCAGATGATATGCCAATTTAAATACAGTTCCTGTTAAATACTGCAAATTGTGTTTTTTTTACAACTAAATCCTAAAATGCACCACCAGCTTTTGTTGAGTTGCTGAGTGTATAGGCCACCTTAAGCCATATATTCAGAAATGTCAGTAATATGGAATTTAAGCAAGTAAATTCTATTTTCTGACATTCTGGCATACAAACTTAATCCTGTGGATTGAGCAAACCCTTTTTTATTAGCAGTTACTTACTATACAGTGTGCCCTGTTTTGCCTTTTGTTCTCTGTTTCATACCATTATGGAGAGGACCCCAGTCATCCACATATCCTTAAAGAGGGATAGTACCACTGCAATGGCCTACCAGTCATCAATATTAAATATTTAATAGGTATGGCTGACTAACATGAGCCATTTAGAGGCTCTATAAAATGTGATTGCATTTTCATTGACATACTGACCCATCTGTCAATCATTCTATATACTACACTATACAGGTGCCTGCTTATCTTGAATCAAGAGATTCATCTTACATTGACAAGCAGGAATTGTACCACTTAAGTGCACAAAGTAGAGCTAACTTACAGCTCTATAAAGTGTAAGTGTATCTCTCTGTTTTTACTTCTTGGTATCCATAACTTACTACACTATCAATCCCTCTTGGTGTCCATTCGTATCATTCTATATAACATACAAATGGGGACTCCTCAAGGCACTACTTCCACTTATTCTCTGAACATTATTTTTCAACTTGCACATGGCTCTCATATTCTCCGGGTTGTCTTTCAAACTCTCTGAGGACAGCATGTGCCCCTGCAGTAAACATCCATGTTTTAGGAAGCTGAAAATACTGCGTTTGCAGCATGATGTAGTGAGATCATTCCTGTGCTGTTTGAAACATTGGTGTTTTGTACAGCTTATCAGAATTCTTGAGGATTGGGTGATTTTCAATTTTATTGGTACAGTCACTGGTGCATTATGACCATCTCTTTCAAGATCTCTGTAGACCTCACCTGACATGGATTCTATTGGTCTATTAAAATATATTTGTATTCCTTTATCAGTTGAGTCAGACAACAATGCTTTCTGGTTTGCTTCAACAACTTCAATTGCAGGTGTCTTTCCCATATAGAAAACGTCCAGGGTTATTCACTAAAATTGACTGAATGCCCACCACAATGGTAATATTTACTTAAGTCAAATATGGTTGGAATTTCAGTTGGGCCGAGAAAATCTGCTGCAAATGCCCAGAACGATTCGGATAAAAAAAATCAGTGTTTTCACACCTGAACCCTTGCAAAGTATATGATTTAGAAGATTCACAAAGGACTTACATTAGCAAAATTCTGAACAAAATGCATCCAATAGAATGCAAATTCCAAATTATTTTTCACTTGGTTTTATGCAAGTTAACAATAATTTTAAGTACTATTTAGAATAGTTAAAAACTCTTGACGGTGCAAAGGTTAATTATGTGATGGCTGGCTAGCACTAGACTCAACTAGACTATGTATCCTCCCATGGGATGGTGCCTTTCTAGTGACTGGGCAGCAATGGCATCCCTGTCACTAATATTAAATATTCAATATGTATGCTTTCACAGGCCACATGGCAGGAGTGGTCATAAGGATGTTTTAAACCTCTTCTTGACCCCAATAACGTTTTGCATTCATAGTGCTGGCAGGGGGATGATAGTTCAGATTTTGTTTGAATACGTTTGAAACATATGGTCCTGGAATTGAAGCATTTGTGTTTGATTTCAGCCATTTGGCAGAGTTTGGTCCTGCTGAAATCAGTGCCTGAATTTCAAAATCCAGACATTATTCAATAGTGTCAACAATTTCCTTAGATTTAGATTGCTGTTTGAATGGTCTCATATGCAGCTGGATGGTTTGCCTAATGTGGTACGGGGCCATTTAAACTTTAGTGAATAACCCTGTCCTTCTGAATTATCCCCATATATTTCACCAGCTCAGCAAACCAAACTTGCCAGGTGTCACTTGGATCCTTTAGACTTTAAGTTGCACACTTTTAGATGCACACTTTTTCACATTTTTTTATAGAGGAATGAAAATACGACAGGTCATCAATGACACAATATGTGAGAGAAGAAGACATCCCAACAAATTATAGTAAATGAATTGCAACTATCAATCTTTGAACATGTCTCTTAAGACAAAAGAATGTTAGATCCAAGAGCAAAATAATAAAAAAAAATAAATAAAGTATATAAAGAAATCAAAAGCCTATAGCCTCTAATTGGCAAAAGAATGCAAGTAGACCGTTTCACAAAAATGAAGAGGAAATGATGGGACTCATTTTCCATGGATAATGGGAAAGTAACATTTAGGTGCAATTGTAATAAAAGGCAGCAATGGCCTCCAAGTCACTAATATTAAATATTTAATAGGTCACATGGCAGCAGTGGACATAATCATTTTAAGTACTATTTAGAATAGAATGAGATATATATATATATATACCTGATATCATCTGACAGCAAAACTTTACATTTGTTATCATTTATATACAGAGCTAGTGTGCAGGCTGCTATAACACTTTAAAGAAAGCCTTAGGCTGTGGTGAAACGTGGCAGCATTACTTTTATATGCTATTTGTATCACTTTATTTTATTGTACTTCAATAAAGATATATATTATTCAGAAGACCCCTGGACCATCCTGTTTTATTCCAAATACTTTCTGGACTTAATTTTCTATGGTGGAGAATGTACCACCAAAGCTTTAATAATTGACAACATCTTTTTTTTTTTTTAAATTTCCATCCAATTGCATTTATTGCATATACAATTATACAATGTGCACTATATATTTGTTTATATATATATATATATATATATATACCGTATATACTCGAGTATAAGACGAGTTTTTCAGCACATTTTTTGTGCTGAAAAACCCCCACTCGTCTTATACTCGAGTCAGTTGTCTGTATTATGGCAATTTGCATTGCCATAATACAGACATGGACCGGGGGCTGGCAGGAAGCTGTAACTTACCTTCACAGCAGCTCCTGTCAGCTCCCTTCTCTCTTCTCCGGTGCGTGCAGCTCCCAGGTCAGCTCCCTCTGCAACTCTCGCGAGAGCTGCGGGGTCAGAGCGTTGCCACGGGTTACCGTGGCAACGCTCCGCACGGCCGCGAGAGTTGCAGAGGGAGCTGACCTGGGAGCTGCACGCACCGGAGAAGAGAGAAGGGAGCTGCTGTGAAGGTAAGTTACAGCTTGCTGCCAGCCCCCCTCCTACAGCCCATCCACTGGACCACCAGGGAGTGCGAGCCCCCCTCCCTGGCCAGCTAACAAGCAGGGAGAGGGGACGAAAACACATTAATAATAAAACAAATAATAATAAGAAAAAAAAATATTAAAATAATAACATAAAAAAAATAATACAATTAATAATAAAATAAAAAAAAAAATAGTTACCTAAAAAAATAATACCATTAAAAAAAATATTAAAATAATAATTAAATCATAATTAATAAAATGCCCACCCCCCACCAATGCTCTGCACTCACACACACACACACTGCACTCACACATACACACGCTGCATTCATACACACACTGCACTGCATTCATTATATACACACTGCATTCATACACACTGCACTCACACACACTGCACTCATACACACTGCACTCACACACACTGCACTCATATACACACACTTCACTGCATTCATTATACACACACACTGCACTGCATTCATTATATACACACTGCATCCATACACACACTGCATTCATACACACACACACTGCACTCACACACACTGCACTCACACACACTGCACTCACACACACACACACTGCATTCATACACACACTGCATACACACACTGCACTGCATTCATTGTACACACACTGCACTCATACACACACACTGCACTCCATTCATTATATACACACTGCACTCATACACACTGCACTCATACACACACTGCATACACACACACTGCATTCATTATATACACACTGTAAATAAATATTCAGTTAATATAATTTTTTTAGGATCTAATTTTATTTAGAAATGTACCAGTAGCTGCTGCATTTCCCACCCTAGTCTTATACTCGAGTCAATAAGTTTTCCCAGTTTTTTGGGGTAAAATTAGGGGCCTCGGCTTATATTCGGGTCGGCTTATACTCGAGTATATACGGTATATATATATATATATATATATATATATATATATATATATATATATATATATATATTACAGAGGAGGCACTGTACCACTAACATACAGTTGCAAGAAAAAGTATGTGAACCCTTTGGAATGATATGAATTTCTGCACAAATTGGTCATAAAATGTGATCTGATCATCATCTAAGTCACAACAATAGACAATCACAGTCTGCTTAAACTAATAACACACGAAGAATGAAATGTTGCCATGTTTCTATTGAACACACCATGTAAACATTCACAGTGCAGGTGGAAAAAGTATGTGAACCCTTGGATTTAATAACTGGTTGAACCTCCTTTGGCAGCAATGACTTCAATCAAACGTTTCCTGTAGTTGCAGATCAGACATGCACAACGGTCAGGAGTAATTCTTGACCATTCCTCTTTACAGAACCATTTCAGTTCAGCAATATTCTTGGGATGTCTGGTGTGAATCACTTTCTTGAGGTCATGCCACAGCATCTCAATCGGGTTGAGGTCAGGACTCTGACTAGGCCACTTCAGAAGGCGTATTTTCTTCTGTTTAAGCCATTCTGTTGTTGATTTACTCCTATGCTTTGGGTCATTGTCCTGTTGCAACACCCATCTTCTCTTGAGCTTCAGCTGGTAGACAGATGGCCTTAAGTTCTCCTGCAAAATGTCTTGATAAACTTGGGAATTAATTTTTCCTTCGATGATAGCAATCCATCCAGGCCCTGACGCAGCAAAGCAGCCCCAAACCATGATGCCCCCACCACCATACTTCACAGTTGGGATGAGGTTTTTATGTTGGTGTGCTGTGCCTCTTTTTCGCCACACATAGTGTTGTGTGTTTCTTCCAAACAACTCAACTTTGGTTTCATCTGTCCACAGAATATTTTGCCAGTACTGCTGTGGAACATCCAGGTGCTCTTGTGCAAACTGTAAACGTGCAGCAATGTTTTGTTTGGACAGCAGTGGCTTCCTCTGTGATATTCTCCCATGTTAGCATTTGCCAGTGACTTTTGTAAGTCTTTAGCTGACACTCTAGGATTCTTCTTCACCTCATTGAGCAGTCTGCGCTGTGCTCTTGCATTCATCTTTACAGGACGGCCACTCCTAGGGAGAGTAGCAGCAGTGCTGAACCTTCTCTGTTTATAGACAATTTGTCTTACTGTGGACTGATGAACAGCAAGGCTTTTGGAGATACTTTTATAACCCTTTCCAGCTTTATGCAAGTCAACAATTCTTAATTGTAGGTCTTCTGAGAGCTCTTTTGTGCGAGGAATCATTCACATCAGGCAATGCTTCTTGTGAACAGCAAACCCAGAACTGGTGTTTTTTTTTTATAGGGCAGGGCAGCTGTAACCAACACCTCCAATCTCATCTCATTAATTGGACTCCAGTTGGCTGACATCTCACTCCAATTAGCTCTTGGAGATGTCATTAGTCTAGGGGTTCACATACTTTTCCACCTGCACTGTGTATGTTTACATGGTGTGTTCAATAGAAACATGGCAATATTTCATTCTTTGTGTGTTATTAGTTTAAGCAGACTGTGATTGTCTATTGTTGTGACTTAGATGATGATCAGATCACATTTTATGACCAATTTGTGCAGAAATCCATATCATTCCAAAGGGTTCACATACTTTTTATTGCAACTGTATCCTAGAGTTGAGATTATACCACTTCACTCTGTCTAAAGGAGCCATATAGAAGGCACCATCAAATGTGAGTGCAATTTTATTCATGCATTTGGCTTGCCCATACTATTCTAATTTATTGCACTATATAGTGTTTAAATCTGTTTTATTTCATATGTTGAATTATCCTCCTGGATCAACAGACACACTGCATATCCTTAAGAGGGATTACAGCATGTAGATGAGCGGTTTTATGTATGCTATGCTTATTGTTACTGTCTCTTTAACCCCTTAAGGACACATGACATGTGTGACATGTCATGATTCCCTTTTATTCCTGAAGTTTGGTCCTTAAGGGGTTAAAAATAATATGATTTTCATTTGACACCACAAAGTCCTTACACAAAAATGCAGCATAGATTCAAAACATTGATAAAAATGGGAATAACTACTAAAATAAACTATGATAAGCGAACGAGACATACAACCTTAATAAAATGTTTAGATAAAAGATAGATAACACCAGGGAATGTCTCTGTTAAGAAAAAAACTCTTGGCAGGTATTAAAAGTGAATTCAAATCTGAAAATGTCAGCTATGCTTTCAGTTTGGCTACTTTGACCATACATTTGAAATTACTTTGAATTCACTTTCTATTCCCAACAATTCTCACTTTAGTAAATAACCCTTTACATATTTTACCTTAATAGTGTTTATATTAATTGTACTCCACCTTCTGGAATATATCCCTCAGCTCCAGATATCAATTCTTTAGACAGGATCTTTCACACCATTATTTTCTTAGGGATTTACATCACCATAACATCAGAAAGACACTAAACATAGTGTAATATGCATAACAAAATCAGATAGAATGCAGATTCCCTATGTACCATGCCGTGGTGACTTAAAATGTATGCCATCACCTGCTTTATTTACATTACAAGCTTTGTGTTTGCAGGAATAAACTGAATGTCAAGTTGCTGCAGTAATTTTGCCGAATCTAGAGGAAAGAGGAAAACCATACATCATGGTAATTAACATCCACTGCCAGATTAGGTTTACTTTCCTGAAAGTCTGTGAGAGGAGGTAAAGAAAGCTCAATTCAATACCTCTCTAACCCTCTCTCTCAGTACTATGGTCAACTCTAATGTATAACTAGCCCTTGTCAGAAAGTATAAAGTCAAGAGGGTGTCGTCCAACTAGGATTCTAGAGAAATGGCTTCAAAGCTAGATCTCAAGGCATAGCAACAGTTCAAGATACTGACAATACTTGCTGGAAACCATTTTTCTTATCCATAACTTCATATCCAAAATGCAATATAACATCCATAATTCAGTTACTAACTTTAAATGAGGTCTGTAAATGACTAAACTATGGACAACTGTCTATGTTGTTCTATGTCTTTATCATTGCATATCAGGTGATATTTTCCAGTGATTTTCTGTGACAATCAAAATAATAATGATCATCATAATCATCTGTAAATGTTTAAACAGGAGAAATACAAATAGTTTGTGCTACTGTTCAAGCATCACATGGGGTATAGATGATATCTTTATTCTCTGATAATTATTTAATTGACCTTGAAATGATAAATAGCAGGCCATAAGGTTACCCATCAAAGATATAATAGGACTGTTCAGGTACAGGAAATTCAGGAAATACTGGAAACAGGTGCACTAACCCCTGAAACATCCAATTGCCCTAAATGTTTCTATTTATCCACCTCATTAGCAATTATTTTCTGTTTTAAAAAATATCAACATAACATTTATTTGAAACTTGGGATTCATAGCAGGCACAACAATGAACAATTAAACAATCAACATTGTGAATATTGTATATAACAAACAGAGATAAAAATGGGGAAAAATAAATACAAATGGAGTGCCACAATATACTCAGTGTGTGTCCCTGTTGCACAAAATAATTGTATTCGTTTCGATTTTAGATAGTAATGGATTAATATAGTCATAAACATGTGATTAGAATTTTGGTTGTAGAAATACAAAGCACATTTATTATTTGGTTTATAAACTTGTATACTTTGCCATTCAAGATAACAGAAAAGATTAATGCATGTACATTTGAATGGAAAATGCAATGCAAAATGTAAAAGTAAAACCATATATATGATTTTGGACGTGAAAGGGTTAATATTTGTATTTATTTATCTGTCTGTTTGTTTGTTTATTTATTTTATTTATTTATCTATTACTCTGTTTGTTTATTTACATTGGGTTTACAAAAATCTAGATTTTAAATCCTGGATTCTCCGCCTGGACTATTTTCTTATCAAAGGCTTCAGAAACCAATGGTTATTTGACAAAATGACACCACTTTCTATTGTCTATAGTATGGAATGTCTATAGTTTTGATAAGACACAAGATGTAAATTGATGAGGTAAGAAACAGCCACATGATGTTTTATGCCACTCAATTACCATCATTTAGATAATAAGTGAATGAGCCATCAAGATGAACTTTTTGCCTGAAAAACAGAACTGATGGCATGGAAACAAATCAGTGTGACAGTACTGTGCTAACTATATTCACTGAAATAATACAAGAAATATATTTGTGTTGTTTTCTATATCTTTGATCCTAAAAAAATATACCTCCCTCTACTAACACTGCCCCTTTAAAGCATTTAAAAAAAAAAGTTTCTATTGTAATCCTATAACTGCCTGATCTATTTCAATAATGCATCACTATGCTTTCCTAAAATATGCTTGTGGCAGACAGACAGATAGCTCTACCAAGTTGTGAAAGTAATTATAGCTGGCATAGCTTTACTCCCATACACTAGTCAAGACTGAATTCTGGGAGTAGATCTGTTTATTTCAGGCAAAACACTCTCAATTTATATACAGAGGGGGTCTCCATACAGGAATATAGAAAGCTCCTCCCTGGCATCCCTGTGTCAGGGAGATAATTGAGTCAGGAAACTATAACTCAGTTATCTCTCAGTTACAGGGAAAACATAAAAAACATTATACAACACCCCTAAAATGCATTGGAACTCCACAAGAGTCCTCCATATCCCCAGATAGCCCTTATATGAGCGCCCAAGTTGGCCAAAAAGCGCTCAGATCCATTCGGTAGTACGCAATTGCCACAGGTGTAAAATTTTGACAAGCTGGCCACGAGGTAGAAGCCCAATTCAGTTCCAGGGAAATGGGTGCAACGGCCGGTCTCTGTTTGGGGGTTCCTGTATGAATACCACACAATATATTCGTATGCTTCCAAGGAGTGAAGGCTCCCCCCAGTTGGTAGTTCCTATCTCCTGAATGCCATTTGTATAGCTGGTCGGTAACTGGGACAGTCAGCGGTACCATCTTCAACGGTGTTTGCACAAGTGCATAGCTGAATAAAGTTTCAGGCACTCGATTACCATTTACCACGGTCTGTGTTCTGGAGACAAAATGACGCAGGGGATCATTCATTAATTGTGGTTTCGCACTTGTTAATGGGTGTTCTAATGTTCTAATGAGGTGCTGGGGTGGTCCTCATTCGTTAGCCAAACTAAGTGTGTTCAAAAGGGAATAGTACAAGTGATGGGGTATTCCTTCACATCGCTCCTCCATTGCATACTGCTCCGGCAGAGACAGTTTGACCCATTTCAGGTCAACTTAGGAATGTCCAGAAAAGGGAAAAGGTAATTTTAGTTGGCCAACTTAATCTGACAGGGCAGCCTGTCTGCATTCTCATTCTGTTAACTGGGTCTATAGTGTATAGTGAAGTTGTAAGGGCCTTGTCTCCTGCGACCCAGTTGAGCCACACTAATGGGTTGTGGTTGGGGAGTAGGGTGAATGCTTATCCATAAAAATAAAGGGTTAATTTTTTCAGTGCCCATACACTCTTTTTCAGTGGCATAGCTGACCTCTCTTGGTAGTAATTTCCAACTCAGGTAGGCCACTGGATGCTCCCTTCCATCCTCTCCAAATTGAGGCTGGGGCGCATATCACAGCTACCTCTTCCTCTTTGCCCTTATATACCTTGAGCATTTTGATCTAAAAAGTATGTTTCACTTGCTCGTTTGTAAAGCTAGCTATGGTGTAGTTAGTGTCTCAAACTTGTCTTAATACCTTGTAGGGTCCCTGCCAGGCTGCCTGTAGTTTATCATGTTGGACCGGTTTTAGTACCATAACATTTTGCCCGACCTGGAAACTATGGTGTCTGGCCCTCCGGTCATACCATACCCGCTGACACTGCTGGGCTGCCTGGAAGTTCTCGCATACAGTCTGGGCCAAAGACTCTATTCTGTCCCTCAGCTCCAGCACTTATGGCACGATAAGGGTCCCTGCTATCTCAGTCTCCCCTTCCCAATGCTCCCAAATGAGGTCTAAAGGGCCCCATATCTGCCTCCCGTACAAAAGTTCAAGTGGTGAAAACCTGGTAGATTTCTCCCGGTAAGCGAATAGAAGGTTAGGCAGGAACCGAGTCTCTGCAAGAGGTAGTAAAAGTCTTTAGCATCTGTTTGAGAGTCCTGTTAAACTACTGACAGAGGCCATTAGTCTGGGGGTATAGGGGGAACTCATGATATGTTTTATCCCGCAAACTTTCCAAGGTTGATGGGTCACCTCGGCGGTGAACTGAGTACCCTGATCCAAAAGGATCTCCTGAGAAAATCCCACTTGGGAGAATATCCAGACCAGGGCAATGCCCAGCGTTTCTGCCTGTATGTTTGATACAGCGACAGCTTTGGGGTTCTAGGTCGCCTAGTTCACTACGGTAAAGATATATCTCTATATCTCGGAGCGGCTAGGCTGGACCAAGGGTCCTATCAGGTCCTCGGCTACCTGGCTAAAGGGCTCTTCTATGATGGGCATAGGAATCAACTTAGCCTTTAGGTGGTCTCTACTTTTGCCGACCCTCTGGCAATCTTCATAAGTCCGGCAATACCGCCGGACATCCTTGGATATCCCAGGCCAGAAAAAGTTCTGAGTTACCCAATAGGATGTCCATCATATTCCCAGGTGCCCCACCTGTACTCAGGTGCTTCCATGGTACCACCAGTTGGCGTTTCTGAATGGGCCCAGGGCTGCTCAACTTGGGCTCAGTTATTCTGTATGACCTTCTCCTTTCCCACACATACTGCTCCCCGCTTAGCTCTCCCTGAACGGTTAGAGCCCTATCCCTATACTTTTGAAGAGAGGGATCCTCTGCTACTTCCTTTTGAAAGGGGTAGTGGGTCTTACCTGGGCCTCTGCGGAATGTGAGTTGGCGTCTATATCTCGTTCCTGGGCTCGGGTAGTCACAAATTGTACTTTGGGGGTAGTCGCTGAAGCGAAGGCAGAAGTCAATGGTCCCAAGTCATTCCTTGCACGACCTCTGCGGGTAAATCCTTTATTACTTTGACATTCATGGTGCTGGCTCCTGCACCCCAATCTAGATGAACATAGGCAGTATGTAGTCGGTAAATGGCTCCTCCGGCTACTTGAATGTCAACGGACTTTCCAGGACGTTCTACATTGCCAACTAAGTGTTGCTGGATTAAAGTTATGGTTGCTCTGTGTCTCTCAGGCCTCGGGCAGTTTGACTGTTGACTAGGACCAAATATCTGTGTTGGCAGTTTTTCAGTTTTTGCTGCCTGAACAGGGTCGGCTTCGTGGAGAACCCCTAATGGTTCTTCCTGGCCCAGTTTGGTAGTTTCCCACGTTAGGGAAATGGTGGGTGCTGGGGTTTCTTACCAATTCCAGTTGGGTCGAGGGGGCTCCAGGGGACAATTGCTTCGAACGTGGTCTACTTTCTTGTAGCAAGTCTTCTGCTGGGGAACGTAGGCTTCATGTGCCATTCATGGAGGTGGGCAATAGTTTCCCCCCTAGGCAGGTAGCAATGGTTCCATCCTGGACGGTTGGACTCGAGGCTGGAGATGGTCTACCTTATGGGCATCCGTGTACTCATCCGCTAATTTGGCAGCTTCAGGAAGAGTAAGGGGGCATCGATCTCTCAGCCAGTCTTTGACTTTGTGATGCACTAAATTTAAGAATTGTTCCAATAGTAGTAACTGTAGAACATTCTCCAAGGTAGTGGCTTGGCAGATATTAATCCAATGAGAGGCAGCCCGGTGCATCCAGCAGGCCCACTCGGTGTCTGTAACTGTGGATCTCTTGGTCTGGTATGGCTCGGAAGGCTTCTGCGGCTTTACCGGACAGCTTCCCAGCAAGTATGGGGACCCATTTGGCCTCAGCTACTTTGTGAGGAGCGCACGGGTGTTCAAAATCGGCCAGGTATCCATCAATCTCTTCCACTGATTCCTGGAATGCCTTAAAACCAGTAAAGGGTTCCTTCCGCGGCTCCTGTGTGAGACCTGGGTTGTTCGAGGGAGATGCTCCTGTTCACTGCAGTTCGATAATGCAAAGTTGATGTTCTCGTTTCTCTCTGGCTTTTGCATCTGAACCGGCTATGATTTTGAATGACCTCCTGCACGGGGTTCGGGCCGAAGAGCGCTAAACGTTCCTGAATCTCCCTCATCTTTTCGTTGTCTTCCGTGGGACCCATGGAGTTCACTGTGGCCAAGTTATCTCTGTCCAGCTACATCAATTAGCTGATTAGAGTCTTTTTAGCTTTGCTACTTGCAATGCCTCCTCTGGCTACTAGTAGCTCCTTTAGAGTAGTATGCTCAAGTTGAGTGTATCCGATCTCCATCCGTCACTATTCCAGGAGAGTTCTGACTTCAGATATGAGCTCCAGGGAAAGGGACCATCCCACCACTGCCACCAGATGTAGCAGACCAACAGTGTATCACTGCCACAGTGTGAAATAGCTCTACCAAGTTGTAAAAGTGATTATAGCTAGTATAGCTTCCCCCGTTATACATTAGTTGAGACTGAATGCTGGGAGTAGATCTTTTTATTTCAGACAAAACACTCTCAATTTATATACAGACCCCCAGCAGGCGGTGTCCATGCAGGAATATAGCAAGCTCCTACCTGGTGTCCCTGTGTCTGGGAGATAATTGAGTCAGGAAACTATAACTCAATTATCTCTCAGTTACAAGGAAAACATAAAAAATATTATACAACACCACTAAAATGCATAGGAACCCCACAAGAGTCATATCCCCGAATAGCCCTGATCTGAGTGCCCAAGTTGGCCAAAAAGGGCCCAGATCTATTCGGTAGCATGGAATCGCCACCGGGGTAAATTTATGACTGGCTGGCCCACGAGGTAGAAGCCCAAAACAGTTCCAGGGAAATGGGTGCAACGGCCTGTCTCTGTTCGGGGGTTCCTGTATGAATACCACTCAATATATTCATATGCTTCCAAGGAGCTAATGCTCCTCCGAGTTGCTAGTTCCTATCTCCTGAATGCCATTCGTATAGCTGGTATTTTCACCGGTGTTTGTGTGAATGCATAGGCAAAAATAATTCCATGGCACTCGATGACCATGTACCGCTGCCTGCGTTCGGGAGACAAAATGGCCACCATCCATTTTGTCGACCACGTGCGTTTGTTGCATGAAATGGCAACCACCCAGGGGAGCCTTCATGAATTGTTTCCCTTTTGGTTTCACACTTGTTAACGATTGTTTCGATGTTCTAATGAGGTGCTGGGGTGGTCCTCGTTCGGTAGCCAAACTAAGTGAGTTTGAAAGGGAATAGCACAGTGATGGGTATTCCTTCACAATGCTATATTGATTTCATACATTATACCAGTGATTTGTGCTGCCCTAGGCCCAGTTAGCTGCTGGGATGTGTGTTCATTTATTCATACATACACACATATATTGCCTCTAGTAACTTATTCTCCATGTATCTTTCACATAGTAGTTACTCCAATGCTCCCTTAAATTAGTGTGTAGGAGGTCCATTCTACGCAACACCTCTATAGCAAACTCCATTCTCTACTGATTACGTCAGCCCAGCAGTTACCCATTCTCCCCACATCCTTTCTCATACCCCCCAGGGTGAGTATTAGCTAGTTTTTGGCAGGTGCAGGAAAACACAAATTTAGGAAGTGTCAACATACAATTGTTAAATGCTCCATTATTATCATAACTGTTTAACCATTTTGTTGTGGGTCAAGCATATTCATCAATGTATAGCATTAAAGGTATGCTTGATATGAAAAAACACTGTTGAGGAAGTTGAACACAGTAGACAAACTTTTATTGTCTCTGCTATAGTTTTGGTTATTTTAACTTTAACCAATAGGAGTAGTGTTTGCAGGCCTTTTTAGAATATTGCTAATTAGCTTGTTACCAATTTTCTCAGGTCTCTGCTCTGTAAACGAGGGGGATTCTATTTTCAGTTCTATTGTTTGGATGAAAATTGTAGAGATATATGTCCTGTACCTTGTTGATATACACCTGGATCTATACATCACTGCCCTGTGAGGTGACGCAATTGTCGAAACTCATGTGATGGCCATCGTGCACAACTTGGTTAACAATTGCTGGGCTCTCGGAGGACTTTGAGTCTTCGTCCTTAGGACTATTGGGAGTTACACTTCTACTTTATGGGACTTACTGGCATTAGACTCACTTACTGTATACAATATTTTGCCAACCAGTGTGACTGATAATTAACCCCTTCAGGACGGAGTCAATAGTGCACTTTCTGATCAAAACAAAACGTAAACAAAAACTGGAATTTGCGCTATATGTCTGTTCAACCGTAATTCATCACTGTCACATTAAGTGCACTGTGATCCTTGTCAGCAGGTAGCACGGTCCTCTAGGGTAAACAACAGGCACAGTCCTTTTATTTGCATATAATCCCAGCACTTTATTTGTAAGTCCACACAGGAGACAGCAGCAAATGAAAACATAAATATAACAGGTTTCCCCTTTAAACAAAAATCTAGCTCGTCTGAGCACTGACTCACTTCAGGTTCCCTATCTCTCAGGGGTTAAACTAGAACAAAATAATATTGGTTTCACCAACCTAGTGTCTTTGTCAGCTCTCTGCACTCCCAGTGCTCCAAGCCAGCCTTGTCTGCTTCCCTTTCTGCACTCCCAGTGCTCCAAACCAGCCTTGACTGCTTTTCTTTTGCACTCCCAGTGCTCCAAGCCAGCCTTAACTGCTTCCCTTTCTGCACTCCGAGTGCCTAGTCTCCTTGACTCTCTCTCTGGAGAGAACAGACTCTCTCCTACCTGCGTCCTGGGAGGAACCCAGCAATCCCCCCTTTTTACCTGCCTAGCAGGGAGGGGTTTATTCCCACTGCTACAGCTGATTATCTGCAGCTTAGCAGTGGGTTGGAGACAGTCCAAAAAACCCTGGCCTGGATCTATGTTTCCCAGGAAAACCACTAAAATGTGGAGTGGAGCACTGGCCCACCCTTCTCTCCAAATGCTCCACCCCAGGGGCCCATAACTAAACATAGCTTTGTGTTGTGCAACACACAAACTACATATACTCCCCCTGGGGTTAAATGGCCTTTCTGCCTTCACTTTATCACAGCCCCCACACTTATTATATATAATTTTGTTCAGGAGAAACAGGGCTTTAATTTATCATTAACTATTCATATATGGAACATATTTTATTATGAATACAATTAAAAAAAAAATGTGAGAAAATAAGATTTGTTTTTTTTAATTTGTATTTCCGTCTGACATTTTTGCTGTGAATGTCATAATACTGTTAGGTTTTACTGCACAAAAATGCACATATTTGTAATCAGCGATGTCTCACGAGTACAACAGTACCCCCCATTAACAGGTTTTATGGTGTTTTGGAAAGTTATAGGGTCAAATATAGAACGTTCCATTTTCAAATTGAAATTTGCCAGATTAGTAATGTTACCTTTGAGACGGTGTGGTAGCCCAGGAATGAGAATTACCCCCATAATGGCATACCATTTGAAAAAGTAGACAACCCAAGGTATTGAAAGTGGGGTATGTTTAGTCTTTTTTAGTAGCCACTTAGTCACAAACTTTTACTTAAAATATCATCGTTGTAATACAATTTACCAGTTTGAAACACTAATATTTGAGTTCAGCGAAGTCTCCTGAGTAAAACAGTACCCCATATGTACAGGTTTTATGGTGTCTTGGAGAGTTACAGGGTCAAATATAGTGCTTGCAAATTAAATTCTCTGCACTTTCTCCCTGTGTTGTCGGGCATGTCAATCAAATTTTAATTTTAATCAAATCACATAATTATGTTAAAAGATTACTTAAATATACATGTAGAATTTTAATATATATGCATTTATAGGTATTTAAATTCTACGTGTATACTAATGTAATCTTTTATGTAATTATATGTATTTATCTATATATATATATATATATATATATATATATATATATATATTTGCAGTTATTTGTATTTGATATATAGATAGATATATATAGAATGTCATTCTAAGTGTATTTTGTTACCAATATATATATATATATATATATATATATATATATTAATAACAAAATACAGTTAGAATGAAATTACACATGAATATATAATTTATATTAAATTTTGTTTCAATATTTTATTTATTTATTTTATTATTTTATTTATTTATAATTGTAATTATACGTATATATTTAATATATGTGTATATATCTATTATATATAATGTATATATATATTATATATATGTAATGTCATTCTAAGTGTATTTTAATACTAATATATGTACTTATATTAATATTAAAATACACTTTGTATGATGTTACATATATATTATATATATATCATTATTTTTACACTACCCACCAGCAGGGGGACTGTCTGACATTTCAGACAGTCCCCCTGCTGGTAGATCCACAGCCAGCTATAAGGGGCCATGTGATCGCTCTTTGAGAGCGATCACATGGCCCCCGGGGGCCTCATTTGCCAGGGGAGGGCAGCCTGGGCTGTCAGACAGCCCTCCAGAAGAGGATCGCAGTGGAGGTAAGTACCTCCAATCTCCAGGGGCTCAAAGCCGTTACGGCGTTCTATGCCGCCGCAACGGCTTTAAAGCCCACTTAATGGGGGACGGCATAGAACGCCGTAACGGCGTTAACGGGTTAAACTGGAACTGTTATTCCATCACTAGCTTGGATTTGACATTCATGAGCTAATGCTTGGACACTCTTGGACACTTTTTCCATTGCTTTTATAGAAATGACATTTAATTTGCTTTGTTACTATGTATATTTAAAACACAAAGAAATGACCAATGGACATAAAATCCAGAGGACAAAGTAATGTCCCTATATAAATATAATATAATTAAAACTAAATTTATTTTTATATGTTTAAAAAGGAACAGTAATTGAACCAAAAAGACAAAAAAAAGAAAAACACTAAAAAAAGGAAGTTTATAAACACAAAATAAACGGGAGCTTATAAGCTCTAAGTAAGAAATGGGGCAGAAGGAGTTAAGTAGCAATGGAGGTTGGTTGTTAAAGGAATGATAAGATAGAGACAATTAGGAATCCTAATCGTATATAGGTTACAAGGTACTTGTGGTGAGTAAAAAAATATACTCACAGAGAGTTTGAACAATATAATACCTATAGGATAGTACAGCAAGGACATATATACAATGTAGCAATGAAATCATATAACCTAAGGATAGCAGAGGGATAATGACTCTGAAAAACATTATATAGCTAAGTCTTCATTGAACTTGCTAAACACTGAAACTACTTCAAGGTCGCTGTCTGAAAAAATAATATTGTAATGAAGGCAAAAAGCTAGGTTGATTGTAAAACAGAAACAAGTATAAAGTAAATCCGTCTATTATCAGGTAGTTGTGGTGAACCCAATAGCTTAGTTGCTAAGCAGTATAATACCTATGAAATGATGCCTCAAGGGAATATATACAATGTTGTAAAAAATTCTATAACCAAAAAATTGTGAAAGGATACTGTCTCTAAAGAGATTTTGTAGTTGAGCTTTCATTACACTTGCTAAATGTTTAGTCGACTTCAAGGTTGCTAACTAAAAACATTCTGCAAAGAGGGCTAAACGTAACATGAAGCAAAAAATGTTTTTAACAAAAGGCAAACCTTCCATGCTAATTAAACAATTGCCCTAATAATAAACCTCATTTAGAAGAGTTACCCCTCTAGAAATTGCTACCAAAACTTTCCCTAGCTAACCATAGTGGTAACAAAATTTGTGCTGTGAGTTTAAAATAAAAATATCAATATACATATGATATTTGACAATGCTCTTTACTATGTGGCTTTCGATTTGATTTAACCATTTATATATATTGAATACTATGTTGTGTCCATCGTTTAGCCAGATTTATTGTTGTTTTACCCCAGGTGTTCCTGCATTATAATATACAGGTATGATATATATATATATATATATATATATATACTGTAAATGTATATACAGTTGTGTTCAAAAGTTTGCATACCCTGAAAGAAAATTTTGGCATTGATTTTGAAATCAATTATTGGTTGGGATATGTTATAAACCACCTAATATTAATATTGATGAGAAACAACAGCTCTTTGAGCAAATTGAGAAAGCTGCAAATCTGGGTAATACGCTAATTATTGGAGATTTTAATTACCCGAAAATAAACTGAGACAGAGGGACTAGTAGTTCAGCAAAGGGAATTAGGTTTTTGAACTTGTTAAATGACACCTTCATGTCACAACTGGTACAACCACCAACTAGAAAGGATGCTTGTCTGGACCTGGTTTTAATATACAACGTTGATCTTTTGACCAACATTCAAGTAGGTGAGCACTTGGGAAATAGTGATCACAATAGTGTCCTTTGAAATAAACTCAAAAAAAGAAAAGCACATTGGGGTATACTAAAATATATAATTTAGAAAGGCCAATTTCAATAAGTTAGGGGAGCTTTACAATATATTGATTGGCATAAACTCTGAAAGGAAGACTAAGGATAAATTGAATATTTTCCAACAAATATTAGAAAGGTACATTTCTCAGTATGTACCATTGGGTAATAAATATAAAAGAAACACATTGAAACCAATGTGGCTTAGCGCGAAAGTGAATCAAGAAATTAAAAATAGGAAAATGGCATTCAAAGCCTTTAAATTGGACAAATCAGAGGCATCCTTTGAAAGATACAATTAAGCCAATAATGTGTGCAAAAAGGCGATTAGATTCGCTAAATTTCAAAATAAAAAAAAATATAGTCTAAGAGAGCAAAATCAACCCCAAAGTGTTTTTTAAGTACATACATTGTAAAAAAACAAAAATAAAAGTGTAGGTACACTAAAAACCGGGATGGGGATGCTGGTTAATGAAGACCAGGAAAAGGCCGAAATTTTACATAACTATTTCTCCTCCGTATATATTAAGGAAGAACCTATGGCAATAGATATGCAAATGTTTGCTGCAAAAAAAGTGCAGACAAATTGTAATTGACTAGCTCAAGACAAGGTGCTTTAGCAACTAAATAAAGCAAACTTAAACAAAGCTCCAGGGCCTGACGGTTTTCATCCACGAGTACTTAAGGAACTAAGTGTGGAAATAAATCAACCTCTGTTTTTAATCTTTCAAGATTATTTTCTTTCAGGAAGTGTTCCAGAGGATTGGAGGAAGGCGGATGTGGTTCCTATATTCAAAAAGGGTTAAAAATCCTTGCCTGGAAATTATAGACCTGTGAGCTTAACTTCTGTGGCTGGGAAAATATTTGAAAGGTTATTAAGGGATAATATTCAAGAATTCCTTGAGAAGAAAGTGGTTATCAGCAAAAATCAAAAAGTATAGATCAGGGTGTTGCAGTGAATGTGATCTATTTGGCTTTTGCCAAGGTGTTTGATACAGTTCCACACAATAGATTAGATAGATGTAGCGTTACTTACCTTATCCAGGGGCCGGTCGCGGACCTCTCTTCCAGCCGCACGTGGTCCTGCTGCTGCATGAGCCACGCGCGGTCCTGCTGCTGCACGAGCCGCGCACGGCTCATCTGACGGCTGCAACAAGAAGGCGGGCAGTGACCGCAAGAAGCGGTCACGTGTCCCGCCTGAATCTAAGAGCGCGCCGCGGGTCTCGGGCGTGCTCTTAAAGAAACAGTGGGAGCCTAAATTGGCAAAAGGCTCCCATTGGCCTATGTCATGCCACACTCCCCATACACTTACCTTTTGGGGGTGTGGATATGACAGGAGCCAATCACATTAATTTAGAAGGTATTTATACTCACCTTTTTCCCTTAATCCTTGCCCTATCGTGGTTTCTGTTGCAGTTCCCTTTAGTGCTTGTGGTGTTCAGTTGTGTTCCTTCGTATTGACCTTGGCTTTGTTTCTGACTACGTTATCTCTTTATCCTTATCTGTTCTGTTTGCCGGCTTGCTGTTTACTGTGTACCAGACCCCGGCTAGTCCTAGTTTACGCTGTCTCTTTCTACCCTTGACCTCGGATCGTTCCTGACTCTGTCTCCTCTCATATACGTCGAGTCCGGCCATTCTAAGGTCCGATAGACGTATCTCTCCTCTATGTTGTCTTTTGTTAAGTTGAATCCTGCGAGTTGGGGTATATTTTTGTTACAATAGATTAGTGTTCAAACTCAAAGAAATCGGTCTAGATAAAAATTCTTGTTCTTGGGTACAACATTGGCTTAAAAATAGAGTACAAAGAGTTGTCATTAATGGTAAATGTTCAAGCTGGGGCAGAGGTGGCAAGTGGTGTCCCTCAAGGTTCTGTTCTGGGACCCCTTCTATTTAATATGTTTATAAAAGATCTTGAAAAAAAGCATTGAAAGTCATGTTTCAGGGTTTGCAGATGACACAAAACTCTGTAAAGTAATACAATGTGAGCAAGATATTACTGTAGCAGATAGTCCTGGGCTGTCCTACAAATTTCGTGTGAATAACTGTATTCGTATAACCTGCCAGTTTTATATGTGTTTAAAAGAAATGTATTTATCCGATTGTTCGGTAGAATCATTCGAGTAAACTAAGGGAATGAAACTACCGAACAATCAGACCTCCCCTGTGTAAAGTGTGCCCTCAATTAACCGTGGCCACAATGATGCGAGCAGCTAATTAACACGCTATGCAGTAGGTCCTTTGTCTCGGGGTGGCCGCCATTCAGGAAATGAACACGTGGTGGCGGCCATTTTACAAACTCCCTTTGCCGTCGAGTGTCTGGAACCCAAATCGGACACTCGACTAGGCGAACACCGCTGAGACCTCCACAAGTCCGGTCCGTTTGGTTCCAAATTACTGAACGGCCCCTCGTTCGGTAGACAGAAACAACCGAATGAGAGGATTCATGTGAATCCTACCTAATCCCTGTAACCTTAGCCGTTCATGTAAAATGTTACCTTATACGGCGACCGACCACAGGGCCCCATCGCATGGAACCCAATTTGGCTGTTGTATCCAGCACGGTCGGTCTTTTTAGTACCTCCAAAATTTCCCGAACCCCTGGTCCGATCTGGGTGATTTTTGGATATGTTGCTCACCCAGATCAGGGCCACCAGGGGATGTGACATTTAAAGGGGTACCCCTAGGTTCAGGGGTACATCCAGGAACTGGGGGAATTTGGGTACAGTATAAGGGGATTATGATGTAAACTGAGAGGAGGAGATGTGTGGGAGGTTACTAATCCCTGATTGGATACTGTAATAATTGTTGAAAACTCCTCCCTTGCATGGGAGCATGCTTTATAAGGCACTGTGGAATAAAGATAGTCAGTTCTGCTCCTAAAACTGTGTGTCGTCCAGTTATTGGGATTGCTGTTGGGATATTGCTGTATTACTTTACCTGCTGGAAACCTTGCTTGTGGATTTATAAGTGTCTTGTTCCTGAGTCTCACTTGGATTATAAGCGGAGATAACCTGGAGAATATTGTACCTCCGCTACAATTACTTTACTGCAGAGGGATTTAGATAGACTGAGGGACTGGGCACTCAAATGGCAGATGATATTTAATGTAGAAAAATGCAAAGTTATGCACTTCGGTGTAAAGAATGCACAAGCAATTTATACCTTTAATGGAAGCGAATTAGGTATGACAACACACGAGAAGCAATTGTTACACACAACAACTATACAACAATGTGCAATCAGCAGTGGCTAAGGCCAGTAAAGTATTGTCATGCATGAAAAAGGGCATTCATTCTCGGGATGAGAATACAATTTTGCCTCTTTATAAATCACTGTTAAGACCACATATTGAATATGCTGTGCAATTTTGGGCACCTGTTCTAAAGAAGGATATTATGGCACTAGAAAGAGTATAGAGATGGGCTACAAAATTAATAAAAGGAATGGAACATTTTAGCTATGAAGAAAGGTTAACACATTTAAACCTCTTTAGTATAGAAAAACTCACCTCAGAGGGGATATGATAACATTATACAAATATTTTGGGGGCAAATACAAACCATTGTGTGGAAATCTATTCACAAACAGGACTTTACATAGGACACGAGGTCATGCGTTTAGACTGGAAGGAAGAAGATTTAATCTAAGGCAAAGGAAAGATTTTTTTACCATAAGAACAAGAAGGATTTGGAATTCTCTTCCTGAAGAAGTGGTTTTATCAGTCCGTACAGATTTTTTTTTTTTTATTGGCATTTTTGTAATTCCAATGTACAGTGATACATACTGTTGAAAGGTAAGTAAGACATCAAGGTTCTTACTTTAATTTCCATATACACTGCGCATTGGTTCTTTTATGCAACCGATCAATAAGGGGGGGGGGGGGGGGGGTGGTGGGAAGGGTTGGAAGGGGAGGTTGGAGGAGGGATGGAGAGAACATGCATATCTATATTGATAGTCATCTGAAGTGCATTTGCACTATACGTGTGTATTTGCAAAGGTATGGTCACAGCTGTCAGTGCCGTTCAAACGTTCCAGGAGCCTGAGGAGATAACAAATTTATTGGTTGCAAAAGTTGTGTATTGCCTCCTTCAGGAAGGTTCAGTGATCTTTATACGTCAATGTGTTTGTGAGAAGTGATCACCTGTCATATTCTAGAGATGCGTCTCCCATGACGACCATGCTGAGGTTATGAATGGTTTTGAAGGTGAGTTCCTTCTTGCCATTATTTCATAGTTTTTTGTCAACTTTAGTGCCGTGATACATTGGGCCTGTTTCGGCGCCTCCATTTTACTTCAAAGCCTGCTGAACGTTTGGAGGGCTGCTACAATAATATGGTATATGAGGTATAAATGATCTTTGGCTAAACCTTTTGGGAATAGATGCAGTAAGCAAGTTTCCGGGCTTTTAGGTAAGCTTATGCCCGTACAATCACATATGGTTTGTGCTATGTCTGACCAGTATTGTGTCAGTTGCGGGCAGGACCACCAAATGTGTAACATCGATCTTGTGCCGGCCATCCAAAGCCAGCAGGTGTTTGGCAGAGTCAGGTTCCTCCTTTTCAGCTGCACTGGTACCATGTACCATCGATACAGTATGTTACGTGTAATCTCCACATGGGAGGTGCATAGAGATAGATTTTTATGCAGCCTAAATATTCGAGCCCATTGGTTGTCAGATATAGAGATGCCCATCTCACGCTTCCACGCATTGGTAAAGCTGGAGGCTTGGGACACCGCTGTTGCATCGTATTTAGCGTATAGGGTGGAGATCAGTTTTTTGGCGGGTCGTAATTTGAGACATATCTTCTCCACCTCAGACAGCGGTAGACCATTTACAGTGTTATATGAGGCGATTTGTTGCTTTTTGAACCATGACACAAGTTGTACATACGAGAAGTGTGCTGTGTCGGGCAACCTGTATTGTGTCTGTATGTCAGCAAAGCTTTTTAACATCGGTCCCTGGAAAATGTGGTATAGGTGTGTGATGTGGTGTGTATGCCACAATTTGCAGTTAAAGTCCAGTATTAAGGAGGGTATGGCTTCCAGAGGTAACACTAGTGATAGTCCGCCCGAGTTCATGTGTTTTTCCCTAAACTTGTCCCATATTTGTAGAGTAAGCTTGGTCGTGGGGCGCATTTCCTTATGTTTAGATCTGAACTTTCTAGACATCCAGGCAAGGGCAGGAATGTCAAAATTATTGGTGTATACTGATTCTATACGAACCCTTTGGTCGGCCTAGAGTTACTGCTGGTAGAGAGTACTGGGCTGAAAATGGACGCTTTATAGTGATTTGTGACGTTCGGTAGGCCCATGCCACCTAATGGGAATGGTTTGTAGAGAGTGGATTTTGCGACTCTAGGCTTGGTATAGTTGCAGACAAAGGAGTTTACCATTTCCTGTACTTCGCGCAGGTAGTTATTGGGAACTGCAAGCGGTATTGTTCTAAACAAATATTGTAGTTTTGGGAGAAATAGCATTTTGACTGCTGCTATCCTGCCCACCCAGGAAATAAATTTCCCCGTCCAGCTGTGTATTAGGGTTTTCAGGTCTGTAAGCAGTGGTTGATAATTGGCCTTATAGATGCCTGATAGATTTTGTGTCAGGGCTATCCCTAGGAAGTAGATTGAGTCTGTGCGCCATTCATACGCAAATTTCTCTTTTATATGGTCCATTGCCATCTTCGGGACCTTTATACCCATCGCTTGTGTTTTAGTTATGTTTAATTTGTAATACGAACATTTGCAGTATTGTTGAATGAGGTTGTGTAATTCAGACAAGGAAATGTGCATTTTTTGCAGTGTAAGGAGAATATCATCCACAAACAGTGTGAGTTTATATTCCTTATTTTTAAATTGAATTCCATGAATATTGGGGCTCTCTCTAATTAATTGGGTTAGAGGTTCCAACGCTAATATGTATAGTATCGGGGAGAGAGGACAGCCCTGTCTGGCGCTATTTGAGATTGTGAAGCCACTTGAGGAGAATCCCCCGTTTACCACTCTGGCGGAAGGGTTGGAGTATAGGGCAGATATCAATGATATGAATTGTGGGGGGAATCCAAACTTCCCTAGGACCGCGAGGAGGAAGGGCCAGTGAAGCCGATCAAAGGCTTTTTCGGTGTCCAATGAGAGTACCACACTCGGCACGCCCCCTCCCCGCCACCCAACAAGTCCAGGACCTTCCTCATTCCATCTGCCCCCTGGCGGCCGCTGATAAACCCCACCTGGTCCGCATGTGTTATTGGGATTATTTGGGATAACCTGTTGGCAAATATTTTGGCCAGTAGTTTGGTGTCTGTGTTAAGTAGAGATATCGGGCGTAGGTTTTGGCTTTTGTTAGGAGGTTTCCCTGGTTTAGGGAGTGTCGCTACATGCGCCATGAGCATCTCCTTTGGCATGTTGCCTGTATGGATGATGTGATTGTATACTGGTACTAAGCGTGGGGCTAGGATGTTGGAGAATGTCTTGTAGTAACAATTAGTGAGGCCATTTGGCCCCGGGGATTTCCCGGATGGTAGTGAAGCTATGGTTTGCGAGATTTCTTGGCATGTCACGGTCATTTGTATTGATTCTTTTTGTTGTGGGGTTAGGGAGGGTAACTCTGTTAGGCTGAGAAATTTGCCAATCTCTATCTCCGTGGGATGGTGTATTGTGTTATATTGTTTTAGGTTGTATAATTTGTGGTAGAAACCGGCCATTTCCTCGTTTATGTCTTGGGGGTTTTACATTTTTTGGTTTGAGTCTGAAATTAAATATGGGATTTTGTATTGTGCTTGTTTTTTCCTGAGCATTGCGGCTAGCGCCTTCGCTGCTTTCTTGCCCTGAGAGTACTGTCTCATTTTGAGTCAATGAAGTGTATAGGATGTCTTAGCTAGGTAGATGTCGTTCAGGCGTTTGGTGGTGTTCTCTATGGTTTTGAGATGTGTATCTTCTGGTTGTATCGTGTGTGCCCTTGTGGCATCTCGTAGTGTGCGCAACAAATCTATTTGTTCTGTGTTGGATGTGCATTTCAGATAGGAGGCTCAGCTTATCAGTATTCCTCTTATGGTTGGCTTATGGGCCTGCCATAAGGAGATGGGAGAGATTTCTGGGGTGTTGTTCAGTTGGAAATATTGTTCTAGATTTTGCATCATCTGCGATAGAAATGTAGTGTCGTGTAGCAGAGAGTCATTGAGGCGCCACGGTGCCTGACCCCTGTAAGGGAACGGTCCTCGGAGGGATACAGTGAGCGGCGCATGGTCAGACCACACAATGTCTCCAATCGAGCACAGGGTGGTCCTCGGAAGCAGGGGTCCCAACACCATGATGTAGTCAATTCTGGAGAATGACTTGTGTACACTTGAGTAGTATGAAAACTCCCTCCCCATGGGGTGGAGTGTTCTCCAGGCATCATAGATGTTGTATTCTGTCATTAATTTGAGGAGAGCCCTGCTTTGTGCTTTGGTTGTGGAGTGTCTGGGTGATGGGTCGGGTAAGGAAGTGTCTGCGTGCGAATCTAGCATGTGTTAAAGATACCCACACAGGATGATTGCTCCCGAGGTTGTTGCAGGTAGCTTAGTTAGAATTTTGTGCAAGAAATTTCGTTGTTGTGTATTCGGGCTACATATACCCGCCAGAGCGTATTCAGTGTCGTTGATCATACAGTGCATGATAATATACCTCCCCTGCATGTCTTTCTGGATGCCCAGCAGTTCGAATGTCCATGAACGGTGTATTAGGAATGACACCCCCTTTGATTTTGAGGAATGGGTTGCGTGAAATTGGGTTGGGTTTTCATGGAGACCAAACTTAGGGACCTTGTTGTTGACGAAATGCGTTTCTTGGACGCAGAGCACATCAATGTTTTCTCGTCTCGCTGCTTCCAAAAGGATGCGGTGCTTATGTGGGTGGTTCAGCCCTCGTGTGTTGTGAGATTGTATATTTAGAGACATGGTAGTGGTGGGGTATGCTGGTGTATGGAAAGCTCTATTATATGGGAATAGGAGCTTTTGTATTGGTGCTCGTATTTAATCGTAGAGTGGACATGCGTGCTTGTGAGTGTCATTCTCTCCTTATGAGGGAAGGGAAGAGTAAGGTGGAACAAGGGTATAAGGGCAAGGTAAAACAGGGGTGTGAAAACTTCGGTGTGGTAAACTCTTGTTCCTCTTGTGAGGAGATGGTGTGGGGGGTCCACACCGTGGGGTTAGGAGATCTCAGAGTCTCCCATAAGGTGGCTGTTGAGCTCTAAGTGCAATTAACTTCAAGGCACTAAGTGTGTGGTCTGTTTCCCTGTGGGATTGCCGTCATCCAGCCGCACATCCAGCCATATATCATGCGTCTTAGTTTGGCAGGTGTTCCACAGGGGGTTCTGCTTCTAAGGGGAACAATCATAAAATGCTTGTATCTCTGAACCCTCAGTGGTCCAATGACCTCCGCGCGGCTCATGGCTGATATATATGCCCGATCAGTCAGGCATATATAGGGGCGATGCTGGCCTACATCATCAGTCGTTCTAGTGGTTATATGTGTGAAGGGAAGAGTTTCTCAGTATGTGGTTGCGACCTATTAGAGGAGTGGGAGCGTGCGCCCCCTCCTAATAGTAATGTGCTCCTGCAGTGTCGCAGCTCTTGTGGTTACACAGTCTTCTGGCGTATGCCGGCCAGGTCAAGTCAGTACAATTGTCTTGCCCTGTTTGTGGTGTGTTCAATTAGTAACTGTGTGAGAAGTGAAAAATAGATATATGCCATTACGTATGGGACTTTAAACATCCTAAATAGTTGGTGAGAGTGTCAGGTGTTGATGCTTCTGGTTGTGTGTCAGGTGGACCATATGACAGTGTCTAGCTTTCCACTCAATGCGATTACAAATCTAACATTAAGCTTTTAGCTAAACAGTATATGCACCCCGTATTAACGCACATTCGTTTAGAACTCAGATGTATTTAGTGAGTCTCTTGCGGGTCGTGCTCCATTCTTGTGCGACTTTTCTGTGCGAGTTGGGTGCATCTCTGGCTAGTTTGACTGGAATGTTCCACTCTTTTAGCAGTTTGCCTTTCTCAGGGGTGAAAATAGCCTTGAGGCTCCCGTCGTGTTGGACCAACAGCTTGGTCCAGCTTGGTCGGTAAGCCCCATCTGTATCTGGTGCCATGTTGCCGTAAAGCCTCTGCGACTTGTTGGAAGCTTCTCCTCTTTTTCAGCATTGCCGCGGAGAGGTCAGCGAAGATCTTAACTGTGGGGTATTCCTCGTGTGGCTGGCTCCTGTTGCGACTTGCCTTCAGGACCAGTTCTTTAACGTGGAAGTAGTGAGCTTTAGGAAGCACATCCCGAGGCATCGAGTCTGGTAGGTACTTTGGCTTTGGGACTCGGTGTACCCGGTCGATTAGCAACATATCTGCCGGTATATCTGGGGCATAGGCCCGAAATAGGCCCCTGGTTTAGGCCTGGAGATCCTCGTGGGGTACAGACTCCAGTATCCCACTGAGTCATAAGTTACTTTGTCATTGCTCTATCTTCAGCATCTGCCATTTGCGCCTCTAGCAACTCCATCTTTTCCTCCAGGCTCTGTACACGGTCAGCCATATCATTATGGGCAGTGGCGTAGTCCGCCATTTTAGATTCCATGTGGGATGTTCGTGCGTCTATGTCGTGCAACTCCTTCTTCAGGGCATCCGCTGTTTGTTGCCAGGAGGTAATGAGTTTGGTGGATAGTTTATCCAGTGCTTGTGCTAGTCTTTTGTGATGTTGTTGGCCCACACGAGCTCTGATGCTGGGAGACTCGTATCTGAATCTCCATCGCCATCTAAGTGCCTCGTGTTGAGCGGCCTGTTGCGGTGCCGAGCCTTTTTGGCTAAAAAAATGAAGTTTGTCAGCTTTGGAGGCCGTTTTCTTTGTTTTGTGGTGAGACATCACCCGATGATCGGTCGTTTCAAGCGGTTTTGTGCCTGTGATTAGTATATAATATAGAGCTCAGTGCCGGAGCAAGTCCTTACGCGGCCATCTTGCTCGGTGGTCAGCCACGCCCCCCAGAGTCCGTACAGATGTTTAGACTGCAACTAGATGCATACTTGCAAAACCAGAATATTCAGGGATATAATTTTTCAATGTAGGGTAATAGCTTCTTGATCCAAGGATAATATCTGACTTGCATTCTGGGGTCAAAAGGGATTTTTTTCCCCCTAGTTTGTTGCAGAACTCGAAGTGCTTCAAACATTTTATTTTGCCTTCTTTTGGATTAACAGCAAAAACAAATGTGAGGAATGCTTAACTTGATGGACACATGTTTCTTTTCAGCCTATGCATCTATGTAAAATATGACTGATCATGCAAAAAAAAAGTATTTTATTGAAGGATAGTTATCATGTGAAACCATTTATTATCACATAAATGTTTGGTCTTGTTAAAGACACACAAGGTGACACACACAGGGTAAAATGGCAATTAAATGATAATTTCCCACTCCCTAATTGCAATTAGTGTCTGTGTATTAATAGTCAATGAGTTTGTTAGCTCTCACATGGATGCACTGAACAGGCTATATAGTGAGCCATGGGAAACAGAAAATAACTGTCAAAAGACCTGTGTAAAAAGGTAATGGAAGGATGGAAAAGGATATAAAATTATATCCAAATTCTTGAAAATGCCAGTCAGTATTGTTCAATCACTAATTAAGAAGTGAAAAAATACAGGGATCTATTGATACGAAGTCAAGGTCAGGTAGACCAAGAAAGATTTTTAGCAACAACTGCCAGAAGAATTGTTTGGGATTAGAGATGTCCCGAATAATTCGCTGGCGAATAGTTCCTGGCGAACATAGCTTGTTCGCGTTCGCCACGGCGGGCGAACATATGCGATGTTCGGTCCGCCCCCTATTCATCATCATTGAGTAAACTTTGACCCTGTACCTCATAGTCAGCAGACACATTCCAGCCAATCAGCAGCAGACCCTCCCTCCCAGACCCTCCCACCTCCATGGAACAGCATCCATTTTAGATTCATTCGGAAGCTGCATTCTTAGTTAGAGGAGGGACAGTGTAGCTGCTGCTGATTTAATAGGGAAATCGATAGCTAGGCTAGTGTATTCAGTGTCCACTACAGTCCTGAAGGACTCATCTGATCTCTGCTGTAAGGACAGCACCCCAAAAAGCCCTTTTTAGGGCTAAAACATCAGTCTGCTTTTTTTTTTCCTGTGTAATCTAATTGCAGTTGCCTGCCTGCCAGCGTGTGTGTCAGGCTCACAGCATATACTGTTCCCACTTGCCCAGTGCCACCACTCATATCTGGTGTCACAATACCTTGCATTTAAAAAAAAACTAAACTTTTTTTACTGTAATATAATAGCAGTCAGTTTCCTTCACACGTGTGCGTTTTAGGGCCTGCGAGGGCACAGTGTCACACCAGTGCAACTCATATCTGGTGTAACAGTAGTGTACATTAAAAAAAATATAGAAATTTGACTGTGAAATAATAGCAGTCAGTTTCCTTCACACGTGTGCGTTTCAGGGCCTGCCAGGGCACAGTGTCACACCAGTGCAACTCATATCTGTTGTAACAGTAGTGTACATTTAAAAAAAAAAAACAACACTTTTTTGACTGTGAAATAGTAGCAGTCAGTTTCCTTCACAGGTGTGAGTTTCAGGGCCTGCCAGTGCACAGTGTCACACCAGTGCAACTCATATCTGGTGTAACAGTAGTGTACATTTAAAAAAATTTTTTTGACTGTAATAGATTGAATAGCAGTTAGTTGTCTGCAAGCGTCTGTGTCAGGCCTACAGCGTCTACTCTGCCAACTTCTGCCAGTGCACAGTGCCACTCATATCTGTTGTCACAGTAGCTTGCACGCATAGTACCACTAATCGAAAACAAAATGACAGGCAGAGGCAGGCCACCCCGCAGGGGCTGTCGTGGTCGTGGTGCTGTGATTCCCTTTGGCCCTAGAATAATGCCCAGTGTTCAGAGGCCACGTACCCTGAACTCGAAAAGTTCTGAGGACATAGTTGACTGGCTAACACAGGACACCCAATCTTCTACAGCTTCCGCTCGGAACCTTTACGCACCATCCTCCTCCAGCTTAGCTTCGGGCATCTCTCAAGTTACCACTCGCCCGCCTGCCGCCACCACCAACACTAGCGCCACAGCCGCTTCACTTGATCTGTCAGAGGAGTTATTTACACATCAGTTGGAAGAAATGAGTGATGCGCAACCATTATTGCCAGAGGATGTAGATAACAGGGATATGTCTCAGTCAGGCAGCATTACACACATGGACGTTCGGTGTGATGATGATGATGTTGTAACTGCTGCTGCTTCCTTTGCTGAGTTGTCAGATACAAGTGAAGCGGTTGATGATGACGATGCGTCCGTGGATGTCACGTGGGTGCCCGCTAGAAGAGAAGAAGAACAGGGGGAAAGTTCAGGTGGGGAGACAGAGAGGAGGAGGAGACGAGTTGGAAGCAGGGGGAGGTTGTCACAAGGAGCTAGTGGCACAGTCAGAAAGCATGCATCGGCACCCGGGGTCAGCCAGACAGCACGCCAATCAATGCATGCTGTTGCCACCACCAGAATGCCGTCATTGCAGAGCTCAGCAGTGTGGCATTTTTTGTGTGTGTCTGCCTCTGACAACAGCGATGCCATTTGCAACCTGTGCCAAAAGAAACTGACTCGTGGGAAGTCCAACACCCACCTAGGTACAACTGCTTTGCGTAGGCACATGATCGCACATCACAAACACCTATGGGATCAACACATGAGTACAGGCAGCACACAAACTCAAAGCCGCCATCCTCCTCTTGGTCCAGCATCTTCAGCCACGTCAACCACTGCTGTCCTCCTTGCCCCCTCTCAACCATCCGCCACTCCGTCTCTCGTCTTGAGCAGTTCCTGCTCATTTGCCCACAGTCAGGTGTCTGTCAAGGACATGTTTGAGCGTAAGAAGCCAATGTCACAAAGTCACCCCCTTGCCGGCATCAGACAGCTGGCTTGTCTGAACTCTTAGCCCACCAGCTTTTACCATACAAGCTGGTGGAGTCTGAGGCGTTCCAAAAATTTGTAGCTATTGGGACACCGCAGTGGAAGGTACCCGGACGAAATTTCTTTGCACAAAAGGCAATCCCCAACCTGTACTGGATTGTGCAAAAGAAAGTAATGGCATGTCTGGCACACAGTGTTGGGGCAAGGGTATATCTGACCACTGATACCTGGTCTGCAAAGCATGGTCAGGGCAGGTATATCACCTACACTGCGCATTGGGTAAACCTACTGATGGCAGGCTGATGGCATGGAATGCGTGGCTCTGCAGAGGAGTTGGTGACACCACCACGACTTGCAGGCAGGCCTGCTGCCACCTCCTCTATTCCTCCTACTCCATCCTCTTCCATAACCTCCTCGGCTGAGTCCTCTTCTGCTGCTGCGTCTTGCTCCACATCAACGGCACCCCCCTAGCTCCCCAGGTACTATTCCACATCCCGGATACGTCAGTGTCACGCCGTCTTGGGGTTGACTTGCCTGAAAGCAGAGAGTCACACCGGACCAGCACTCCTGTCCACCCTGAACGCACAGGTGGATCAGTGGCTGACTCCGCACCAACTGGAGATCGGCAAAGTGGTTTGTGACAACGGAAGTAATTTGTTGGTGGCATTGAATTTGGGCAAGATGACACATGTGCCGTGCATGGCACATGTGTGTAATCTGATCGTACAACGCTTTGTGCATAAGTACCCAGGCTTACAGTACGTCCTGAAGCAGGCCAGGAAGGTGTGTAGCCATTTCAGGGGTTCCTACACTGCCATGGAGCACTTTTCAGATATCCAGCGGCGAAACAACATGCCAGTGAGGCGCTTGATTTGCGACAGCCCGACACATTGGAATTCAACACTCCTAATGTTCAACCGCCTGCTCCAACAAGAAAAAGCCGTTAACGACTATTTGGACGACCGGGATGCTAAGACAGCCTCTGCGGAGCTGGGACTTTTTTGCCACATTACTGGACCCTCATGCGCAATGCCTGTAGGCTCATGCGTACTTTTGAGGAGGTGACAAACCTAGTCAGTCGCACCGAAGGCACCATCAGCGACATCATACCATTTGTTTTCTTCCTGGAGCATGCCCTGCGAAGATTGCTGGAACAGGCCGTCCCCACCAGAAACAGCCATCACCACCAGAAACAGCCTTATCAGCATCGCTTGCTGGACCTGCGGCAACGCTAGAAGAGGATTGTGAGGAAGAGGAATCAGAGGAGGAATGTGGCTTTGAGGAGGAGGAGTTAGACCAAACACAACAGGCATCCCAGGGTGCTCGTTGTCACCTATCTAGTACCCGTGGTGTTGTAAGTGGCTGGGGGAAGAACATACCTTCAGTGAGATCACTGAGGACGAGGAACGGGACATGAGTAGCTCGGCATCCAACCTTGTGCAAATGGGGTCTTTCATGCTGTCGTGCCTGTTGAGGGACCCTCGTATAAAAAGGCTGAAGGAGAACGACCTGTACTGGGTGTCCACGCTACTAGACCCCCGGTATAAGCAGAAAGTGCCTGAAATGTTACCGAATTACCACAAGTCGGAAAAGGATGCAGCAGTTCCAAAATAAATTAAAAAGTATGCTTTACACAGCGTATAAGGGTGATGTCACAGCACAATGGGAATCTAACAGGGGAAGAGGTGAAAGTAATCCTCCTCCTCCCACGACCACGCCGGCAAGGACAGGATGCTTTACAAACGTGTTGTTGATGGAGGACATGCAGAGCTTTTTAAGTCCTACGCATCGCCACAGCCCTTCGGGGTCCACCCTCAGAGAACGACTCGACTTTTTGGGGTGCTGTCCTTACAGCAGAGATCAGATGAGTCCTTCAGGACTGTAGTGGACACTGAATACACTAGCCTAGCTATACATTTCCCTATCAAATGAGCAGCAGCTACACTTTCCCTCCTCTATCTAAGAAGGCAGCTTCAGAATGAATCTAAAATGGATGCTGTACAGGAGGTGGGAGGGTCTGGAAGGAAGGGTCTGCTGCTGATTGGCTGGAATGTGTCTGCTGACTGAGAGGCACAGGGTCAAAGTTTAGTCAATGATGCCGTGGCGAACGCAAACAAGCTATGTTCGCCAGGATCTATTCGCCAGCGAACAGTTCGGTACATCACTAGTTGCCATGTTTTGTTTTATGATTGTGCCATTCTGTTATAACCTACAGTTAAATTTGAATCCCATAAGAAATAAAATAAATTTATTTTGCCTGCTCACTCATGTTTTCTTTAAAAATGGTACATGTATTACCAATTCTCCAAGGGTATGCAAACTTTTGAGCACTACTGTACATTTTTATATATTAACTTGTATTGGTTTTTATATTTTTCATGATTAAACTGTCAGTATAGTCACTAAAACAGCTTTAGCGTAATTAAGCAGCTGTGGTGTATAGATTATGCCCCTACAGTCTCACTGCTCAATTCTCTGCCATTTAGAAGTTAAATCAGGTTGTTTATGCAGCCCTAGTCACTCCTCCCTCCTTGTGATTAACTCAGCCTTTCTAAACACTTCCTTTAAAGAATCATCTGTTTACACTTTCTTTATTGTAAATTCTGTTTAATTTAGAATGTATTATCTCCTGTTCTGTTAATAGCTTGCTATACTCTGAAGAAGCCTCATGTGTTTGTGATTAAAGTTCAATTTACAAAGCAGGAGATACAAACTTTTAAAGTTATATCTGATTGAAAATGAAACTATTTTGTTTGCATGCAGGCTGTGCCAGTCACAGTCAGGGAAGGTGGGGCTAGGGCTCCAGAAACAAACAGAAACCAAAGTGATTTAGCACAACATTGGCAGTGAATTCAGCAGTAAAACTGTAGAGGTATAATATTTACACAAAATCTGCTTCATTAAGTAAAAGTTGTTTTGGTGACTATAGTGCCCCTTTAATATATTTAAAGAGAGATGCACTGCTTGCTTTTTGAGCCTTCATTTTATCAGTTAATTTTGGTTACAATTTTATTTATCACCGCATATAAGAAATGTCTGCATATCTAATAGTATTAACCAAAATATTTTTTTAACCCTTTTCATATTTGGTCTCTCGCGCTTGTATATATTTTGCTGTCAAAAACTTTTAAAAACGTTGTTGTATTGAGGAACTCCTGTACTCTTCTAGGTTCTCAGATGTTGAAAACGTGTGTATCTCATTCTCTCTTATGTGCGGCCTAGTTGTAAATTACATACCCTATTAATTGTGGGTTTTTTCTACACTTAATCTGGGCATGCATTTTCTTTCTAGTCAATTTTGTCTTTTGTCTTTTGGTGCACATTGTGATAATTATTGGTCTGAGATTTTGGTAGTCCTCTTTGATAGAATTCACCTAAGTCTTTTCATCATTGGGGAGACTGCTGCAATTTCACAGTGTCCATTTTTATTTTATTTCATTACAACTCAAAAATGACCTGAAATAGCGTAAACAAGAATGAATTATTTTTGTTTTACGTTTGCAAAATTGTGCAACTCAAAGCTTCTGTATTACCAATTATTAACTATTTTCTCACAGATTTTTATGAAAACAACACTATCACACTCTTTACAGCAGAGAACCCCTATTCTCAAAGTCCCTTTAACCTGCCACCTAGGCCTGGTATAATTAAGTCTCAAAATGTTATTCTGGAATATTTGTAATGTCTGATTTTGGCTCACAAAAACTGAGTTGTTTAGTGAGGTGTTTAAAAACACACCAATATAAGTCATTGTCATATGGATTTATAAAATAAGAAATTACTCCTAAGCCGCCACTGGGTGGCACTCTTGTTATTTTGTTCAAGTATGTGTACCGTAATACATATGCACCTGTAGGTACATTTGTATTAATGCTCATATAGATAAAACCTTTTTCATAAAGTTTATTATCTTACTTATGAGATGTTATACTTTGATCTGTAATCTTTAGCTTTTAAAAGCTATCGCTAACACAAGCACAATTAGTTTTGTAGTTGTTATTACGTGTATTCTAAAAAAAAGTCTGGTGAAAGATGCTGCAAAATGTTTTGTTGCCTAGATACAATTCATTTATATGTTTTAAACCCTACTGAAAGCACCTTGATCGATAAGCAGATCATGTGGATAGCAAATGAATACTTATGGGGTTATTCACTTAAGTCCAAAAAGTCCTGTACCTAATAGGACAAACCATCCATCTGCAAACATGGCCATGCAATATTGAATGGGCCTGATTTTCATGTAGATTTCAGGCGGACTGAACACTGCAGATGGTTTAAATAAGCCTCTCATCCCGTGTGAATGTCACCAAAGACTTGCAGGAATGATGACGTTCTGGCCCTGAAAGTTACTCAGTAACATGAAGTGAAATGTTCACTAGAAGCACGTTTACAATCTGCTCATGACTTAAACACAAACGATTATTATTATACTGTGATAGAAGTTCCCCTCACCTTCAGGGAAGAACCCCTGCAATCCAACTGTGTCAAAATCCTAGAAACACTATACTCACTTCCACTCCTTTACCAAGTAGACTGTGTGGCATGTGTGGAGGATCACAATACAGCTTGGGGCCAGGACTAAAATGCCCACATTCTTCCCCCCTCCCCCTCACACACATACATGTGCACTGGACACAACTGCACACATTCTAATTTCTCACACATAACTAATTTACCAATCACATATAAGCATACATAATTATCCACACACATAATTAACTACTCACAGACACACCTACTTAAAAACAGACACTTACTTACACACCTACTTACACACAGACACTCCTTAAATCATACAAAACACACATTATTTTAGCACACATAATCAAGCATATCAACACTTCATACAATTAAGTCATAGAGCACCCACCCCCTGAAAGTGTGTAGACACAGGATGCCATCATCAAGTTCAAAGAGCCAACCGAGTGGGTTACCTCCATGGTTGTAGCTGAAAAACCACACACAGACAAACTACCGCTCCAGTTATAGGGATTTGGGATAGTGCGCGGGTAAATTCTGTCTTTCATTTTTATTGTGTAGTCGTTGCTGCCACCCAGGAGTAGTGTGAGTTTGAGTACAGGGCTTAATTGTGTATGTTTGTATTTGCTTTTGTATCACACATCCATTATGCATTACAGCATTACAATGCTGCCACACACCGCATGTGCTCCCTATCAAGGGTGAATAAGTATGTTATAGTTCAGAAGAATACCCCTCTGTCTACAGAGAACACAGCAAGGTGAATTGCTAGCGTAGGACTCACCTAAGAGGTTTTGCCTTGACGTGGCATTGGAGTGATACTAAAAAACCTTTAGTTATTTAAACGTGCATAGGGATTTGAGATAGCGTGCAAATAACTCTTTTTTTTAAACTACGGGTTTAAACCGGAGAGACCTTAACAAGCTCATCAAACAATATCATTACCCATTACCTACCATCAAAGTAATAATATGCACACTTGTATTAATCTTGAGGAAACATACAGACAGGAACTGGCAATAATGTTTTAGTTTTAAAAGTTATTTCGATTGACAGATGTTAGTGACCAATGATAATGAAACATGCATTTCTGCTAAATTAGGAGTGCAATTGTATTAAAGTATTATACATCAGATAGTATTGCACTATTGAATTATTTATGCTTTCCTATATATTCAGTGTTACTATATCTTTGTATCTTTGTATAAGGAGTAGTGGCTACAGGGTACATCAGAACATCATTTATACCCTCTAAAGCAGTGGTTCCTAAACCAGAAAATGTTGATAAGCAGTTAGAAGCATGACACACAAATTTTGCTTGAAACACACGATTTGAATCATTTTATTTAAGTAATTAATATCATGAAATATTTGTCCTGTTCGCTACATTGTTTGTAAACATATTCATATTCACTGTATTGACAGTTTCATCATGCTAATTGCTAGCTATACATCATTCCTAATGTTCTATTAGATTTATGAACAACATGATGAGAAAGAAAACATAATTTTAGCAGATATTTGACCAAACTACATAAAAACTGAACATTATAGAAATAAAATATAGATAATAAAATTTTGCCATTTAGGGAAATTTAATTTTAGTAGTTTTATACTAGAAAATATATGTACATTATTCAAATTTCACACATTAAGAAATTAAATAGCAATAAACAACCACAAATAGACAGGTACAGACATTTTAAATAACCTAGACCAAATAACGCAACAGTACAGCAACAAAAATAATCTACACAGCTTGAGAAAAATAAAGGTTGCTCTTGCACCTCTGTCAGTGATGTCTATGGACAAATGGTCAATACAAATAAAGAATGGTATCATACAAATACAGGAGGCAATAAAGATGATACCTTATTGAAGAGGTTCAGAGTACAGACTTCCCATGCCTCTTCTTTAGGCATCTCATATGGTATGAAAGAAGAATAAAACTGAGGAACCCAGAAATTTTAAATCCTAAATTTTCCTAGTCAACATCGCATTTACTTTTTTATGTGCAAAAATGTTTTTCATGTGTGTCTTAGAATATAATTGTCCAATTGATTCCAATAAGCACTTTTCTATGGAGAAAAGTGAATACTGGCAACAATTTGCCCTGGAAAGAATCTGTCTCTCTTTTTACCGATGTATCAGAAAAAAACATGGACACTGTTGTATGTGGAGCCAGAGTGGAGACTTCTTATCATGGCACCATCTGTAAATTATCAGAGTGCACGCACAACAGTTTTTGTATTATCCACCAGGCAAGAAATCCTAGGTTCTATAATACATAAGTAATTTAAATATGTTTACCATCTGATGCTTTTGAGTGGTATGTTGCCCTAAAACAAATTGCTAAATTAATCGCCAGGCATAAAAATGTATTTGGCACCTCAAATTAGCTCAGTTCTCCCAAAATTCCAGTGTGAACAGCCTATTCCGCTCGAACCCCCACAGTCAATAGCATTCCATAGAGGCAGCACACCTACTTTGTCTATGTAGCATTGGTTAGCTCTCTTCCCAACTGTAACCACATTTAGCATGTGGCTGCGGTTTCACTGGTTCAATTTCTCCTCACCCAATGTGAAAGGATAAGTGGATTTTCTAAGTTCCCATTATGGTGCATTAGATCCCAAATTCTTGCGGTTCATGAACATTTCATTGTAATGCTCGTGTGCTAATTAATACAAACATTCAAATAAGTTTAATAATCTTACATTGCATATGACTATGATCGTATTTCTTGGCACAAAACTATTTTATTTAAGTTGGAAGCAGGCACGTTGTACCAGTCATGCTCATGAACAATGCAGATATTAGTTTAAAGAACTCTGCTAATTGTAATAATGAAATCATTTTAATAAGATGTATTTTACTAAAGTGCACAAATAAATAAAAGTGGACTTTATGTACCTTTGATGCAAGTATAGACAATGTTTTTTAATTAATACAATGGGACAAATACCTTATAAAACCAGCTGAAAGTTCACATGAGAAATGACACACATTCAGTCCAATATTTTTTTGCTATATCAAGGTTAAATATAAACATTTTAAAATAACTGCATTGCAATGTTGGAGAGAGCAATATACATCCGTTTTTAATATATATATATATATATATATATATATATATATATATATATATATATATATATATATATATATATATATATATTGGTTTTTATTCCCAGGTGACCTTCTTACCTACAAGGAGCAAGCAAATATGTATAAATGCTTATGTGTCCAAACAGTCCCAATGTATGCCAATAAAATTTGAATTAGGGGCCAGACAACACAAGTTAAAACATATTAATCCATTCATATTTTAATATTGCCATTATGCTCTGTTTCCAAAAATAGGATAATGTTTTCATTGATTGACAATATACACAATAGAATGTTATGTTATGCATCTAGAAGATAGGGTCACAAAAAAGTTATACCTGGGTATGAAAGAATGCATATGTAATGCCAATTTTGTAGACATTTGTATTTATTACATTTTTTAAGCTTTTGTTTAATAAGTATCCCCAATTAAAAGTGATTCCCTTTTTAAAACAGTGAGCTACAAACTAACATGTAGCAAAACGGCTGTTGTACCAACAATTAGAAAATAGAATATCTGTGTAAACAAATCAGCTAATCCTACAGTTTATTATTTAACCTTTAAAGTGCTTTAAGTATATGTCTACCTATGTATGTTTTTTATGCATTTAGCAGGGCACTCTAAGCAGGTACAGATGTTAGGTGCAATGTGTAAGTTGTAATGGGTGCGATTTTTTAATAAATTAATAATTATATCTGCTTTAAAGCTCCACACTTCTCTCCCTCCTACCCAACCTGCAATTAGTTTTACTTCTCAAATAATGCTGTACAATGCTGTACATGTATGTTGCTGGGAGTAGAAGTTCAGTTAGTAGCTTTCAATATTAAAAAGTTGACAGTTCCAGAATCCCTTGTGTTTCCCTTAAATAACTATTTAAGGGATATTTTTTTTAAGCAATGACATAGAACTATGGTTCCCATCCCGGTCAAATTGGATGGATTTGCTTGTGAAGGAGAAAGGTAAAATGTTTGATGAAGAAGAGTCAGACTTATAACTGAAGTGATTTCTACAAATTGCTACAACTATAAGAAAGAGATGGCATTTAGTGCATATTGGGACATTCCAGACTGTGTGTCTAGGGACATAGTGACGGGGGACATGTGTGCACTATAACCTGTGCTCTCTGCACAAGTAGTTATGGTTCTTTGAGTATCCTTTTACATAAATGTAATTGATGGATTCAAATCTGGTTTGGTGAGAGCTCAGAAGCTGCAATGACTGGGTTTTTGCATAAAATGTGGGTATGCACTTACCTTTTTTTAATTTATCTATTTTGCACTTATGCATTTATACTATTTATATAATGCATTACAAACACAATGGGTCATTTACAGCCTGGAGAGTCCCATTAAGCACTAAATGCTCGTTCCTCTAGTTAGACTAAATAAGCATGATAGTGAAATATTTATACCTTACATACACACAATGGTTTATGGTTTGTTAAAATTAAAACTATTATTATAATATTATGACAGGGGGACTTTTTAAAAAGATCCCCTGAGTGCCTTTTGGTAGTATTCTTCAACAGATTGTTGCTATGTTATTTAGCTTCAGAATTTTATTTAAATTGCATCACTGAGTAAACCTGAATAAACCACCTCAAATTAACCATTTCTCAAGTTACTATAACCAGGAAAATGAACACCAGTATTATTTTGAAGCAGTGCACAGCTATACAATGGGGCTCATTATGTAGCTCAGACAGTGATGAATGGAGTGACAATGTAACAGAAACTCAATTTGACTTCAAAGACATAGTACCCAGTCTGCACCATTGGATATTAATATGCCTAGATGTGTTAACTACAAGCTAACACACAGCTTTAAGTGATACTTTTTATGTTGGAAGACATGGGGGAAGGGAAAAGTAGAGAAACCAGTCAATTCTGAATTACTTATTTTTCATAGATAGACAGACAGATAGACAGACAGTTGGACTGATAGATTGTTCAATAAATAGATTGCTTGATCGATTGGCCAGACAAGAATTTCTGTAAAATAGTGCCTGCCAGAGCTGCAACTGTCCTTATCAGAAGTAAAATATCAGTACCAAAAATGAATCTTCTGATGCTTATTTCTTGAACCTGTGATTAGCTTAGTTAAAATTCCACTTGACTATGAACCTTCCCTTTCGCCACACCCTGTAACATTGTTTAGGCCTCGTCAAGCTGCAGACCACCACAAAGGCTGTACTACAACTACCACCACTTGCAGGCTCTCGACAACAGCTTAAGGAAACAAGTCCTAAAGACGACACAAACTATGGCATTACAATGACTCATTTACTTTTAGCATATATATTTAATTATTACACTAAAAACATTGAGTAGAATTGGATGTGCGTGTTCTGATGACTGAGACATTGGATTTTTGTGAACATGCATTTTTTTTAATCGACCCCACTCCTATATACATATACAATGCAAGCCTATATTTCCACTAAATTCTCATTAAGGAGCAGGGATACCCTGCCTTTTCTTGATAGCACATCTGCCATATTAATAAATTGTCTCTTGTAATTTCTTTCTTAACATAGGCTTCTTTCTCTTAGCACATTCAGGATTTCTCCATAGACTTCAATTAAGGAACTGCTAATCAGTAAGCAGAGTAAACCCTTTGTCTGCTAAGAGAATCCAGCCTCATGTCTTTGCTAGTTGCACATTATCTACAACCTTCTATTTACGTCATTAGCCATGTAATCCAGAATCCTAAAACTCTTGTTTTATAAATAGTACCTTTAACTGATCAGCACTATAAACAGACTCACAACAGAAAATGAGAGGCTTACAGAAACAAAACAGTCAACAAGTTCATCCGTTCATTTACAAAAATCTAAATAGAAATCTAATAAATAAGAATATTAAGTTCAAGGGAAGGAAGTTACTGCAATAAGAGAAACCACATATGCATCATATAAGAATTTATGGGTAACTTGTTATGATAGCAGGTTATCATGCAGGGTGCTGTAGACGTTAAGTCGCTGTCGTAACTGTAAAGAAACATTACTGTCCACGTACTGTGTTTACTGAATGCCGTGGATATAAATGTCCAATCATGTTTTGATTTTGTGTTTCCAGAGAGTTTCTTCCAAAGAAAACAAAATATGGATTGCCAAGTGAACGATAGGGATTTAAGAACCAGGTAACTGATTTCTTCTGTTTCTACTTTTTCTTGTGTTTATAAGGTCTTTCATTTTTCCGTAGTTTTTGAATTTGGGTGCTTCAGATTCATGGCGGGTTTTCTGTCTGGTCTCCTTGCAGTACTGTTTAATCATTAGCATCTCAGAGTCACTGAATGCTCCTGTGAGATCTTTGTGATGGAAATGAATTCCACTTAATGCACTTGCCCACAACCACTGAGACTTGTCAGTCATCATAGTCACGATCTCCGGTTCTAGAATCTTTAAATTGACCTTTGCTATTGTTTGCTTGAAAGCATTCTCTGTGGATATGCAATGGTAAAGTCCTTGGTCGGTGTCCTGGATAGACCGGATAAGGAGTCCTTGACCAGTAAAAATAATTCTCTCATTTAATTTGACCTGTATGGGAAAAAAAGATAATTTAACATCTTGGTCACACTGCACACATAGCAAAGTATATAGTATAGATGTCATCCATACAATGAATGCTGATGGTTAAGGAGTGCTTTAGATACTTTAAAAAAATATAATTAATACATTGTTCAGTTTAATTTATCAGAACATTTATATAATTAAATGGTACACGCATCTGAACTGTGCAGGTTTTGTGGTTTCCAGTGAATGTGAAGTAGATAGACAGACAGACAGACAGACAGACAGATAGACAAGACAAGACCACCTTTTAACAAATGCTTTCTACACATTGATAAGACACAACTATATATACATTTTGACTCAATATGTAAGTGTTGCACACATCTTATCTATATATTGAAGTAATAATATATCATTTGTCAGCTCACTTCATATTCGAAAAATTGGTTCACAAAATAACTATATTTAATAAGATTTTTTTATAGCATTTATAGCTTGATCCAACAAAGTACATATATTTGCACTGTTTCTGCCTCTTGATATGTTTTAAACAAAGATTCAATATTATTTATCCAACATTCTTCGCTTCCTAAACAAGTGTTTTACTGCACAGTGTCGTCACATACACTTTAAAGGCTGTTAAAAAGCTTTTTTTTTTTCAGTTAAATAATCCCAAACTCCATTTGTTTTTTTGGCAATCTGAGGTCTAATTTCCAGACAATGATGCTGATATTGTCTAGGCGGAAAGCACAGCTGATGATTTAGGGTATGTAACAGTGGCTTACTGTTCCAAAATGCACAGAGTCATGGCTACAGAAATCCCCACATGTTTTCTTTTTTTTACAAAGGACAGCACAGCAAAGAAACTGATTACTTCTCTGTGGTTGTAATATGCTCATTTGTATGTGTTTCTTATTATTGTTTTGAACTAAAATAAATACCTTGTAAATAACCCAAAGTTTTGACTTATTTTGTGAAAGTGGTTTGTAAACGCATACAACTCACTGCTTATTAAATACCTCCTTTGTTTAGTGTCGTCACAAAAACACAGGTGTTAAAGCAGAGGTTCTAGTATGACTGGCACACCTTTCACACTACTTATAATACAGCATATCCACAGTATGTCCTTTTATATTCATCTCTGATATTCCCTGGATCATATAGAACAAATCAGGACACTCCTACAAAATAGATTTTCTGGAGTTTAATTAGTGATGAGATGTTAGCTGTGAACCTTGTTAGCAACTAGAAATTGTCATTTTTGCAAATCTCTAAATTTACTTTGTTTATTGTACCAGTACACAATGTAAACTGCAATGTTATCCTCCTTTATTGCAGTGGTGTTTAATCCATACAACACCACCCTATTCTTGAGCTTACACAGCTATGGAGAGGGAGAAATTAGTGAGGGTTGAAATTCCAATGTATGGTTTTAGCCAGGCAACTAAACTATTGTATTTGGATGTGCATTAATGAGAGAATTTTCCACAAAATTACTAATTTGATGTCATATTAGAATTTATTTTTTCATGTCTGTGAATAAAGACCAAAGGTACTTGTTGTTTTACTTATAACCCTCCTTTGTCGTGTCTCCTGTGTGCACATCAATAAACTTTGTTCATGGTATAAATAAGGTTATGCCAGGAAGCAGCACTTTCAAATGAGGTCCTCGGTTCCAGATTCCAATGGAGCAACATGAAAAATAAGAGGACAACATTCCAAATATAGTGAAGTATTTAGGGTACTACACTATACATATACTACACTATGTGTAGATTTTTGTCCTCTTATTTGGAACCGAGGACCTCATTTTAAGCGCTGCTTCCCAGCATCCCTGGTTTGTGAAGTTCTAGCTGCTATATACACAAAAACAAGCGCCAGAAATCTCTCCCTCTCCTACAGTTTGTTCATGGCATGCTCATTTTGCTTTGTTCTTCTACCAACATTTTATGTTCATATTTTCTTCTCACACGTGTTGCATAAAAAATAGTATTTCAGCACTTATATGAAATATTGCAAGAAGGAAGATTCAAAATAATCTCTTGGAAATTATACATCCTCTGACATTATTAAAAATTAAAAATTAATTGAAAGTATTCATTGTTTATTCATCCCTGGATAACAATCTAAACATGAAACTTGCTGCCTTAGTTTTTTTGTATCGCATGTTTCACATAATTTGAAGCTACAAGAAAATAGTTGTTTTTTTTATTAGACATGTAAAACCTATAGTGATTTTATCTTGTTTCTTTAGCTCACCTCTTTCCTCCGGTCTTTATCTTTCTGTAAGAGCCACTTGACAGATGCCTGTGGAGATTTTGCACTACACTCCAGGAAAGTTGTGTTGTTTCTGACTCCATACTGAATAATTTCTGCAGTGTTTCTATACTCTGGAAAGGAACCAAATAAAGGTCACAATCTCTGAAATACTATGCCAAAAAGCCAGTCCTTTCCAAAACGGCTAAATATATTTAGCTACATAAAGCCAAGCCAAAGGAAAAAATGTATGTGTACAGGAGCCACATCACAGGTTAAAACCGCCAAGGGCTGGGTAATCCATGCTTTGGACTATAAATCTTCAATTATTATTGCATAATTTCTTTAGTCTGGAAAAGTGAAATGGAAATATCAAGCAAACTGTTAATAGGAAAAAAATGCTGTATATGAAATGTTGTGGTATATGAATATAAATAATTGGCTTCTAATTTGAAATATTATTAAGTGAGTTCAGAATGTATTATCATGTATTATCTTAAATAATACAGATTTAAAGGGACACTCCAGGCACCCAGACCACTTCTGCCTATTGGAGTGGTCTGGGTGCCAACTCCCACTACTCTTAACCCTGCAAGTGTAATTATTGCAGTTTTTTATAAACTTCAATAATTACCTTGCAGGGTTAACTCCACCTCTAGTGGCTGTGTGAGGACCTCCAACGTCGTTCATTTCCCCATAGGAAAGCATTGACAATCTTTTTCAATGCTTTCCTATGGGAAGCGCTAATGCGCATGCGCGGCAAAGTCGCGCATGCGCATTAGGTCTCCCGGCCGGTGGGCAGGATCAGTCTCGCCCACCGGCCGACGGTGTCAGAAGGAGGAGCGGCGCGGAGGAGGAGACAGCGACGAGGGACATCGCCGCTGCCTCAGGTAAGTGACTGAAGAGGTTTTCACCCCTCCAGCAACTGGGGATTGGGGGCTGGGAGGGAGAGGGAACCTGCAGTGCCAGGAAAACAATCTGGAGTTTTCCTTTCAGCTTCAAGGCTTTAATCAATACCCATATTGTGGAGAGAAAGAAGTGATTGTACTTGATAGTTTCTGGAAGTGTATAGGAATACAGCAATTCTGGAGAGAGGAAAAATATTATTTGTCTTCATTGACAAGCATTGAAGTCAATAATACTATGTATGTCCTGCATTTGTACATATGTATTGTGTTTTTTTATACAGAACAATCAAACCCATAAAAAGTAAGAGTTTGAACCTATTAATAGTCAGCTAAAAACCATACCTTTTAGATTAGATCCACGGCATTGTGCAACTGGATTTCCATGTTTTATATCTTGTTTTCGGCTTTTTCTAGAACATTTGGGGGAAAAAAGAAAACATCAACCATATACTATGTCTAATAGGTTATGCACTTAAGTTAAGAGTGTTGCTTTCATGAGAATCATTATTTAAAAAGTTAAAGGGTTACTCCAAGCACCATGACCACTGCAATTATTTGAAATGCAGCACATACCGAGTTTAATTCCTCTACTGCTGGATTTGTAACTTCACCTCTGGCAGCATCACTGGAGTGTCACAAGCCAACAAAATGTAAATTCTTTGCAAATTTTCAATACACAAAATCTAAACTGTTGGCTGTTAGACTTCAGCTCATGCTTTCAGCCAATGAATGTGTGACAAGTTCGGCAACCGGCTTATGCAGCTCTGCAGAAGCCAGATGTCTTAAATCCTGCTTCATAGGAGATCCACGCCAGATGGTAAAATGGTTTGCCCCACTACTGGGGAATGGGGCCATGTTACTCCTACCATCATATTCACTACAGCGGGTTATAATACCGATATGATGATACATAATGATCTGTCATCCTTGATGATAAACTAAATGGTAAACATAAATAAGAGTGTATTTGCTTAGGATAGAGTTAATTTGAGTACAATATTCTGTTTCAAGATTAAATTTGTACTATCAACACAAAAAGGAATAAGAAATCATTCCCAGTACACCATTGGATGACAGCTGAACACTCATATGTTGCAAAATGTTACCGACACACATTTGATATTGTTGCTTTAATTTTTTGCAACACAAGAATGCATTTCAGGAATACTACAAACGTATTTACTGTTACTTTGATAGTTAAGACCTATTGATTCATGGTTGCAAATGAACAGTCTTTTGCAGCATGAGATTTTTAAGAACATGAACGGTTATGCTAATACGTAAAGCACTGTGCCTATTGCCACTGTGTCAGTAGCTTCTAATCAAAGGTAATTTGTTTACAGGTATAAATGCAGAGAAAAACAAAGCTTGTAAAAATACTAAAAAATAAAAATATTTTTATTAGTGATGCATAGCTATATCAGATTTACCTTACTTTGCAAACACACCGTGGTATCCTGTAACTTTAATCTATCACCATATTCATACACAATTTATGTGACATATGTTTAGAAGAATTCAAACGTAAACAGTGCTTTTTCTGAGGTTTTTTTCTTCTTCTATGTTTTAGTACCTGTAGTTCACGGGTTAATAATTTTATAGGTGTGGTTTTGCGAAGAGATTAGTAGCAGTGGGTTGACTGTTAATCATTCTGCACATGTTATCCGATTAATCAGGATTAAAATTGACTCTGTCAGTTTAACCCCTTAAGGACCAAGCTTCTGGAATAAAAGGGAATCATGACATGTTACACATGTCATGTGTCCTTAAGTGGTTAAGGCTTCTGAGAAAGTGCGTTTGAGGTCTGTAGCTCCCTATTGCCCCCTTCTGACTATGTAAGTTTTTTTTTGTTTTGTTTTTTGGTGCTTTATGTATAGAATTTTGATAAGGATCAATTTGTAAAATACCATAGATTGTTGCTCCAGACTTTGAGTTGAGCTGTTATCTGGTGGTACCCTTGATAACAAAGTGACCCAGCAGCATCACAATCTCCTAGAGTGCACTGTCGTGTCAGGTACTATAGGATGCTGCTAGTGACATTTGGATAGTGGGGCAGCAGGCAATATCAGCACAATGTATAGACTAGAAATACACAAACTTGTATTTGGTACGGTCTGAAAGAGATTTATTCATTTAACCCTTAATAGTTTAACTAAAATCTAAATGACAAAATTTAGGCTGAAGTAGCTGAATTGGAAACATTATCCAACTCATCGATAGTATAGGTTTAGCAATTTTAGCCTGCATTTTGCAATTCTGTGTTCAACTCAATTGAATTGGCGTTTAGTAAATAACCCTGTAAACATTCTTACTTCTTTCCTGATGGGTAAAATCTTGAGCAGACCTTTCCATCCCAGGCACAATAAGGATCTCGAGCGAGGCAACAGTCAGCACAAGCTGTGCCATAAACGTGGCAGCGGTGCAGAGACACTTGTGTAATGCCTTCCTCTGAGCTAACATATAATTGTTGCTGTGAAAAAAATATATATATACATATATAAATATACAGGTTTTAATTGCATTCATGGCAGTTTTTTAATTATTCAATGCTGTGATAAAATGTAACAAACAATAGACATTATTGTGGAAAAATATTAATTATTTATTATTTATTAATTATTTAATAATTCACAATCATTGTTCACCTACATGGCAAAGAAAGGGTTAAAAGGACACTCTGCATATCAGACCACTATAGTTTTAAGTAAGCCTCACCCCTCCACACAAATTCTAATACAATTCTTTGGTAATTCCTCATTCCCAGTTCAAATTTCTGTATGGAGTGTTAATTCAGCATGAGGTGTGTCAGCTCCCTGCTCCCCCTCTCCGTTGTGGCTGCTCGTGCCCGCTCATCTCCCCGGTCCAGAAAGCAGTTTAGTTTCTCTGGTTCTTCATCCGAGGTAAGCGTGATAAATCAGTCCCCATGGGACACCATCAGGGCTCCGTCAGCTCCCCAGCGGTACTGTACCGAGTGGTCTATCAACTTCTTGGCCACTGGAGCCAATTTTCTCTTTTCCAGTAATGCGGCAAAGGGAAGAACAGTAGGGAGGCGCCTTCAAACTTTGTGCTCCCCAGCGTTTTGGAGTGAGCCTTGATGGCTGATTGCATGGCCGTGTTTCTGATGACTATTATAGTGTCTTGTGTGTCTGCCTCTGGAGCTGTCATCACTTTCCTGACCCTGAATGCTGTGAGTATCATTGTGGGGTCTGCTTCCCCCTTCATGCCTATGGTTGTGATCAGCTGCTGGGTGTAGGGAAGTAGTGAATGCCCTTTTACCTCTTCGTGTATTCCCCTGAGGCAGATATTGAGGCGCCTGTGTCGGGACTCCAGGAAAGCCACAGTGCGGTTTAGCCTAGGGATGGTAAAATGGCACAGAGCACTATGATTGGCTGGATTTCAAGCTTACCAATCAGAGTGCTGTGACAGGTAAATGTAGAGACTTACCTGTCAGTCTCTTCATTTAACTGTCAGAGCACTCTGATTGAATGGCTTAAACAAACAAACCAACCAGAGTGCTTTGAGCCAAATTGCAGGGCGGGGCAAGGCTTTATAAGAGCTCAGTCTGCATGGTGCCCTCCACGGGTGATGATGGATTACTTTTTTTTTTTTTTTTCAAAGTGCGACTGTTATTATGGATTTTTATTTGGCCTTTTTTGGGGCTGAAAAAAGAAGATTTTAGAAAAAAGAAGACATCAAATGGTAAGTTTTATATATTTTTTTTTTAACAGGTATCTAGTTATTGGTCCCCCCCTCACTATTTTTAGAGTGAGGGGGGTAGGTAGGGGCTAATTAATTTTTGTTGGGAGGGGGGGTGACAAGAGGGTTTGGGGACCCTAGTCACCTGGGGGGTTACAATAGGTGTCTCCCCCCTTATTTTACTTTAGGGCCCCCACCTGCCGCTCAGAGGTGGGGGCTGAGGGGGAGGACAATAGGTCCCTCCCATTATTTTACTTTAGGGCCCCCACCCGCCATTCAGGGGTGAGGGTCTGGGGTGGGCAACAGGTCCCCCCTTCAGGTTAGAAACCCGGGAGGGGGGACATGTGTTGGTTTGTTTTTTTACAGTGAGCAGCCACAGGCTTACTAGACATGCCCCTACTTGAGGTATAGCGAGTAGGGGCAGAATTGACTAATACTAAGTAATCTTTACTTAGTATTAGTAAATTTGGCTGAAAGACCAATTTAGGTCTTTCAGCCTTTTGGTAGATAGCTCCCTAATACCGTGTGAATTAGGGAGTTATCTACATACTCATCCCAATCCATTGACTGTAATGGAAGTAACATTTTATATGAATGTGTGTTACTTGATTGTTGTAAGTGTTGCAAATGCTTACAGCTGAATCCTGGCTATGTTTGTATACTTTTTATTTAAACTTGTATACAGTGTAACATTCTTCCACTGGGTAGGTATATTAGTACTTCGTCAATACTGTGCTTCGGAACTTCGACACTTCGCACTTCGGAACTTCGACACTTCGGAACTTCGACACTTCGGAACTTCGACACTTCGGAACTTCGACACTTCGGAACTTCGACACTTCGGAACTTCGACACTTCGGAACTTCGACACTTCGGAAATTTGGCAATTTCGGAACTTCAGCAATTCAGCTATTCAGACATTCGGAAGTATCTGAATGTCTGAATTGCCCGGAATTCGTCTGAATTGACATTTGGAAAGAAATGAATTGCCCATGTCTAGTTTAGCCTCTGTACCTGCTGTGTAAATCCTTCCAGGTTGGTTTCAGTGGCTTGCAGCCGAGTTTCCAGAGCTGTGTCTCTTTCCTCTACCTCTTGGAGCTATTTCTGCATTGCCCCCATATCTTGTCGTATCTCCTGGAGATCCGACTTCCAGATTTGGCGCATTTCCAGGAGCATCTGCTTTATGTCCCCTTTGTTTGGGGGAGATGAGTCTTCATCATTCCCGGTGTAAGTCACCATGTCTTGTAGAGGTAAGTAGCTCCTCTTCCTCCTCTAGGGATTACTCTGAGGTTTCTTCTGCGTGACTTAGTGCGGGCACCATTTTAGAAGGCACTGGTGGTGTAGGCCGCTCTAACGAGAGCCTTATATCTTTGTTTAGGGTGTTCTGGCACTTGATATTTTGGGTGCTTGCGCCCCATGTTGGGGGGTTGAAGTTGTGGAGAATCCTCTCCTGTGGAATAGGCCGGTAGAATTATGATAAAGCTGCAGGGTTGAAGCAGAGCTCCACCAAAAGCACGTCTGTACAGGTTCTTGGTTGGGCACCCCCCCCCCCCTCCCCACCCATTGAATATTTATATGAAACATTATTTAATATGAATAAAATCTAAACTTATGAAATGTTATTTTCCAAGTTCTGCATGACATTTTAAATGTCAATGTCAACTGCTAGCTTTTACTGCAATAAAATACACATATTTGCATGCTATGATGTCCAACAAGTACAACAATGCCCCCTATGTAAAGGTTTTATGGTGTTTAAGAAAGTTGGGTCAAAAAAAGAGCTTGCCAATTTCAGTTTGTACACACTGAAATTTGCCAGGTTAGTTTGCTAAACCTATGTTGCCTTTGAGATCCTATGGCAGCCCAGCAATGGAAATTACCCTCATTATGGCATACCATTTGCAAAAGTAGACAACCCAGGTAATCATAATTGGGTACGTACAGTCATTGTTTTTATTAGTCACCTAGTCACGAACCCTGGCCAAAGTTAGTGTTTATATTTGTTTTTTGCATTTTTTTAACAAAAAAAAAAAAAAAACTTACTTTCACTGATGATATCATGATAATTTTACGTTTTACTACTCTAAAACACTTATATTTGTATACAGAGAAGTATCATGAGTACAGTGGTCTCCCCCATTTACAGATTTTATAGTGGCAAATATAAAGTTATAGTCTCTAGTCTCAGGTATTTTTAAGTCTATAATATGATATTTATATATATTTATTAATTATACTGTGGTCACATCACTCGGATCAGCTGCATTGGCTACAGGAGGACTGACGTTCAGGATGTTTTAGTTACAGTGCTTAATTAATAGTTAATTGGTGTATATTCTTAACTAAAGATGTTTGTTAATGCCATCAAGTCAAAAGAGCCGTTTGTATTGTTCATGTGTTTCCTATTTGATGGAAAACATATTTTTGAGTCCTTTTCAAAACCTCATAGGTGTTTAAACAGTTATGCTTCCAATGGTCCCGTTAAAGGGTTGATAACACCTCTAGTTAAGTGTTTAATGTAATGTACAGAACCCTTCATCACTGATTTATAATGGTGGGGAAAATTATTGGTGGAATTGTGATCATGTCGATATCAGCTCATTAGCAGGTGTTAAAGTGTTAACAGATATTAACTATGTGATTTTAAATTCTCACTAAATGATGTGTTATTATAAAATCTGGTTTCCCATTGCATATACAGCTCTCTGTGAAATTTCATAATGTGATTCATATTCTTCGAATGAGTTGTAAATATGTCTCTGCCAATAATATTCAGTATATGCACATGAATGCTCCTAAACTTACAACCACATGCCCTTAAAATTACTTTAAAAAAAATCCAGTTTACGATATATATATATATATATATATATATGGCACATAATTTCACATATATATATATATATATATATATATATATATATATATATATATATATATATATATATATATGAAACATGGGGGATGGTTGCACTCACCGGAACATGCTTAAATGGGGTGCTGCTGGTGCTGCTATATACATACACACACACACACACTTTTGTTTTTTTTTGGGGTGTAAACTTTAATTAAAGTCATCATTGTTGCTGGGTTGGGTTGCTGGCAAATGACTGTAGTCTGTCATCAGTCATCATTCAATAATTCCTGGGCTTGTGGCAGCTGTTCTTTACAAATTAAATTAATCTGCTTGGTGAAGGCAGCTATGCGTGGATTAAGACATATTCAGCACTAATACATTATGCTCATGCTAATGTTGTAGTATACAACTGACAGCAAAGGATTTCAGAAAATATATCTATTATTCAAGTGTGGCATATATTTTATACTAACAAAATGTGTCACATTACCTTTTTTGAAGAAATCTTCATTGAAGTTATAGGACTGTGAGTCTAAAACAAGAAAAAGCACACTCATGAGAACACATATACACACACGTCATCCTCAATTCATAGGCTGATAATAGTTACAGCACAAAATGTAAGCAATACTGCCTGCAAGCCGTCATTACTATATTTATGGAAAAAAAAAATGAAAATTTAAATCTAACTAGAATTGCTTGTTTATAGAAATCTGCTGCAATTAGTGTACCAGCAAGTATTTATCACATAGCCAAGTAATTTGTCATATAGCTATACTAATTTTTATAAACAAAACAGATTCTTTGATCAAATATTCATTGCGCATATGGCTTGGGCATGATAATACCAGATATTTGATTTAACTGTTAAGTCTGTTAAGTCTAATGCCCAATTATGGTTACTTGTTGGCAAGTACGGTGCGTGCCTTTTCCTATTAGAACTGTAGGATTAATGTCCTCTTGTAAAATTTGAGTGTGTATACATATGTATATATGATATATATATATATAATGAAAGGCTATTGATTGATTGAGCTAATTTCTCCTCTTTGAGTTTAAATCTGGATTGTGGACCCTTCAAAAATGTTTCTTATTATATTACCTACTAAGCTATTAATGAACATATGAGTGCAATACAGTCTAGAGGGGCGATGAATAAAAAGTAATTGATGAGGAATTTTCTATAAGCTGCTTATTCACTACGGAAGCCAAGGCAATATTGATCCACTTAAAGAATCTCTCCACATTAATAAACATAACATCCACTGTTAATGGCAGCTATGAATAAAGTACATGGAAATATTATACAGATGCTCTATTAACAATGATTTATATGCGGTCCGTAACTACAGTTACTTTAAAAGTGTTGTGTGAAAGCTCCATTTATTATACACAAAATACAATTTTAACTGAGCTTTCATTGAGATCATGGCTGCAAGCCTCACAAAACATGACGTGATTGGAAGTTGAGTTAAAATAACTCCAGGACACAGTGCATCACCAGTTTTATTTCTTTAATCCCTTTGTTATAGATTTAGTTTTCATTGCCAAATCTGTCAGATCAAAGCTTTATGTAAACATGTAGTAACAAAAATGAAGGTGTGCGCCAGACCTTAAAAACTTCTAGTTCCTCTATGATCAGTTCTCCACTTGTTCCATTGTTACTGGCAAGGACAATTACTTTTTGAACAGTCCCTTTGTCTGAAATGCAAAATAAAAAAAATGAAAAAAACATGTACACAATATCTTATTAAGGACTAGAAAATATTACTTGTTCAACATCAGAATTTATAATAATATATATTATTATCAATTATATTGACAGTAACAAATGCAGACCTATTAAGTGAGTTTACACTTATAAAATATAAGATTTATGACAGAGAATCATTCTTGCTGACCATGCTACCCATTAATTTAGCAAAAAAAATAAAAACTCTGGCATTCATTCTGTAGCACTCACATCGGCCTCAGCCTAAGCTCACTCACCTTCCCATAAAAACTGTGTAAAGAAAAAAAAAGTGTCTAATATGATGCCTTCGCCCACTTAACATATTTTCAAGACAACTGTCCCTTTCAACAACCCACCCCAGTTCCTCATTACCCACCCCAGTTCCTCATTATTATACACATTTTATTATTTTTTAAAGACAAAACTGTCTCTCTCTGTAGATGTTATAAATGTAAAATCTGCTCAGGCAGCTGTATTCTACCAGACAGAAGTTCACACATTGTAGGACAAGTCAGAAAACTGGACAGCTAGTGTTACGACAATTTGTATCATGCGACTAGAATTGTGAATCTCATTACTTTACTAATTTGCAAGAATAATTCTTCTGTGCCTTGTTCAGGATTACCATTAAAATTTGTATTAATGATAGATATAGAGTGAGCGACCAGTAATTCCTATAAATAATCACTTTTATATTTATGACTGTGCACATATAACATATATAGGTACATTGTATTAATATTTGGGGGGTGCAATCAATTTACACATGAGCACACAGCTTTGTCATAGTGCAAGCAAGCAGCTACCATAGAGGGGCATCTGGAGGTAGACTTCTGATGCTGGGCCGATTGCCTGTATCTATGACACTAGGCCTGATCACAAGCTTAATCTTGGGGAATTGTGTTCTTCCCATGAATGTTTAATGTAAGGTACAGAACCCTTCATTACTGATTTGTTAATAGCGTGGACTGACTATTCGACAGTCTCTTATCTCATTATCTGCCTGACACATTGCAGCAGACTTTTCAATTCATGCATGTTGTTGTTTCCTTTGACCTATTCTTTTATTTCTTGACTTATTATGTTTTGCTGTAAATACAGTAAATTCTGCCTTGCAGTCATTAGACATCCTTATATCTCTAGAGCCATCTGGGGTAGTGTAATCTATTTGTTAATTATTAAACAAGCCTCACTACACAAAACAAAAAATACAAAAAATACAAATTGTGCAGTTTTATAGTATCATTTTCAATATCATACTCAATTTCAATATCATACTCTTAAGAAAATTTTGTATTTATATGCTAATGCAAGTCAAAAATAAAGATAAAAAAAACCCAATAGATACATAATATGGAATTCTTGCACATAAGTGGGCTTTGGTTTAATGGATATTACTACATTTTTTTATTAAATCATCAGATAAGCATACTGTAACGGACCATTTCACTTACAAGAGGATAAAACCCAGTTTAGGCGATATCCCCCTTTCCATAGACTAGCAGCTACTGCAAGCACCAATCTCCCGGGGCCATAGTCCAAAGGCAAGAGGCGGGCAAGCAGCCCCCTCCAAGGACATGTGGCGAGGTCGGTTTTGCCACACTTCTCCCCTTTACCCCCCAGACTAACAGGGTATCTGACCTCCTGCCGGTCAGTGCCCTGGTTAGTCCAGCAACCCACCCACAAAACAGAAACAGCAGTACAGCCCACCCACAAAAACTGGTTACTACACCTGGGTAGAGGAGAACTTTGTCCAGGTCCAGGTGTCTCACCATGGCTGCGTGGGGGACTGGTAGTCTGCCTTGGTGGGTTGCTGGACTAACCAGGGCACTGACCGGCAGGAGGTCAGATACCCTGTTAGTCTGGGGGGTAAAGGGGAGAAGTGTGGCGAAACCGACCTCGCCACGTGTCCTTGGAGGGGGCTGCTTGCCCGCCTCTTGCCTTTGGACTATGGCCCCGGGAGATTGGTGCTTGCAGTAGCTGCTAGTCTATGGAAAAGGGGGATATCGCCTAAACTGGGTTTTATCCTCTTGTAAGTGAAACGGTCCGTTACAATTGGTGGCAAGCGGCGGGATCGTTCCTACAACCAGAGGGACAGCTACAGGCAACATCAATTCCTGGAGTACAAATTGAGGGCAACGCTAGTACCCGTACAGCGACCCTATCTACGAAGGAATTCGGGAAAATGGAGGAGAAGCTTCAAGATACAGTGTACAGTTACGTACGCCTTGGGTCTGGAGTAGTCCCAGAGGAGGACATGTTGAGGTACAGAGATATGGCCAGAGCCAGATTGTGGGACAAAGCCCTAGAAGAAGTACAGTATTCACGAGGGGATCGGCGCCGCAGCAGAAGGCAGCGAATCCTGGCTAGAATGGCAGAGCGGATGCCCCTCCTGAGAAAACAGACCACAGAAAAGTGGGTGACTAGACTCGAGATTCTAGTATACGCAGAACTGACGCTCGACGACTCATACCAGGCGCTACAGTGGTACGCAGCTCAGTGTGTCCCCGAGATGGCAGAGTATGAGTTCCCAGAAGGCGGAGATTACACTGGCCTCGGCCTATTTTGGGATAATATTGATGATGAGGACTTTGGGGAAGCTACCGACTCTCGTTTTTGGGACCTGTGTTACGACCGAGAAGACATGTTGGGTCTCCCTAGTGCTATTGACCTCGAGGCAGACCTACAGTATTTGGTCGCCAAGGAATGCAACCTGGAGTGGGATTACCTGCGACTCATCAATCAGGCCCGGGAAGAGTCAACCGGTCCGCCTTCCCAACAGCAAACAGCGGTACCCGAGGTAGCAGATCTCCTAGACTGGTCCTGTGAGGATCCCCAGTGGCAGTGTGTATCCGAGGGAGCTGAAGGTACAGTCCTTCCTCCTCAGCAGCAGAGTAAGTCCCAGGGAGCTGAAGGTGCAATCCTTCCTCCCCAGCGGCAGTGTGTATCCCAGGGAGCAGAAGGTGCCGTCCTTCCTCCCCAGCGGCAGTGTGTATCCCAGGGAGATGAAGGTATCGTCCTTCCTCCCCAGCGGCAGTGTATATCCCAGGGAGATGAAGGTGACGTCCTTCCTCCCCAGCGGCAGTGTGTACCCCAGGGAGCTGAAGGTGCCGTCCTTCCTCCCCAGCGGCAGTGTGTATCCCAGGGAGATGAAGGTGCCGTCCTTCCTCCCCAGCGGCAGTGTGTAACCCAGGGAGCCGAAGGTGCAATCCTTCCTCCTCAGCGGCAGTGTGTGTCCCAGGGAGCAGAAGGTGCCGTCCTTCCTCCCCAGCGGCAGTGTGTAACTCAGGGAGCCGAAGGTGTCGTCCTTCCTCCCCAGTGGCAGTGTGTCCTGCAGGGAGCAGAGACCGTCAGTCTCACACCCCAGCAGCAGGACAAAATAATGAAAGGGGAGACAGCTGGTCCCCCTCTCCACCAGCAGAGAGAGTGTCAGGGAGAGGAGCCTGTTAACCCCTCTCCCCAGTGGCAGTTGACAGTCCAGAGAGAGGAGCTTGTTACACCCTCTCTCCAGCGGCAGCCTAACCCACCAAGGGGAGATGTTAAGCCCCGCAACTATGCAGATGGGACCGTAGTCTCTGCACTTACAGCCCAAGGGGTAGGGACGGTTGGTCCTGTCCCCCAGCCACAGAGCGGTGTAACCAGAGGGGAGACAGTCGGTCTCTCCCTCCCACAACCAGACTCCAACCTGGCTACTTCCGCGGTAGTACTGGCACCAGGGCAGAGTACCGCTGGTCTCTGCCCCCTCAGCAACCCACCAAGGCAGACTACCAGTCCCCCACACAGCCGTGGTGAGGCACCTGGACCTGGACAAAGTTCTCCTCTACCCAGGTGTAGTAACCAGTTATTGTGGGTGGGAGGTACTGCTGTTTGTGCTTCGTGGGTGGGTTGCTGGACTAACCAGGGCACTGACCGGCAGGAGGTCAGATACCCTGTTAGTCTGGGGGGTAAAGGGGAGAAGTGTGGCGAAACTGACCTCGCCACGTGTCCTTGGAGGGGGCTGCTTGCCCGCCTCTTGCCTTTGGACTATGGCCCTGGGAGATTGGGCCCTTTTACAAAACGTATTCGGCCCTAACAGAGTGCATGTCACTCATTCTGGCCCTTTAAACACAGTGGGGCCATTCGGTACTTGCCCTGTGTGAGCAGTGATACCCCCAGATAGCTATGCCATGGAGCCGATTCATATAATGAAAGACTATGGGAAAGACTTTGGCTCCATGGCAATTAAACTGTATTTGTGTGGTCTGCATGTCATTCACCTAATAATGTGCACGCAGACCTGAGCTATCTGGGGATATGTTACATGTCTGTGTTTAATGTATAAAAAGTAACTTTATATATTTTAAAACATAATCCTGTATTTAGGTCCCCACATGTGTAATGGAGTTTTGTCTTTGACCTGGGAGATAATTGGATTACTTCTCCAATTATCTCCAGGGCAGAAGGGAGGAAACCAGGATGCATTGTGGGGATGTTTTTACTTTTACTGTTTGAGCAGATTAAAATACTGCCAGCCAGGGGGAATAAAATATACTTCTACTAACTTTTGAACCCCTGGTCTGATTCATGCCATTATATTTTTAATATGTTGTTCCCCTGAATGGATTGATTGTGGATATGTATTTTTATGAGAATGCGATGTATGGTTTTAAAGTTACAGAGTATGTGTGGAAACTGTATTTTTACTGTATGTAATAATTATGTTAATTGCTTATCTGAGGGGAGGGGATGTGTGGGTTGTACTGTTGCTTGATTGGTTGTTTTATGCCTCCCCCTGGGTGTGTCCTGTATGTGCACAACTGTAATAAAAACCAGGCTGGGTGTTCCAGACCTCAGTTCCTGCTTAACCCTCAAAGCGATGTGTCGTCTCGTTCTTTGGGGGAATTGGATTGTATGCTGACTGCCAGGAGTGTAAGCGGATGGTATGCTTTTCCTGTTCAGCTGATTCCAGAGTTCGTGTGTCCAGTTCGGGAGTTGGAAGATTCGTACAGTTTGGAGTTCGGGAGAATTGGTGATTGCAGTAGCTGCTGGTCTATGGAAAAGGGGGATATCGCCTAAACTGGGTTTTATCCTCTTGTAAGTGAAACGGTCCGTTACACATACCATGCTAGAACACGTATTTAGCTTCCACCTAATTATGGATAGACACTATGTGGGTATAAAATAAAGGGGCACTGGAAATGCTGAGACTTCAGTCATGATACCGATAAAATTACCTAAGTGGAAGTCGATAACTTTTAAATAGACACAAAAAATAATTCCTTTGCTACAGGTTCCAAGAATTATTGTTGCTGAACTTGCTGATGTCCTAAAATGAACACTGTACACCATACCATAAAATCTGAAAAAAAAAAAAAGAAGAAGAAGAACACGTGGAAATGTTTTTTGCGAGGTCCTTGTTCTCATTGTTTTTGTATTTACAAAAATGCTAAATATTTGGCATATTTTAGTATTGTTGTAGAACTGATTGTTATGTCTATAATAAAGAAAACATACTAATTGATTTCTAAGCACATCTTTACCTTGGCTGCTGCAATACAATGAGACAGAATGTGTGTTAAGCAGCTGGCAATAGTGGAGTTTTTACATATCAGGTAGTAGATAGCTCATTGACAGTGACAGACAGGCCTGGCCATATCTCAGCTGGATAGCAATTTCCTACATAAAAGTCTGATTGTAATTGGCGCCAGGTGTAACTTCCCACTCTTTGCTCTTTCCATTTACACTTTATGGAACTGTCCAAGCAACAAGATAACAAGGTACTGGAACAAGCTGTTTGTTCTCCAATCAAAGAGAAACTGTATAGTTTTTTTTGTTTTTTTTATTCTGGCATATCCATATCAATAACTTTTTTACATGGAACACACCTACATTTTATTCTATTCTTTTAAATGTGTTGTCTTTGGAATATGGTAAATGTTCAGCTTTAATATTTGTCAGGACAATACTGTGGCCCAACACGCAGAATTAAGTAAGACACAGAAGGTCTTAGAATGGATTTAACGTAGAAAGCACAGTCAGAAATAAACCGAGGTCAGGGATACAGACAGAAGCATAAATGAACAGACAAAGACATAAGATCAAGGATACCAAATATATGGATTGACATTTTTGGGGATGGCGCTATAGCATAGCGTGGTAATGCAGTGGACCGCGCCCTTATTGGTGTTAGACTGAAAAAGTACAAGGATATGCCCTTACCAGAGGCACTGGAAACAGCTAAGCAAAGAGACAGAACTGGCAACCAGACTGAGCAGATACACCAGAGAAGCAGAGGAAAAATAATATATATATTCAAGGCATATACACAGCTGCAGGGTAACCACCACATATCCACCCAAGACCCACTCAGAGCAGAGACTGAACAGTACTGGAAGAACATCTGGGAGAAAGAAGCATCACATAACACCAGGGGACAAGTGGATACTAGACCTGAAAGCAAACCACTGCATGCTGCATAGCCACATGAAAAGTTGGTCAGCCCCAGGACCTGACATGATCCACACCAACTGGATAAAGGAATTCAAAATGCTGCATGAATGCCTAGCAGCACAAATGAACCAGCTAGTAGCAACAGGCCCTACCCCTGGCTAACACAAGGCAGAACATTGCGGGTCATAAAGAACCCTCTCAAAGGGACAACAACATCCAACCAACAACCAATCACCTGCCTCCACACAACAAGGTCCTGTCATGCATTAAAACCTCAGAAATTGATGCACATAAAAGTTAGTACATGAGAAATGCACAAAAGGGGAATGGAAACAACACAAGGGGATTGAAACACCAAATACTGGTACACCAAAACGTCACATGGGATTCTAAAACCAGACAGACTAATCTCTGCACAACCTTAAGTGACTACAAGAAATCCTATGACACAATGCGACACACATGGATACTGCAATGCTTGGCTCTATACGAAGTCAACAATACAATAAGAGCCTTCATCAAGAACTTGATGGACAAGTGGAAAACAACTCTAGAAGCCAATTCCAGGACATTAATGCGCTATCCCCAATGCTGTTCTGCATAGGCCTCAATCCCCTTAGCCAGATCATCAAGAAGAGTGGATCCGGATACAGATTGAAGAGTGGAGCTATCATCAGCCACCTACTCTACATAGACAACATCAAGCTGTACGCCAAGAATAAGCGGGACATTGACTCACTGATCCACCTAACTAGGATATACAGCAAGGACATCGGAATGTGGTTCAGACTAGATAAGTGTGGGCCAAAAAGCAAATTTAGAAAACAGCTACAAGTACCTAGAGCTACCACAAACACATGGCATCCACGAGGAAGAGGCAAGGAGAATTTCAACATCCAAGTACCTCCAGAAAATTAGACAGGTCCTGAAGTCCAAGCTCAATGGCAAGAACAAAATTCAAGCTCTCAAGACATATGCCCTACCATTCATTAGGTACCCAGCTGGAATAACTTGGCCAATAGAAGAACTGGTCACCATAGATGTCAAGACTAGGAAACTACTCACTATGAATTGAAGATTCCACCTGAAATTCAGCATCCCAGAGGGTGTACACCAGCTGGAAGGGAGGAGGCTGGGGAATGATGAGTGTCAAGGACACCGCACTATTAACAGATTTGTGGCTGATTCAGAGCACAGACGGGTTTGTGCAGATAAAGGCACATTGCGGAACATTTCTGCCAGATCCATGCATTGGATCAAGAGAGCAGCTGCTAAAATACCACTAAATAGCAGCAAACAGATATTTGAAGCTGCTGGTGTCTCTGGAGTCCCACAGACATCAGGGTGTAGAGTCCTCCAGAGTCTTGCAACTGTGTATAAACCTTCTATTCGGCCACCACTAACCAATGCTCACAAGCAGAAACGGCTGCATTGGGCAGAAAAATACATGAAGATTAATTTTCAAACAGTCCTGTTCACTGATGAGTGCCATGCAACCATGGATGGTCCAGATAGATGGAGTAGTGGATGATTGGTGGACGGCCACCCTGTTCCAACAAGGCTGCGACGTCAGCAAGGCCGTGGTGGAGTCATGTTTGGGCCGGAATCATGGGAAGAGAGCTGGTCGGCCCCTTTAGGGTCCCCGAAGGTGTAAAGATGACCTCTGCAAAGTATGTGGAGTTTCTGACTGACCACTTTCTTCCCTGGTACAGAAGGCAGAACTATGCTTTCCGTAATAAAATCATCTTCATGCATGATAGTGCACTATCTCATGCTGCAAAGAATACCTCTGCATCAATGGCTGCTATGGGGATAAAAGCATAGAAAGTCATGGTGTGGCCTCCATCCTGCCCTGACCTCAATCCTATTGAGAACCTTTTGGAGCATCCTCAAGCAAAAGATCTATGAGGGTGGGAGGCAGTTTACATCCAAACAGCAGCTCTGGGAGGCTATTCTGACATTTTGCAAACAAATTCAAGCATAAACTGTCCAAAAACTCACAAGTTCAATGGATGCAAGACTTATGAAGCTGCTATCAAATAAGGGGTTCCTGTGTTAAAATGTAACGTGACCTGTTAAAATGTTTAAAAAGTTAAAATGTTTTTATAAGTGTGATTGAAATAGCTTTTGATTTCAGTAAATATGCTGCAAACACAACAAATGACAATTTTAAGTTCTTTACAACCTATAAAGTGTTTTGAAACTTAATGTGCGTAATAATTTGGAACAGTGCATTGTAAGTTTTTTATGTTTTTAAAAAAATACTGTTATCTTTAGGAGGTTTGTTCAATAAAATTTGAATTGTACTCTTAATAGTTGATAACATGAGAATTATGCTGACTGTATTTACATCAATTATTTAGGTAAATGAGAAAAATATAATTTGCATAATAATTTTGAACAGGGTGTATAGTGTTCCTTTAAATGTCAGTTCTGAGAAGGAGAGAAATGCTATAATAAGAAGTTAAAATTATGAAAAGTAGCTACATCAAAGTTTTCTTGTTGCCTTGCACCTGACTTTTCAGCCCTGTGTGTAAAAATATTGCCGTTTCAGAGAAAAGTCATTGTTCTGTTTCCAGGGATAAACCCACCTATAGTTGCTGCTTCTCAGACAGCCACTAAATGGTGTTGCCTGTTTTTACCAGAGCTGTTGTGGCCTGAACGACGTTTGATGTCCTTACACTTTGCATGAGGTTGTCTAATATCATGTGAATGTAATGCAGGCAGCTAATGGCTTCACACAGAGAATCCATGAATCGTAAAACAAATCCAGCCTCCATCAGCCTGTGCTTCCAGCCTCCATCAGCATGTGCTTCCCAATGAGCGTAAGATCATTGGATGAGTGAAGCAATAACAATCAGCAGACCTGACGACGCGGCGGGGGGAGGAGCTGATGGAGGCTGGATTTGTTTTACATAGCAAAGTTAAAACTAAAGGACCACTGTACGCAGACCATGTCATTGAGACATCTAAAAATACACCTAAATCTATAAAATAAACAAATATAGTGTTTAAAGCATTCACAAAATATGCTTCTTTAAATCCGCAACCTGCAAAAGTTATCCTCCTCTAGCATATAGTGCTGCCATAAACCTCATCTTCCTTATATAGGTAATAGTGTGTATAAGGTCGCTTTAAATAAAATATTACAAAAATAAATAATGCAGCAATTTAAAGAAATAACTGTAACAATAAAACTTCCTCATTATTCAGAGATGACACAGGAGAAAGATTGTGCTTCCCAATGCTTATTCAAATAGTTGTTCCTCGTGTGTCCACCGTGTGATATAATGCTATGTAAATCCCTCCACTTCCCCTGATGGCGTCTTTCAGAGATCTCTGTGAAGAAGCTGTAATCTTAGCTGACAACTATATTTCAGTGGGCAGATTTTATTGGAGCAGACTCAAAACAACATTTCGGCCCACACCAGGGCCTTTGTCAAGCTTGACATAGGCCCTGGTGTGGGCTGAAACGTGGTTTTGATTCTGCTCCAATGAAATCTACCCATTGGATTGAACTTGAGTGCCTGGACCATTATTACTTTTTTGCAAGTTACATTGTGAGGATTGTCCAACCTCATGCCTGGTTGCACCCTGGGATCCGGGAGAGTGCAGTATCCATATTGGTAATTATATTAAAAATTATATTTCAGCTGCTACAAGCCAAGGTAGCAGTTGTATTCATCTTCGCTAATAAATTAAACTTCTGTCAAGAGGTGCTATGCATAATACAAACCCATGCATTGTTAGATGTGTACAATTTACATTGAAAATAATGATAACGATAGGTGGAAGCTACGGTGAGAAATGTCAAGAACTTAAAGTGAATTTCAAATTTAAAGGGACACTATAGTGACCAGAACAACTACAGCTTAATGCAGTTGTTCTGGTGAGTATAATAGCTCCCTTTAGGCATTTTCATGTAAACACTGACTTTTCAGAGAAAACATTGCCCCTAGGGACACCTCCAAGTGGCCACTCTTCAGATGGCAACTGGAGGGGCTTCCTGGCTCAGTGCTGCACAGTAAGCAGTCCTGCCATTCAGCATCCCCACGCTCTGCATGGGGACGCTGAATTTTCCTCATAGAGATGCATTGATTCAATGCATCTCTATGAGGAAGTGCTGATTGGCCATAACGCCCCTTGCTGATTTTTGCCAATCCAAAGTTTTACCCCATAGGAAAGCATTGGATTGGCTAAAAATCTGCAATTTTGATGATGTCACCAAGGGGGCAGGGCCAGCGCCGGAGGACCCTTGGAGAGCTGAAAATAAGGTGAGTTTTAACCCATTCTGAGGGAGCTAAGGTGGGGGCAAGTCACCTAAATGGTGGGTTTTCACTATAGGGTCAGGAATACATGTTTGTGTTCCTGACCCTATAGTGATCCTTTAACAGCAAAAGTAGCCAAACTTGAAGCATAGAAGAGTTTGATATTTTTTTCCAGCTTGATTATTTATCTTAAATTTGAAATGTACTCTGAATTTTCCACAAATCTCACTGTATTTGCAGAAAACATGGTAACTTCAAATTAGCCTTTTGCAAGTGTTTTTTGTTATCCTTACTGTTGGTGTACTTTTTACATTAAAAAAGGTGAACTTAAACCTTGCAGGTTCATTTATGCAAACCATAATTGTACACTTAATTTGCAATGTTCTCAGAACTGTAATACAGTGCTACCATTTCTTTAATAATGCTATAGCTCTGATTTATGATCTCTTACAAAAAGTCTAGGTGAAATCATCATTAAAGCATGAAACAATATTTATAGTAATTTAGTCACTGCAGATATCATTTCACCACTTTTTAAATTTAGAAGAACAAAGCTTAAAAACAATGTATGGTACTTTATTTTTTGCAAAAAAACCCTTTGTGATATAAATGTTTCAAAGTAATAAAACAACACCGCTTTTTTGGTCCAAAGTGATAAAGTCATCTAATGAGGATCTGAAACCTGGCAGCTAGATTGCATTTTGGCACATGGAGATGATAATACATTACCAGCTATCAAACTACACTTCTACACTTTTACATCAACATTCTATTACTGCTTGATATATAATAATTTCAGTCTGGAATTGATTCATTATATGACATAAAAATATGAAAAGGTATAGCTGTGATGAAATAGCACAGTCACAATCAATGTATTTATCACCTTTTCCAGTGAAAAATAAGAAACTAAACAGATGTTGGGTTTCTTATTAAAAATTACCAAAATTATGTGTTCTCCATTTTAAAAAAAAAAACGTACTTTACGGCCACGGCTACAGTAATTGTGTTTTCCAAAACCAATAATAAATAATAATAGTCATTAAAATAGTTGGACACTATAAATATATAAAATCTATTTTTTAATATATATTTTCTTAAATTTAAAATCATAATTTAGGGTTGGAAGGTAGCAAAGAGAAAGTGCTATGAGTGCCGCTGGACATGTCAGAGTCTGGGGCCATTGGTGTAAAATTCCTAATCTTAGTATAGACTTTAAACATGCTCATTCTCTTTAAAGAACTAATGTGTGACGTGGCCTATTCACTTATTCTAGGAGGATTCTGAGCTTGGACACCAGAGGAAGTCGTGTGTTTAGTGCATATCACCTTTAGTCTATCCCCTGTGAACATGAACTGCCAGAGTCATCCCACTCAAAAAGTATCAATTTTGTTGTCAGGCTGATATATAGATATACTGTATTATTCATAACAAAAGTGGTCTTCTGACTTTTAGGGACTGGGGGGGGGGGGGGGGGAGAAAGTAGATTCTTAGAGTAGAGGAGTTTTAAAAAAAGAATTAGCTCACATAGCGTCTTCCTTTTTGGTTGGGCTTATTTTTTGTGAAGACACCCAAAAGGTGAAATGTCCACTTGTATTGTGGATACTAGTGGAGAAAGATAACAGTAAATAAATATAAACTAATATTAAAGGGACGCTATAATCACCAAATCAACTTTAGCTTAATGAAGCAATTTTTGTGTATGGATCATGCCTCTGAAGTTTCACTGCTCAATTCACTGCAATTTAGGAGTTAAATCACTCTTGCTTCTGTTTATATAGCCCTAGGCACAACTCCCCTGTGGCCTGCATGAAAGCAAAATTATTTCAGTTTCAATCAGATGTAACTTACTTTAAAAGTGTTTATCATCTGTAAATTTAACTTTATTCACATACAGGAGGCTCCTGCAGGGTGTAGCAAGCTATTAACAGAACAGGAGATAAGACATTCTAAATTACCGTATAAACTCGAGTATAAGACGAGTTTTTCAGCACATTTTTATACTCGAGTCAATGTCTGTATTATGGCAATTTACATTGCCATAATACAGACAATGGGGCTGTGTAGGAGGGGGGCTGGCAGGGAGCTGTTACTTACCTCTCCTGCAGCTCCTGTCAGCTCCCTCCTCCTCCGCGCCGGTCCGGTCAGCACCTCTGTCAGCTTCCAGTGTAAGTCTCGCAAGAGCAGCGGGGTCATAGTGCGGCTCTCGCGACCGGACCGGCGCGGAGGAGGAGGGAGCTGACAGGAGTTGCAGGAGAGGTAAGTGCTTCCTGCCAGCCCCCCTCCACTGAACTGCCAATGCCACTGGACCACCAGGGAGTGAGAGCCCCCCTCCCTGCCATGTATCAAGCAGGGAGGGGGGATGAAAAAATATATATATAAATAATAATATTTAATAAAATAATATTTAAAAAAAATCATAAAATAAAAATTAATAATAATAAAAAAATATAAAACAAAAAATTATAATTTTACAACAAAAAAAATATTAAAATAATAATTTAAAAAATAATAATAAAAATGCCCACCCCCCACCAAGGCTCTGCAACACACACACACACACACACTGCATCACACACTGCATTCATACACACACTGCACTCATACACACACACACTGCACTCATATACACACACTGCACTCATATACACACACTGCACTCATATACACACACTGCACTCATTTTTTTAGTATTATGACATTGACAGTTAAAATGTCATGTAGAACTAAAAAAATAACAACATTTCTTATTTTCTCCCATTTTTTTCATATTAAATTATGTTTCATAGCTAATATTTGATATTAAAGGACCACTCTAGTGCCAGGAAAACACTCGTTTTCCTGGCACTAGAGTGCCCTGAGGGTGCCCCCACCCTCAGGGACCCACTCCCGCTGGGCTCTGGGGGGAGGAAGGGGTAAACTTACCTCTTTCTCCAGCGCCGGGCGGGGAGCTTTCCTCCTCCTCTCCTTCTTCCTTGCGACGTCATCGGCTGAATGCGCATGCGCGGCAGGAGCCGCGCTCGCATTCAGCCAGTCGCATAGGAAAGCATTTACAATGCTTTCCTATGGACGCTTGCGTGCTCTCACTGTGATTTTCACAGTGAGAATCACGCAAGCGCCTCTAGCGGCTGTCAATGAGACAGCCACTAGAGGTTTTGGAGGCTGGATTAACCCTCAGTATAAACATAGCAGTTTCTCTGAAACTGCTATGCTTATAAAAAAAAGGGTTAATCCTAGAGGGACCTGGCACCCAGACCACTTCATTAAGCTGAAGTGGTCTGGGTGCCTAGAGTGGTCCTTTAAATGAAAGCCCTGTTTCCTCTGAATAAAATGATATATAATAAGGGGGGGTGCATTTAATATGAAAGAGGTGAATTACGGTTGGACAGACATATAGCGCAAATGCCAGGTTTTGTTTACGTTTTGTTTTGATCATAACGTGTACATTTGGCTCAGTCCTTAAGGGGTTAAAGAGCAAATAACAATTCAAACCAGGGTTTTACATTTAGCAATTTTCATGGCATATTTTATAATTTTTATTTATTTAAATACTAGTTTCCAAAATTTACTTCTGCCTAAATTCTGTATGAAAAGGAAAAACATAGTGATACCTTGCATGACTGTACCATTACATGCTGCCTCTAATTCATGACATAAGCAACTATATTTAAACATAGAATTTGGTTTGCAGATTACAAAGTAGCAGAAACTTTACAAGATCAAAAATATGGCAATACTTCAGAGAAGATTCCAGTCTACGAAGTACTGAAAAACACATATCCATTTTGGGGAATGAAACAAAAGTTTAGCACATTGTAAGCAGATGCTTAGAACAAGATAAATGTAACTCAAACGTGTACCAGTTTGCAAGGTTTTTATGTATGTATATATATATATATATATATATATATATTTCAAACCTCAGAATATTTGCTAACGAACTGAATGATTAATAATGATTGAATTATGAATTTATAGAAGATTATTATCCACTGCTGTCAAAACACATTTCTACTCATTCACATACATATATTATTCTAGTGTCTTAATATTAAAAGGCCACTCCGCAATTAATTTTTTTAAATCCCTGATTAGTAGCTTAACCCCCAATGAATACATACATTTTTTATGCATGTATTCATTGGGGGTTTATTTACAATACCTTGCAGTCCTTATGAACTTCAGCCTTGGCAAACTCTCACCTTTTTTCCCAAAGAAGACTTTTAGCTTCTTCATTGGGTTTGGCCTATCAGAGGTTTCTCAATGCAATATATTCTATGCACAGCATTCAGAAAGAACACTGGTCTGATCTGAGTTATGTGGGAGAGCAAGGCGCTCCACTTGAGGGGATCTAATGGAAGCAAGAAGAAACGTATCCGTGTTCCATTATCTATGCATATTCAGTTGGGCTCAAAAGTTTGCATACCCTGGCAGAAATTTTGGCATTGATTTTAAAAATATCTAATCCTTGCAAAAAAAAGGTATTTTATTGAAGGATAGTGATCATTTGAAGCCATTTATTATCACACAGTTGTTTGTCTGGCTCCTTTTTAAAAAAAAATAAAAAAATAATGATAACAGAAATCACTCAAATGGCCGTGATCAAAAGTTTAAATTCCTTTGAATGTTTGGCCTTGTTACAGATACACAAGGTTACACACACAGGGTAGTTCAGCTGCTGACACGATCCTAAAATAAATTGTTGCGGGCAGTGTACCCATAGGGCAGCTGCTTTGGGCTCCTCGTGAATAGCAGGGCACCGGGCAGCTGCCCCGTTTGGCCCGTGTTAAATACTGCCCTACACATTGATACTGTAATATCAGCAGTACATTCTAAACTTGAGATTTGTATGTAATACAATGCTGGAAATCCACCATGGTGACGTACGAGATTTGGGGAGTATATGTTGGAAAGAGGAATATTCTGTAAAGGCAAGGTTGTATTTGAAGGGACACTATTGTCACCAGAGCCACTACAGCTTAATGTAGTTGTTATGGTGTCTATAGCCTGTCCCTGCAGACCTTTTAACGTAAGCACTGCCATTTCAGAGATGCACAGAGAGTAGTGAAAAACATTTATTAACGCCATAGTACTCAAAGTTTTAAGTTTTATAAATCAGTTATTTGCATATCTGACTCACCTGTCCCAAGAAATAAGACATTGTACCGACCATCTCCAGCATTTACTCTATCCACAGTAATTTTTGTATATTTATAATCTGTTCCCGTCCTTATTAAAAGTGGCTTCTTGTGTTTTGGATAAATGGAATTGTACATAAGTGGGTGATTTCTTATGAAAGTAACAACATCATCTGGAAATTCCTTTGTTGTCAGCACTGTAGGGGTAAAGGCTCCTCCCGGACACTATAGTTAAACATATGAAGCATTATCCTTTACAAAAACTGTACATTACAACAGAATAAATATAACAAATTCACAACTGACAATAAATACTTAAAGGAACACTTAAGGGTCAGGAGTACAAACTTGTATTCCTGACCCTAGAATGTTAAAAAATCATGTTACCTCCCTGAAAAAGGTATAACATTTACCTTTATTCCAGCACCAGTACTGGCTCCCCCCCTATTCCACCCCAATCTTTCTTCATAACTAAAATGTTCTATTCCTTTTATTAGTTTTGTAGCCCGCCTCTGCAATTTTTTCTATTGTCATAATATCCTTCTCTAGAACAGGTGCCCAAAACTGCACATCATGTTAAGGGTGTGGTCTTACCAGTGATTTATTAAGAGGCAAACTTATATTTTCATCCAATAATTAATGCCCCTGTTTACACATGACAAATGCTGATTGGAATTCCACGATGTTGCTTAGTTTGCTGAATATATCAATTCTATAATCCTTCTTGTGTGTTGTTATCCCTAATTCACTACCATTTAGATTGTAAGTTGCTGGTGCATTCTTTACTGTGAAGTGTATAACTGCATTTTTCTACATTCAATTTCATCTGACATTTGAGTGCCTAGTCCCCCAATCTAAATGTACAGGAAATAAATATCCTGCTCTTGTAAAACCTTTTCTAATACTTACTTAGCCTTTTTCCAAAAAATAAAATATATAATATAAGAAAAATCAATGGTGAATTCAGTTATTGTCTGTACAATCGGCTAACCAATGGGTCTACAAATTTTAAAACATTTTAAACAGTGCAAGTTGGAACAGTGCAAGTTCATTGGTGAAATTTTGCTGATACATGTGAATTAACTCAATCTGCTAGTGATCAAGACGATTGCTTTGCACTCTGTAAATTGTTTAACTCAGGTATCAATTTATGCCTACAGTGGTGGTCTTTGGGAAAATTATAATTGAGAATATTTGCTATGTTTGGTTAATCCATACAAAAACAGGGATTCGCAAAATTATTCTTATCCCTATTATCTTACAACTATACCTAGTGTTCAAAGCTACAGGTAGTGTCACATTGTTTGTAGTCCTTCACCAACAGCACTTTAAAATATATCAAATTACAAATAACAGAATGCATCTTCGACTTTCTACTTAAAAAGCCAATTTTTAGAAAAATCTGCAAACTATGGTTGATTGGAGCCTGCCAAAACATTAAACAACGGGCTACAAATATAATGAGAAAAAATGTATGAAATAGTGTTGAACTGACTTGTGAATTCCTACTAACTCAAAAGTGAGCAGTCATTTAAACAAGCAGGTAATGTAAGATAAATGGATGAATGGATACAAATGTGGGATTCCTAAGCCTGTGGTGGTAGGAATCAAGGTGGAATGGGATTTGGCTGGTGGTAGGGTGAAAAGGTTTTTGAGATATGTTCGGGAGGAGGGCTAATGTTTGTACATATGTGTGGAAGGGCAGAAGAGGGTTTGGTACACAGCAATCAGTCCAAAGATTCGTATGGGATATCAAAATAAATCTACGTGAAAAAGGAAGAAAAGTTGGTGTATCCAGGGAAATATATTACAATGGATGGGGAAGATAGGAGACAGGGGATTGAGAAACCACAGGAAAGAGGTATAAGGGCAGGGGAAACAAGGGAGTTGAATTATTTTATCAATAATGGTTTATTGTGGTTTGATGTATACTATCTTGGAAAGGGTAAGGAGAAATCAGATTTTCTTGGTAAAATGTTGTTCCATCCAATTTCAGGGTTCCTATGCCCTTGTTTAAGACCTCACTAAACATAAAGGGCAGCAGTGACATTTTAATAAATTTCACCATTTTTTGTACTGTGTATTTTTAAATCTATTAACAAATTTAAAACTGCAAGCATTAACATAATAAAATAAAAAATCAAGTATATACATTACCTATACCACCATCTATAGCTTACAATACCCACATGCACAGAAAAACATTCTGTATAACAAACTTACTGTGCCAGGTCTTGGATATGGGATTCTGCTGTTGTATTGAATTAGCTGATGATTTGGGCCTTCTTTGTGTGCAAATGGTCCATTAAACACAGTCTGAATGTCTGACATATGGTAAACACACACAGCAGAACCTTTAAACACCGAGCTGGAAAATAAAATAGTTATTTTTATGGGCTAATTTAAGTATTTCAGTTTAACTAAAATGTAACAAAAACAATTGCATATTTCCCTATGCATAAAATATAGACCTCTTCTTGTGGCTCCTCGATTTTCTATTTCTCTTTCAGTCTGTTAAACCATTGCAATCCTAACAGAATATAAATGCACCATAGATCCCCAATGCTTCTCCACGTGAACCATTTGATTGGACAGAAATTTAAATCATGAATACAGAACAGGCAGGGTGGCTGCCAAGAAGAGGTTGTCTTGACGTTCGATTATAGGTAAGTTTAATTGTGTTTTATTTTTCCTTTTTAAAATTTCATACCATTAGAATGTGCTGTGCCATCCTCCAAAAGGTGGGCTGTAAAGATGTTAGGACAGCATAACATGTCCTTATACTCTTGTCCCCCCCCCCCCCCAGAATTACCCGTGGGACAGATCACAATTGGGGGACTTACCTGGCATACCAGACAGTCCTACAGCAACGAACTGGCATGATCTGGGTAATGTGATCACAGTGATCACTGGTACAATGTCTTAGCTAATGAATTGTAACATTGGCTGAGACATTGTTCTCGTTTTCTCTCCTTTACTTTGATTTGAGGCAAGAGGGGCAAAGAGATCATTGTTATAGTGAGTCCTGAGTGTGCTGTAAAACAGTTTACGGTTAAAAAAATTGTGTTGATTAGGCATGTGCATTAGTTTTCATTCGAATACGTTTTCGTCCGAAAATTCTTTTTTTTCGTATTCGTTTACTAAAACGTAAACCAAAGCCCTACAAACAAAATATAAACAAAACGAAATGGCAATGCCAAATGCATTACCTTTTCATTTCGTTTCGTTTAATTAATAGACTCTGTGCTGCAGGGGAATTAACCCCCACAGCACGGAGAAATAACAGTGCGCATACACAACAAAAAAAAAAAAAAGCATTGATTTTTTGATTGGGTAACTAAAATAATAGATCAGGGTGGTGCAGTAGACATTGCTTACCTAGATTTCAATAAGGCTTTTGACACTGTTGCACATAGAAGGCTTATCAATAAACTGCAATCTTTAAGTTTGGATTCCAATATTGTTGAATGGGTAAGGCAGTGGCTGAGTGACAGGAAACAGAGGGTTGTAGTCAATGGAGTATATTCAAAGCATGGGCGTGTCACTAGTGGGGTACCTCAGGGATCTGTACTTGGACCCATTCTCTTTAATATTTTTTATTAGTGATATTGCAGAAGGTCTTGATGATAAGGTATGTCTTTTTGCTGATGATACTAAGATATGTAACAGGGTTGATGTTCCAGGAGGGATAAGCCAATGGCAAATGATTTAGGTAAAGAAGAAAAATGGTCAGAGTTGTGGCAACTGTCATTTAATGTAGATAAGTGCAAGATAATGCATCTTGGACCTAAAAACCCAAGGGCAGAGTATAGAATATTTGATAGAGTACTGACCTCAACATCCGAGGAAAGGGATTTAGGGGTGATTATTTCTGATGACTTAACCAATATAGCTTGGCGGAAACACAAGACGGGGGATATGATAGAAACATTTAAATACATAAAGGGAATCAACACAGTAAAGGAGGAGACTATATGTAAAAGAAGAAGAAAAAAAACACAACAAGAGGACATAGTCTTAAATTAGAGGGGCAAAGGTTTAATAATAATAGCAGGAAGTATTACTTTACTGAGAGGGTAGTGGAATAGCCTTCCAGCTGAAGTGGTAGAGGTTAACACAGTAAAGGAGTTTAAGCATGCGTGGGATATGCATAAGGTTATCCTAACTATAAGATAAGGCCAGGGACTAATGAAAGTACTTAAAAAATTGGGCAGGCTAGATTGGCCGAATGGTTCTTATCTGCCGTCAGTCACATTCTATGTTTCTATGTTTCTATGTCGATCACAGTTTTACTACAGTGATCAGTCAGATTAGGGAGATTAGTACATTAGCACTTTTCATTTTTCTTTTGTGTTGGGAACAAAGTTTGGTCTAATTTGACATTTTTGTCAGTTCAGGCATTTTAATTTGTTTTAACTTGCTGTTTGATTAATGTACTGTATCTGTGCTGTTATGTTTTGAATCAGTGATCAGTATGATTAGTCTGTTCTCTGATTAAGCTGAATTTTTTTGTTGGTTAGAAAAACATTTACTCTAGAGCTGATTTCAGGTTTTTATACTGCGATCAGTCCGTTATTTTTATTTTCGAGTTGGGTTAAAGTTTGTTTTGAGTGGAACTGGGTGGTTCAAGAGGGAGTTCGCAGGAAGAAGACAATATGGCAGTGTCGGATTACACCATTCTTGTAGGTTTAGAGATTAATATCGCTGACAGTGACATTCTAAAAGCCTCAGATATAGAGTCACTTAGCGACTCCTCCAGTGATGGTGCTCTAAGCAAACCACCATCTTCAAGGAGGCGCTTAGAATGCCCCTTTGTGCCAGGTGAAAGTTGGTTACCCCAAACTTAATTGCCCCAGAAATACCCCCAATGGCTACACCTGGGATCACAACAACTGTTGAGAATTTTCTCAGAATAATATCCGGGAACAAAACATATGCATAGACAAATTCCTGATGACATTTATAGGAAGATTACTTTATAAGCAACATATCCCATCAAAGTGTTTACGATATGGAATTAAATCCCATAAACTATGCAAATGCCCTACTACCTCAACATCAGCTTTATGCCAGCATGAGGTGCTGGTTGTTTGGCATACAGATAAAAATAAATGTTTATATACTGTCTACAATCCAAGGTGAAAGTACTGTCCCATTGTCTGTCAAAAGAAGAAATGGACAGATAGAAAAAACAAAATGTATTTTAGAGTACAGCGTATGGGGTGGGGGGCAGTTGATTTCTGTGAACACTGTACACAGTCTTAAGGTTAAGCAAACAATTAAATGATTAAACACTGGTATAAATAAAATTGCCATCCACATAGCCCAGGTTACAATTTATAATTCCTATGTGTTGACACACTGACGATAAATGTAATCTTTGCACAGAACTAACATTAGGAAGCTTAAGTTACCTATACCAGGGTGCAACTAGCCCGGCACAAAAGAGCAAACAGTTCTGTATATGCAGCATTTAAATCTGCACAGATTCCTTCCTCTATGACCACTTATAAATGCAGAAGTGTTCTTGGATGTTGTAGTAACCTTTTTAATAATTGTTTGAAAAAATAGCAACCTCATGAAATGAACAGGAATATATATCATACATATACTTTTTTGGCATGATAATTGGGCTTATATTGTTTAAGAGAGAGTTAAATTACAGATATTTGAGCTCTTGGGTTTACCATTTCAGAGTAAGTATTTCCTCTGGGGGAAAAATAAACATAATAGAAGGTTTCACATATAGAATTCTTTATATATAAAAAATCCCAAATTAAAATGTTTAACTCCAACTGTTGCAAAAAAAGAGCCAAAATAGTAAACAAATGTTGGGAAAATAACCTTTAAAGGATAAATATTTTTGTGGTTGCTGCAATGCCACTATTTCCCTAGTATAGCTACGTTTGGTTTATAAAGCAGCTCCACTCATAGAATGAGTGGCACTGTGAATGGAAATTAAACTGTTTATCCAACAAACCTTTGCTGGACATGAGATTAAGCAATAAAACCAGACCTCATAGACTAGTATGAGAGGCTTCAAATTGTTGATTGTCTTGTGGTCAGGTATGGTTCTACTTGCTACTGATTCTTGGTGTATAAGTGCAGACATATTTAGACATTAAAAGGTAATATTTATTTTTAATGGATGTACATAAATAAACTGTGCTCAGTTTTTGGCAGTTGTGTTCTTTATGACACATGTAGTGGACTACCTGAAGACATACTAAATGGACTACATGGAGAACGTCTTCTCTGTCTCTTTTAACGCACTAATGGCAATCATAGTATTGATGATGAATTACCGGTAAGTCCAGTTCCCATCAAGCTCAGCAATACTGAGGTTTAGAACACTTTTTAGCTGGATGGAGTGTGGAATATTTAAGCTTATAATATATATGTTAGTGGAATATATACATGTGGGGCAATTAACTGTGTTGGTCACAAAGTGAAACTCCACTCCAGGGGCACGTGCAATTACCTGCTAGGAGATGTCTATTTTTAATGGGTTTAATATATTTTAATGGTTTTCTTTAGTGTAGATAATGTGAAACATTCCTATACAGACACCTGCCAGCCTCCCTTTCCCACCCCTTAGGGCTTGCCTCAAAAGACCTTTTAAAATGTGATGCCAAGAAGCTCATAAAAACACATTGGTCACACTACTGTGGAATGCATGGGAACAAAATGCACATTTGGGCTTTGACTCTGAGTGTTCTACACTCTTCAGGAATGATGTGGAAGAATTAGGCAGTGGCATAAAATTCTTGGATGACTGAGGCATCTTAAGTGACAAGGGTGTCAACCAGCATCTCGATAATACATGGAATGCCAATATAATTAAATCGTTAGTCATGCTTAGCCTCCTCGTGGAGCTATAGCAGATGAGCATATGGCAATGGGTATTGCTATGAATGAATGTGAGGTGTATGGGTGTAGTACAGTTTTCTTTCTGGTTGTTTTATTTCACATTTGGTATGAACTATTAAGCATTAGGTTACATCAGAGGGCATGGTTCCATTGGGTTTGGCTTGAGTTATGCATGTGATTCCATGTGGGTGATCATTCTACCAGAATAAATATATATATACATGTGTGGTTTACTGCATTTGAGACTTTTAGAACAACTTTGGAAATAAATAATGCAGGAGAGAAATGTTCTTGAGGTTTTAGTTTTTCCCACACAACTCTTTATTGCTGTGCAGCCTCATCTTTTTTTTTCAATATGCTATAGGGTTCAAGAGATGGAGAAATTTTAAATTTTTTTAGGGTTGAAAGTGTTTAATAAGTGATATGTGGGTTTGAAAATAATTTAGAAATGTACACTAACACATTTAATGAGACTTTTGCTTTTTTCTTTTTTTCCTGACATCACAATAAAAACAACCTGCAAAAATTCTGATACTTTCTAAAATCCATGCATTTAAGAAGCATTCCATGATTTTTTTAACCTGTAAAAATTTTTTTACTCAAGTCAGACATATATCTGCAGTCAAGTGACTGGCTTATTTCACTGACCACAAAATGAACACATGCACACAGTAGCTTATTTTGCAGTTCCACTTTTTACCTTTCCAGTTGTTTCATTCAGACATCACCTACATTACATATTAAATCCACATGTTTAAAAGTTTACATCAAGCAAAATCTGAAATCTTATCTACTGGCTAGCCACCAATCCTAACTTTTGAACAATCAATTCTTTCATGTAGTTAAAGTAGGTTCTGTTTACATTGGTTAAACCTTGGAGGCACCATTTCCTAAATAAACTGTGTTTTAGAACTGATACCGACAAGAAGACCTGCTTATTCTTCAGACACACAAGCAGCATTTGTAAAGAGGAAAATAAAATGGATACAAATAGTAGTGCTAACTGAATAATTAATGCATTGGAAAATCTATTCAACTATATTTCAAGTTAAAAAGTTTACAGATGTCATAGAATCACTATTTTCTCCAGAGTTTACAGCCATGTTTACACCCTAAACATGGGGTTTAAGTGGGTTACTTATATAAAATGCATATCCTTTTACCTCTTCACAACAGAATTAGAGTTTATTATATATTCATAGTTTTTCCAGAACTAGTATATAGTTTTCTTCCACGGCAGACCTATCCAGTTTTCCATAGGGCATCAGTTAACCCCTGCACTAGAGAAAATTATTATGCCAGTTCTGACATGCCAATTTTAGTTGGCATTGAAAAATGTATGCCAATAAAGCTGATATGCAAAAATTTTCTATCTTTAAAAAAAAATAACATCTTTGCAAAATTAACCCAATCTGTCAGGGTTATTTACTAAAATGAGAATTGGTGGGAATTCAAATCGAATTTCACATTTAAGGCCAAAAGAGGCTGAACTGGAATTTGTTTCCAAGAGAGCTATGGTTCTAGTTTGGCTACTTTGATGTGTAGTTTTAAATTTACTTCGAACACCATATATTTGTGCACTCATATATGTGATCAAGGGTTTTATATAAGAAGTTATAGAGCTAGGCCTAGTATTCCTTCAATCTACTCCAGGGCAGCAGCAACCCTTTGTGGCTTCACCCCCTCTCCTGTTACGGATATCCTGGGAGAAGGCTGGGGATAGAGAGAAAGTATGCTGTTTCATATACATATGCTTCACATACACATTATGCACAAGTAAAAGAGAAATAATAGGTCACAATATACAATATTTCACAAACTCAAATAATTTACATGTACTCTGTTTTCACATCTATCTCTGTTGGACATTCTACAATCAACAGATCTCTGAAGAAACTGCCAAGTAAAGCTGAATGTCAGATGCCTGTGGAATGTATGGGTAACTGCCCAGAAACATCTTACTTGGAGCGTTGAGATGATCTATGCTGTTTTACAAAGTGTGAGCCACCCACTGCGCAGCATATAATAGATAGCCCCTCGGCATCTGGATTAGCCTTGAGTTTCCATTTCAACAGCCTACTGCATAGAAAAATGGCCTTATATTCAAGTGAATCTATTTTACAAAGACTGCCACAAAGGTGACATCTTAATGTAGTGTTGACAGCTGAACTCCACCTTTTGTCAACATTTGGCAACCTCGGGTATTCCCTACTTCGTCTTATAGTATCTATGGATTGTGTTGTTGTGTCAATGATATTCCAATGCAGTCAACATTAGTGAAATACTGAGAAGTGGCAGAGCCACTTTAATAATAAATTAAAAAACAGACGTTACTTTTTTTTACCTCACAATTTCCGTTGAACATAGAAACAAATGTTTGCATTTTAGAACCAATGAATTAGTTTTTTTCCTGAGAAGAAGATATCTAACAAAAAACGTATCAGGCTTGGAAAATAAATATTATTGCATAATAAATTATTCATGTTCCATCATCTCCACATGGCAGCCTTTACAAGACCGCAAAAACAACCAAGTTATATCAAACATGCATGCCGGTTCAAATCTTGTATAAAGAACAACAATTTGCCTCTTAATGTAAATAATAACGTACCTTGAAGTTGTAAAAAGTCCATAAACCAGTGTAGTTCTAGGATTGTCAGATTCCATGAGAAAAACATCCTCTAGAAAATTAACAATAAAAACACATGCAGTGGTCAATAAGTGGTTAAGACTAAAGGTACATATTACATACATATACCAATACAGATGTATCAAAGTATATATTTCATTACAATATGTATTTACATTGAAAAAAACTTTACCTTACATGAACAAAGCAACATTTCAATATCTATATATCATGTTTATACAATATGTTTTTCCTGTTGTGTTTCATTTAATATTAGGCAAAACTGCATTTCATTTAACTGTATTATTTTATAGCTATAAGTTGCACGAAGTAACAATCTAGTGGGGGTTTTCTCTTTTTGAAATAACTATATGTAATATTATTTAAGATAGACTCTAACTCTAATTCCTCCATCCCCTGTCCTGTTATAACACACACCAATTGCAATCTCATGATGTACCTTGCAGAGCCAAAGACTATAACCCCATCACAGGGCCAGCACTATCTCCCTTTATGTGGACCTGATTGGGAACTAGGCTGGAAGGCCTCTGCGCTTCAATTCTTACAGCACAGCTCCTTTCCCTCCCCTTGTTTTCAAGCACTTGAATACTCTTTTCCTCCTCCCTTCCTATTCTTCCCACATTTCTGCTCTAAGCTTACATTCCTTACTATGTATACATACATGCACACATTCGCTTTCCTTCCTCTGTTAACTTTGTACAGAGCACATGCTCTTCTTCACCTGTCCCTTCAAACTTTCACTCCTCCTTTATCTACTCCCCTCCTTTTTCAACACAACCAATATAGCAAGGGAAAATTACATCACCAAAGAAATAGCACTACTCTCTTGAACATCATTTCATATTGCATTGCCACTTTCCCATTTTTTTTTACATCCACACTGATGTCGCAGTGGCTTAGATATAACTGTTTACCTTCCGCTTGGATCCTCACCCACTGCCCCCTCCACAATCTCCTACCAACTCTACTGGTATCTAATTTGGGTTTAGTTCATACTCCATTGAAACTCTATAAGAAGATATTTTAGTGGATCATGCATGATCCATTCATGTCACACTTTAACGTTCAACTAATTTTATTTTACTATGTCTGCATTGTTCCCCTGTCAAGGTGATTCTTTCCCTTCCCCCTTTCTATTGTTATGCTTGATTTTTTTCAATTTGTTGATGAAAATTCAAAATAAAGAATTAAAATAAGAAAATATTGACAAAAGGACTTCCGGTGTAGATGGCGGCGTCTTGCTAGAGCTCCGCACAGCCTGGTCCTACAAAAGCGAATATTAGCAGCAATTTGCAGCCAAAGCCACCCAGAAAACTCACCCCTAAACCTGCTATCGACGGTGTACCTGACAGTATGGGCGGCGGACGTAAATCCAAGCAGGGGTCGGCCGTGGCCCCGATATTCAAAACCCGCAGGCCGGAGGAGGAACAAAAGGCCGGAGATCCAAAGGAGTATGACTCCGACTCGACGGCAAGCGATATCAGCCACCACCAAAACACTAACCCTATCACAAGAGAAGACCTCCGTGGATTACTGCACGATATCAAGGCTAATATGGCCGCAGAATTCTCTAAACACCTGGCGCCCATAAGAGCAGGCCTCACCGACCTCGTGCAACGAACAAGCTCCCTGGAAGATAAAATGGCCGCCACCACCACCAGGGCAGATACGCAAGATCAGGCCATAAAAGATCTAAGGGAACAAATGAAGCAACTCGAGGATGCCCAGGAAGACCTCAATAATAGGTCACGCCGAAATAATATAAGAATTAGAGGCATACCCGAGACGATCGGCATGGAATCCCTCGCATCTACCATCAGGGAAACGTTTTGCAGCCTGCTCCCAGAGGCACCTCCGGCCGAGCTCCTTCTGGATCGTGCCCACAGAGCCCTGTGAGCCCCTACACCAGGCATGGCCCGACCGCGGGATGTGATAGTCAGGCTTCACTACTTCCACATAAAAGAGGCCATAATGAGAGCGGCCAGAGACAACCCCCTCCAAATTGAAGGCCACCCGGTGATGTTTTTCCAGGATCTGGCCCCCAGTACTCTGCGAAAACGAAGAGAATTAAAACCACTCACCCTAGAACTAACGCAACGACGAATCCGGTACGCCTGGGGGCATCCCTTTAAACTCACGGTACGCCGGAATAACCACACGTACACCCTGCACGACATCGCAGATGCGGCCAACTTCGCAGAACGACTGGGCCTCCCTCACCCTGAGACCAACCATGGAGAGGGATCCGACCTAGCCCAGACACCATCCACCCGAAGGGAAAGAGATATTCACCACCAACGCCGTCTACCTCCTGATAACCTGAACCCCAGCGCTCAGAACTGAACACCGCTGAGTGACATGAAGACCCCGCTCAACACATTGCCACAGACTATGTTTGCTCCCACACCCAGAGACTCCAACGCTTGACACGCTGAAGTTCACCCAGAGACGACATACCGACAGCCTCAGACGCCACCGCCATCAGCAAGACAAACGGACGATGATCCCTCATTACGGACACTTAAGTATTCCTTGCATATGCATGACATGACAATAATCAATTGTATACCCATAGCTGAGAAATATACACGCTCCCACCCACCTGCGCACTCACAACACCCCCAACCATATGGGCCTGTCCCAACCAGCATCCAATCTTAAGGAGTAGCCATAACTGTAACATACATGGGTTTAAAGGGGACACGAAGCACCTAAGCAATATGGTACACATACCCTGGCCCAGGTATCACCGCACCTGAGAGACCAACACCTCAACATTAACGCAATCAGAACAGAATGTGCTTATATACTCCACTGTATAATTGACTATATCTCCCAGGCTAAATTAGCTACAGGCAACCTTATTAGGACATGGCCTAGAATCACTATCCGCCTTATCATTACTAAAATGTACATACGGTACCAATCTATATGCTTATATGCCAATCCATAAGGTATGTGGTAATTGAGGTCGCCATGGGCGGTGTATTCTACACAATGCGCCAACCGCTACCACCTTTTCTGTCTTAATTAGCATGAAAGAGGCACGCTGCCTCCAGGAGGCTGTCCAGGGCAGGCAGCATAGATATAGTAATAAGACAAACGAAACATGCAGTATGACTCCCAGCCACATACTAATAGTCCCTGATATGCACACCCTCACACACAAAAAAAAAAAAAAAAAAAAAAAGACAAACAAAAACCACAGTCCTACTATAAATTCAGTAAACTAGAAAAATTTGGATCAAATAATCATGATATCTGGATACACACTACCTCTAGAATGAACAAAGTGCAATGGACGCACCACAACATCCACATAACAGCACCTGAGCACAGCTACCATACATAGATTCCGCTATGGAACAGGGACACCAGAGAACCGATCTAATCACAACAGAAACATAGATATTTAGCTATACCGATGCAACCAGGACAGACCAAGTGGCCTAATACCATGCACGCAAGAGATACCATAGATTATATAGTATTTGGATAGCTAGCAGTCTATAGCATAAAAGCAGCTTAGTCCCTGCTCCTCCGCAACATGTATACCATTAAACCTAGATCACCTAATGGGAGAGCATACAGAGATAACACAACTAAAACAAGATGGGAATGAGGTGAAATTACAATACTGATAGGAATGGGTATGTTATAAGAATGCGAAGAGAATGTACTAGCACTTGTATAACCATAACTGTATTAATATAAAGCGATGATGTTCAAATGTTTATTACTTTATCTTGCTCAGGAACGTTACTGCTTAACCAGTGGTCCCCTACCATGGCACCCTACACACCTGTGATGACTGCAACAATAGATGACGACCACACTGAAACGCATCGCCCTATGGGAAAGACCCACACCCCTCAACTGACGACTGACTCTGGGTACAGTACGCAAACCCACCACTCGCTCCTTGGCCACACACACACGCGGCCTCTCCCCACCCCCCCAGCTGCCCCACCCTATGGGGGGACGGCGGGGGGGAGGGGGCGATGCCACAGACACCGACATGTGGCACACACAACTACGTGCTAATAAGATAATTGCAATGACTTGACCAAAAGGACCAGACCGCGACTCTGGCTACCCGCCACCGTAGACCATCACTCTATCCACTACCACCTTTGACCCTTAAGGAGCCGTCAGGCGAACCACCCCACCACCTATTGGCAACGTATAAGACCAATAGATAGGCCCCCTAGGGCCCTCATAGAGAGAACCCCACCTTTAGTTCTCTTTTACCCCCACCCCACCCACCCCTCGCCTCTATCCCTCAACCTCCCTCCTCACCCTATACCCAAGGCACGGGATCCCGGCCCACCCCTGGGCGAGATCACCGCCCCGGCCACTGACCGCAGATATTCTACACGCCCAGGCGAATAGCAGAACCATATTGGACATATAGCAGCCATAATGCCCCTCCTACTGAAATGTGTCTCCATCAATGCCAGGGGTCTTAACGCACCCACTAAAAGACATGGCCTCCTACGATGGGCCCACAGACAACACATAGATATATTACTCCTACAGGAAACGCACTTCACAACCAAAAGATCATTCCCCCTTACCAATCGATACTATAATCGGAGTTACATGGCCCACTCCCCAACCACAAAAACAAAAGGAGTAGCGATACTACTCAAAACCACTTGCCCCCTGACAGACGTCAGGTGCACCGCAGACCCGCAAGGCCGATATGTCACGATAGAAGGTAAACTAGGCGCAACCCCCTACGTCATAAGCTCGGTATATGCCCCTTCTGTGCCAAATAGCACGTTCTGGAACCACTACGCATCACACATACAAGCCTACGCAGGCAAGAGACTGATAATAGGTGGAGATTGCAACGCCACGCATATCCCGGCCATAGACAGGTCGACCCGCGGGGTGCCTACATCTCAACCATCAAGAAATGACACATACTTCGCACAATTCCTAGCCACACAAACACTAGTAGATATATGGAGAGCGCAACATCCATCCGACCGCGACTATACCTTCTACTCGAATCCACACAACACATATTCACGCATAGATCATTTCCTTATCTCCCCGAACCTGACAACTCAGATAACCCACACATCCATAGGTAATATCTCGTGGTCGGACCACGCAGATATAACTATCACCATCCGCATACCAGACCTGAAAAGGCCATGGACTTGGAGGTTAAACCCGTTACTTCTCCATGATACCCAAATAAGACTCTCACTCGCTCAATCCATAAAAGAATACTTCGACACCAACGCAACCTCGGTAACCTCCCCAATAACATTATGGGCTGCACACAAGCCAGTAATCAGGGGAACCCTAATTAGCATAGCCTCTGCGCATAAAAAAAGAAAAATGCAACAGATAACGGACACGCTAACTGAACTACGAAGATTAGAAATGAACCACAAACACAACCCACACCCACAAACTTTGCGCGATCTAACCGCCACTAGAGACCTCCTTAAACAACTCACCCTCACAGACACGACTAAAGCAATGATGTGGCTTAAACAGAAATACTACGAAAAGGGCAATAAAGCCGACACCATGCTAGCCCGACGACTCAAAAAACGCATAGAAGCCAAGAAAATATCCTCTATACGCACAAAATTAGGCACACTTACCGATCTGCCTGACCAGATAGGCGACACATTTCAACAATACTTCAAATCACTATATAACCACTCCCCACACCTTAACCAAGAGTCTGCAACATACCAAGAAATACTAGATAAATACCTACAGCGCATAAAACTACCCACCCTACCCCAAAATGCTAAACATGCCATAGGGGCTGAAGCGACGGTGGAAGAGATGGCAGCGGCATTGGGGGCCTGCAAACCTAACAAAAGCCCAGGCCCTGATGGATATACCGCCCTCTACTATAAAGAATTTAGCCCGTTGCTCCTCAAACACCTCTGCACAGTATTTAACGCTACCCTGAAGGGAGACCATCTCCCACCGGACATGACGACAGCGAACATATGCTTGCTCCCCAAACCCAACAAAGACCTCACAGAGCCGGATCACTATAGACCTATTTCTCTACTTAACGTAGATCTCAAAATCATGAGCAAGATGATGGCCACCAGACTTAATCCATACCTAGACAAACTAATACACCCAGATCAGGTGGGCTTTATACCCAACAGGCAAGCGTTAGATAACACACGAAGAAACATTGACCTCATCTGGCTGGCCAAACACCGCAAAATCCCCACCGCAGTAATCTCCTTGGATGCCGAGAAGGCATTTGACCGCCTGCTATGGCCCTTCCTCTATCGCACATTAGAACACATGAATTTCCCGAACCCCTTTCTAGCATTCCTACGGGCAACATACCACTCCCCACAGGGAGCCCTACTGCTCCCTAACATTTCCCCACCTAGATTCCCGATCCTAAACGGCACGAGGCAAGGCTGTCCCCTCTCACCCCTCATGTTCGCGTTGTCACTAGAACCTCTCCTCCACGCTATCCGCACCAATCCTAGCATAGAGGGAGTAACCATCAGGGGCGAAACATACACGGTATCCGCCTACGCAGATGATATACTCCTCACACTCACTAACCCGGAGCACTCCATAGACTCCTTATTGGACACCATAAATGAATACGCTGCAGTGGCAGGTTACAAAATAAACATCGCAAAATCGGAAATACTACCCATACAAATCTCGGAAACACAACTAACCGACCTCAAACACAAACACCCATTCCGAATAAGCCCTGCAGTCATAACATACCTAGGAATTCAGCTCCCAGCTGATCTACACACCCTATACGAAAACAACTATACACCACTATTACGCCAAGCACATGCCGATCTCCAAAAATGGGAGACCCTGGGAATATCATGGCTTGGCCGAGTTACTTCCATAAAAATGAACCTACTTCCCAGGCTATTATATCTTTTCCAAACACTACCCATACCTCTCCACACAACAGACTTCAAAACGCTACAAAAGGCGGTCGACAAATTCATCTGGAACGGCCGCAAACCCCGGGTCCGCAGAACCACCCTCTATATCCCAAAAAAGCAAGGAGGTCTAGGACTACCAAACTTTTCATACTATCATGCAGCTGCTCAACTGGCCCAAATCCAACATTGGCACGCACCCCCGCAAACTAAAAGATGGGTGGATATCGAACATACCATCTTTGGAAGAGACCTCCCATCCTTCTACATGTGGGTCCCTAGACCCCATCGACCCCTGCCCCCCCAACTGCCCCAGCCATTACCCACTCTCTAGACCTATGGGATAAATTACAGAATAAATTCAACCTATCCTTATTCCTTTCTCCCATGACCCCGATATGGAGGAACAAGCTATTCCCACCAGGGCTCACTCCAACTCAATTTGCCAGTTTCGATCAAAGGGACATAGACAGACTCCAACACCTATATCTAAATAACAAGGTGATTCAATACACGGAAATCAAAGACGCCGACACACTGACGACGTTCGATCACTTTAGGTACATCCAATTACGAAGCTTCGCCTCAAACCCGATAATCCAACAAGCAGGCACAGCAACTCTCTCCCGATTCGAAAAGGAGTGCATGAAATGCCCGACCAGACAAGGACAAATATCTGACCTATACACGACTTTAGCAACCCATCCCACCCAGGTCACCCTCCCATACATCGCGGCGTGGGAGAGGGACCTGGGACCTCCAGGAGACAACACAGACTGGGCAGATATCTGGGACGCTACGGCGACCATTTCCATCTGTGTAACACATACAGAACAAGCATATAAGATGCTATTCCGATGGTACCTCACACCCAAACGGCTAGCAATCATACACAAAACACCCGACACATGTTGGAAACAATGCGGCGAACAAGGGACATTTCTCCACTGTTGGTGGACTTGCCCCAAGATCAAACCTCTATGGACAAAGGTCACAAACCTACTGACTAAAATACTGCACAAACCATACCCACTAGACCCATGGGCGTTACTATTATCAAAACCCCTGGAAGAACTAACAAGAGCAGAAAACAAACTTAGCGCCCGCATAGCTCTTGCAGCTAGAAGAGCAATAGCGGAACTATGGTCGACCCCCCGAATCCCATCCCCGACAACTATCACAAAAAAAATATTAGATCACATACAAATGGACAAACTCACGTCCTTGATCCACGACACACCTAAACGCTACCACAAAATTTGGGACCCTTGGATCGAGGGAGACACATCCCTACCTTGGTAATTATAATATATAAAACAAAAGACCCAAAACAATAGGAACTCCCCACTGCGCAAGAACAGGGAGTAACCCTATAACCAAAAGATCACCCAGAGCATATCAGCCACCTGACCCCTCCGGACCGGGGCCCCGTGCCTTACCGTACCCCATGCAACAGCCAAAAGAGACCTCCATGAGAATGAACCACCTTGAGACCAACCCTCCACTCATGACCCCATCGCCTTACCTTTGTACGATAAACGTATTCCCCGACAAATCCACCTCACATGATACGCAAACTCGGACACACCTAGATATAAGCTATGATTACCGAATCTGCCACAGACAGACGTACCGACCATGACTACATAAGAACACATATCTATACGGGGAAACAAACCGAACGGTAAAACAGGACAGATTAGGGACCCGACATCCCCCTTCAACCCTACACAACCCCTCACCTGTTCTACCACCTCTACCTTTCATGGTACACAACCCGACACACATATCAAATAGCGGAAAATATTGAACTATAACGTGAACAGACTAGATAGGGCACCCGTACCCCCTCCCTCTGCTACTTTTGTACCCCCCCCCCTTCCCCCTAGACTCAGAGCAATATTAAAGGTTACACACAAAGTACTAGTACCCTGATACACAGCAATTAATGTAACCAAAGACGAATTGTACCTAACATGCTTATACAGTATGACTGTTAATGTCAACAATGTTACGCTTGGCACTATTTGAACCACCTACCCTATTGCCTCATCCTCCCCTGTACCCTCTACCAACGACAATGAAAATAACCTTTCTTAAAAATAACGATTTTAAAAAATAAAAATAATCAAACAGGGCACCCGTACCCCCTCCCCTTTCTATTTTTGTACCCCTCCCTAACCCTTAGAACCAGTACAGCAACAAATGTTACATAGGTAGCACAAACGTACCAACATACGTCTGATATTGTAACCAATGAAAGACCTTACCTTACAAGTATCTTATGTATGATTGTCATTACAATGGTAAATAAGCTTTTTGACCTCTGTAACAATAATTTTATTCCCTTGTTCTCTTCTGTACCCCCACCCCAATGACACTGAAAACATTATAAAATATGACAAAAATAAAGAATTTAAAAAAAAAAAATAAGAAAATATTTCTTCATAAGGAGAAACTGTCATGAGATAGCGGATTTACACAAATCATAAATGAATTATACAAAGCTTCCTTTATTTTTGTTCTTTTAGTAAATCTAAGGAATACTCTCTGAGATCCCTTTTGTCTTCCACAAAATAAAGTCTATATCTATTCCCAAGCAGGCTATAAAACTTTTTATCAAGCCTGAGATTTAAGTAATACATCAAGCTTTATTTCTATAGAAACATGAAGAAGCATAGATTAATATAGAGATATGGGCTAACACTTTAAGTATAATCTGTTTTGTAATCCAACCTAATTCATCAAAATAGGTTTCTGTTCCATCATCATCCATCACTGAGCACACCAGTCTGGCCTTTAAAAATGTTGTCCATTTGTTAACAAGGCTCCGCTGCCCACCAATGTCATTCTGTGAAATTAAAAAGAGGAACAAACTTACTCAATCAAAGTAGTATTGAAGTATGTTTCTATACCAACCATGCAAATGCTTCTTAATTTACTAAAGGAATTATAAAAAAAACTACACACTCACACAAAAGCGATGATACTGCTGTTTATTTTATTTTTTTACTGCATTCTATCAGTATATTTTATAAATAAATACTTATTACATATGTAACAAGACTTCTCTTTGCTTTCTATTCTCTAAGTGCATACCTGGAACCTGAATATGGAGAACTGCAATTATACGTATGTCCTACTTGGTTTGAAGTGATGTTTTTTTTTTTTTTACTGCATTATTAACAGTATTACATTCTTTACTTGTCTTTACTTGTCTTACATATATTACGTTCATAAGAACTAGAATATAATCAATATTTGTTTGTATAGCAGGAACTGACCACTAAGACTTTCTAAATTAATCGTTGCCTGATGGAAATTTTTAATCAAATAAACCTCCTTCTCTACATGTATGACACATTTGAGAAGCAAGAACATACCACCAGATATGTCCTGTATTAGTTACACTGAAGTGTTATATATTTATTTTATTTTTACTTTTCCACCACTACTGTCACAGTTTCACTTAGAAATCTGTTTTTGTGATGAGTTTCTACCCATTTCCTAAGGGATTCTCTTTTACCTTTACTAGCCCTTTCATTATTAATATTATTTATTATGGAGTTTCATTTTTTTCATCTGGTTTGTAATTGTCTGATCATTGACAACAATCCCCATTATCAAGTTTTAAACATTGTTGTCATTTTATGCAGCTAAGGATGAAAAGCTGACATTAGTGTTCAGAGTTTATTCTTACTAGTCCTCTCTTTTCAAAAAGCTGGAATACACAAGGAGCCATGTTCAAGACATAGAAACATAGAATGTGATGAGAGATAAGAACCATTCGGCCCATCTAGTCTGCCTAACTGTTTAAATACTTTCATAACTCCTTGTCCTTATCTTAAGTCTAGGATAGCCTTATGCCTATCCCACGCATGCTTAAAGGGACACTGTAGGCACCCAGACCACTTCTGCTCATTTGAGTGGTCTGGGTGCCAACCCCCACTACTCCTAACCCTGTAAGTGTAATTATTGCAGTTTTTTATAAACCGCAATAATTACCTTGCAGGGTTAACTCCACCTCTAGTGGCTGTCTACTAGACAGGTCTTTTCCTGGTCCATAGCACAGGAAACATGTGCTAGAGCGTCGCTGGACGTCCTCACGCTGTGTGAGGACCTCCAGCGTCGCTCAAATCCCCATAGGAAAGCATTGAAATTCGATTTCAATGCTCTCCTATGGGGAGACCTAATGCGCATGCGCGGAATTGCCGCGCATGCGCATTAGGTCTCCTCGGCCGGTGGGCGGGATCAGTCTCGCCCGCCGGCCCGACGGAGCCAGTAGGATGAGCAGCGCGGAGGAGGAGACAGCGGCGAGGGACATCGCCGCTGCCTCAGGTAAGTGACTGAAGGGGTTTTCACCCCTTCAGTAACTGGGGATTGGTGGGTGGGAGGGAGATGGACCCTCCAGTGCCAGGAAAACGGATCGTTTTCCTGGCACTGGAGTTTCCCTTTAAACTCCTTTACTGTGTTGACCACTTCACCTGGAAGGCTATTCCATGCATCTACTACCATCTCAGTAAAGTAATGCTTCCTAAAATAATTTGTAAACCTTTGTCCCTCTAATGTAAGAACCTTTTGTTGTGGTAGCTTTTCTTCTTTTAAATATAGTCTCCTCCTTTACTGTGTTGATTTCCTTTATGTATTTAAATGTTTCTATCATAATCCCCCTGTCTTGTCTTTCGTGCAAGCTATACATGTTAAGTTCCTTTAACCTTTCCTGGTAAGTTTTGTCCTGCAATCCATGAACCAGTTTAGTAGCCCTTCTCAAAATTGTGCAGTTTGTGCATTTATTGTTTTCTAGCTGTATGGCAAATAACAATGGTCTATTTGTTTGTACCACCTCTCCCTTACCATGTGCTCACTGCCTATACTCATTAACTAATTTAAAAACTGAAATTGTTCACAGAATTATAACATTTAAATACAAACACCACTGATTAACTCATTTTGTAGTCTATACTTCTTACACTTTCCTTTTATTTATTTTTTTATTTATGTTTCTTGCAATACCTTTCCCACAAGAACTGTACATAGAAATACAAGTCATTATTTACTAATGGATAGAAATGTATTCCAGATACAGAAAGTACTGTTTCCTGTCCAGCATTATATGTGCATCATTCCTTCATTTGTCACGAGCAGGAAATTCAGTTACAATGAACAGAACTGATATGATAATTAAGTTTCATTAGATTGCCTGTGTGTGCTATAAATAAGCAACAATATCTTACTGGACAAACTCTTGCAATCATGGAATGAATCTGCCTGGTAGATCCGGTGTTGTCTGCCAGTCGTTCTTTCAAGAAAAAATAGACCTTGGCATCATTGGGGTCTGTTCCATCTGGTAGGAGCTGTGCATCCACAAAAACTGGCTCTAGAACACAAAATATGATTTATGAATTTTACATACACTAGCTTATATAATGGATGAGGGGCAGTGATTTGAGTATTTGTATATAAATATATTAAACAGTTGGCTATATGTTGCATGCATCCCATAAGCCTCTGTGAACCATCAGAATTTATGGGACAATACAGAGTTACCATTGTTCTTGACAGGACCAATAGGAGGGCCAAGACTGACTGAAGGGTCTGTATTTTTTAATGTACTCCCAACTGTCACAATTTAGGCAGGACAGTTGCAATTTTCAGGGTTTCCTGGTGTCCTGCTATTAGGGTCACAAGGGAACTGCCCTCCAAAAAGCATACCATGAGCATGCTTGATTGACAGGCAGCCTTGCGTGCATTCATTCCAGGCTTACCTGTCAATTCTTTGGATGGACCCTCTCCCTTTCAGAGCGAGTCTACTCTGTTCTGCTTGCAGGGACAAAGAAGGTGGCAGCTATGGTACTATGCTCATTATATATTAAAAACAAATGAGCACAGTTCTAACCTGAAAGTTTATTTTAGTGGCCAAGTAATATTCTAATAGTGCAAACAGATAGAAGCCACAATAAAAATAAAAATGATAACATGGCATCGCAAAAAACAAACTCTTCCTAAACACTGACAAAACTGCCACAATGATCTTTGGAACAGTACCTAAATTACACAAATTACACAATTCCCACCTATCCATCAAAACTAATTCAAATAGCACACTGACCGCAGTCCACTCTTTCAAATACTTGGGTATGTTGTTAGACCCCAATCTATCTTTTGGCATCCACATAGAAAAACTTCCATCTAAACTTTATCCAAGGTACCCTGTACAGAAACAAATCGTGCCTAAGCCTTACAGTAAAGGAAAAGATTGTACAGCAAATGCTGATGCCAATCATTGATTATGGGGATGTAGTATATGCACCTGCACTGCAATCCCACATTACTAACTCAATACATTGTATAACTCGTTCTGCCGATTTGTGCTACAATGTAATTACAGGACCCACCATTGTGACATGCTAAAAGAACTAAACTGGTTGTCGCTGGAATCCAGACGTTCTCTTCATCTTTCCAGCCTTGTGATTAAGAGTTTTTCTGGGAAGCTCCCACCCTACCTGAGCAGGATGCTCTCCTGGCTGTTCCCACCTCTTATAACCTCAGATCCAGTACCAGCACTTTATTTAGTCTACCTTAATACAAAAAGAAAGCAGCCCGATCCTCTCTTTCCTACAGAGAACCGCAATTATGGAACGACCTCCTGCACACTTTAAAATCTTCCCCGAGCCTAAAGTCCTTTAAGAGATCCCTCTCTACAAAACAGAATGCACATGTTATGGTTGAATATATATTTCCTACCTGTTCTATGTTAAATTTTGTATATATTGTGTATTAATATTGTTTTTGTATTTTATTGTACCCTATTGTATCAATGCAATGTTTTGTGGACCCAGGGCATACTTGAAAACGAGAGAAATCTCAATGTATCTTTTTCCTGGTAAAATATTTTATAAATAAATAAACATGAAACACAGCCTCACCATGAACACATTACACAAAGACCGCAAGCTCTTAAGCTCACTTGCACACAACACAACGCAAGCAACCACTCCAGCCACATACACTCACAGGCACAGAGACGGGTATTCACACCTAAGGATGCTGAGGCACATACACAGGTACATAATACAGCTCACAGCCCCCTCTGCACACAACTCTAGAAGTGAGCCCTAATCTGTTTCTGTTGGTTTTTTTTTTTTTTTTTATTCTTTATTTATAGCGTGCAAAGAAATAACATAGTGTTCAGTAAGCCACAACAGCCTCTGCACACAGATTGATAACAAGACATATAAAACAGAGTTATGGCATTTGTATATATCGCACGTTTTTAAAGGTTTTATGGTATGCTTAGATTGCAGGCTGACTAGTAGATGGAACTATTGTTACAGGAGAGTGGCAGACCTTTGCATAAACATGGGCATGTAACTAAACATTGTAAAGTAGTACGGTAAGTATAGTTGAGGAGATGCGTAGATCTGTTAGCTGATATAGACATGCTGAGTTGTTATGCTGAACAATACTGTAATGGTGCCACTGGGTACCGGTAGTAATTTTCTTAGGTGGAGGTAGCTCCGTTTTGCCCAAAGGGCATAATAAACAAAACAAAAGGGAAAAAAAAAAAAAAAAAACACAAAGCAAAATAAAGACAACATAAGCAAAAACAGATGAAAAAAGACACAGGTACTGCGTCACGACAGCCCTCGTCTGCCACATTTCAGTAGCCTTAGCACAGTAGAGAGCAGTAATGTAATTTTGAATTAAGGTAGTAAACACTTTGCTAGTTGGCATAATACTACACTTAGCGTCTGTGTTAGGTAGGAGTGTACTGATAGAGTGGTACAGTGCTCTAGCAGTATATAAATGATGTATGTCTCATATTTACACGTTGTGTTACGTAATGTAGGGCGTGATAATGGTGCTGAGACCGTGGGCCTAGGAGTGTGACCCAGCCTTTTGGGTCTTATGTATGGAAGCAGTGGTCCTGTCTTATACTTAGGCGATGTTGTGGTCTATCGGGTGTGTTGAGTAGCTATTTACACTCAGTTACCCCAGAGTGTTGGGGGGGGGGGATGAGCGGAGGGGAATCTCCGGTGTCTGTGTCCTCTTAGCGGGACATGTCGTAAGGAGTGTGCGGTCGCTGAGGGTCACCTGCGTTAACTATGACCCGGGAACTCTAACAGTGCTACATACTAATGAAACATTAAAACTATAACATATAAACATCAGAGGTTGACCGGTATCTGGAACTGGTGTGGGGATCAGTCCAGTTCCTTGTGACTGCTGGTGCTTTATCAGTCAGCCTGTGTCCTCTGCAGCGCGTGGGGTAAAAGGGACAATCCTGCGTATGTCCCATCTGTGACTTGGACGTGCCGTATTCTCAGAAGACATGGTAAGGCCCAGTCCTTGAAGGAATGTCGCTGAGTCCTCTGCGGAGGAAAGCTGATGCATGCTCCCATCTTTATGGACTATTAATGCTCGAGAAGGTCCCCATTTGTAGCCGATGTCTGCAGAGCGTAGGATCTTTGTCACTTGTTGGAAAGACCGTCTCCATTCCAGAGTGGAGTGGCATAAGTCCTGTAAGAACTGGAGTTGCATTTCCTCGAACTTAAGAGGAGTTCTGGATTTTGCAGCGTCCTGCAGGGCCAGCTTGTCACGGAGTAGCGGGAAACGTATCAGGACGTCTCGGGGAACCCCATCCGGGGCCCTATTTGACTTGGCTAGTCTGTAGCAGCCGTCTACCTGAATGCCCTTCGTAGAGCGCTGTGGCAGTAGGGTAGCCCATAGCCGGCGTAAGAAATGGGGCAGTTCCTGTTCGGTAACTGATTCGGCTATGCCCCTGATTTTAAGATTATTACGCCTCCTTGCGTCGTCCTGGGTGTCCAGTCTGACCTGCATACTTTTGTGTGATGCTTGGAGCTGTAGCAAGTGCTCGGTGGTGCTTACTTGCTTTTGGGCTAGGGAGGTGATGGCATCCTCATTAGCCTGCAGTCTTGCTGTCACTACTGTGATGTCCTCACGTATAATATTCAAGTCTGCATTGAAGAAGGCTCTTATGTTTGTTAATAGGGCTTTGATATCCCCTTTTGTGGCTGGGGCTGTCAGGTCTTCCTCTCTTTGAGGGCTGTTCACGCTCCCTGAACAAGGTATTTCGTCAGGTGCGTCTAGGAGTTCTTCCTCAGAGGATGAATAGAATGCGTCTAGTTGCGGCGCCATTTTGGGCCTAGGCCGCGGCTGTAGGAGGTCGGCGATATCGCGGGAACCGTTCCCGGTAAGGGTTTTTAGCTTTTTCGCCTTCTTCCCCATTGTGACCTGTATCGTTGGACCCGGTCCCGGGCTGGTTTAGGGTAGGTAGGTGCCCCAGTACTTGCCGTTAGTTATGTGCGCCGCGGGAGTTTAGCCGACATGCGTTCTCTCTCCTCAGCGTTGAAGCCACGCCCCCTGTTGTTTTTTTTTTAACCACATTAATCCGATACTTGATATACATATTAGGGAGGGTAAGATAACTAATTAGGCATAGCAAACATGGCTATTCACTAAAAGGAGAATTGCTGAAAAATTCAAAATGAATTGAAAATTAACTTCAAAACATAGTCCAATATAGCAGTTTTAGCAAAATACTCCTAGTCAGAGTTTTCAGTTGAGCTATTTTGACCTTACATTTGAAATTCACTTTGCATTCCCTTTGAATTCCCTGCATAAACCTGTAAATTTCCACTTCTGAAATATGAAACTGATGTGTCTAAAAATAAATATGAATGTATACAAAAATACTTGTTTTACCATGTAGTTTATATGACACTATACTACTGTGCAAGTACTATTTACATTTTAAGAGTATGATTGTCAGAATTACAGTAATTCTGTTAAACTCATTTCCTCAGATTCTTGTTTGCGTAAATGAAAGTTACCTCAAAAACCAGAGTTTTGCATACTGGAAAAAAGTTAAATCCTTCAACTTTAGCTGCAGTTGATTTTTGGTTTATTGCTCATTTGTTGATGGAAATTGTTACATCATTAACCCATAAATGCAAAATGGTAAACACTATTTAGCTGCTATTTGATTTAAGTTAGCATTATTCACTCCCTTAGTGACCAGACTGTTTTTGAATTTTCTTACCTTTAAAACCTTTAAAGTTTTTAAATTTCTGCAGTGTTTGTGTTTAGCTATAATTTTCATCTTACTCATTTTCTGTACCCACACATATTATGTACCAATATTTTCATCATATCATTTACTATAAAAAAGTTATAAAATATGATGAAAACTATTTAAAAACCACCTAACTTTGACCCCAAAAATCTGATATGCATCTACAACCACAAAAAAACACCTATGCTAAATAGTTAAAAAAAATTGTCCTGAGTTTAGAAATACCCAATGTTAACATGTTCTTAGCTTTTTTTGGAAGGTTATAGGGCAATAAGTACAAGCAGCACTTTGCTATTTGCATACCATTTATTTTCAAAATTAACAAAAGTTACATTGTAACACTGATATCTGTCAGGAATCCCTGAATAACCCTTCACATGTATATATATTTTTAAAAGAAGACAACCTAAGGTATTAAACCTAGGGTATTTTGACTCTTTTCATGGAAGCATTTTACAACCAATCTATGCCAAAAGTAAAAAATAAATAAATAATAATAATTGGTGATTTTTGTGACACACATAGCAATTTAAGAATATATGTACTGAGAACTTTAAGGGTTACTGCCAACCAATACCCCAATATTTGTTCAGCAACATCTCCTGAGTACAGTGATACCACCCATGTATATGTGTGCCAGGTTCTCTGGGGGATAAAAGACCTTATTTGGAGTGTGCACATTCCAGTTTTCTAACTTGGAATTTTCACAGCTGGTCATCATGCACCCAAGTCCTATTTGGGACATTTTTTAAGCCAGCCAATGTAATTTACCGCCATCAAACCATATATTTTTGAAAAGTAGACACCCTAGTGTATTTTTAATGGTGGTATTTTAACACTTTCCATGCACTTATTCTACCACCAGTCTTTGTCAAACTTTTGGGTAGTCATTTTTTTGTGTTATTTTTCTCTCACATTGTACTATAGGCATGGATTCTCAGTTCCTGTTATATGTTACTGACAAATAACACCCATTATGTGTTCAGCAACATCGCCTGCGTACAACAGTGCTCCCAATGTACAGGTTTTATGGGTTTTTGCAAACTTGCAGGGGTCAAATGTAGGGCTTTCCACTTTTCCATGTTTGCACATTGAAATTAACCCGGCCATTGCATACCATTCATAAAAGTAGACAACCCACGGTATTCAAAATGGGGTATGTCCAGTCTATTTTAGTAGCCACTTAGTCACAAACCCTGGCCAAAACTGGCGTTTATATTAGTTGTTTTTTTTGTATTTTTCATACATAAATTGGCATTTCACAGATGATATTATCAGTACAATACATTTTACTGTTCTAAAACACTCATATTTGTGTAGGATAATGTCTCACAAGTACAACAGTACCCCTCAAGTACAGGTTTTATGGTGATTTGGAAAGTTACAAGGTCAAACATAAGATTTGCCCATTTCTGTTTTTGTAAATTGCTATTTGCCAGTTGTGCGAACATAGAAAAGCACACCAGAGCAGGGAATCCCTCAAATCTATGTTCGGAGAAATTTCCTTGAACATAGATTCGAGGGGTTCCCTGCTCTGGTGCATTCGTCTATGTTTGGGGAAGTTTCCCCGAACATAGAAGAACGCACCAGAGCAGGGAATCCCTTAACTCCTCTTACCGACCAATTCGTTTGAAGACCAGTTTGTAGGAATTAATATCAAAATTAACAAATTTAAACCGCTTTATATATATATATATGTATGTATATATAAATATAGCGTCCAAGTAGAGAGCACTCTGGAGTCTTAATATTATATCAACATAAATACTGCTTTATTGTGCAGAATACAAAAAATGTCGAAGTTTCAGTCACAGTAGACTTTTCTCAAGACCTTGAGAAAAGTCTACTGTGACTGAAACGTCAACATTTTTTGTATTCTGCACAATAAAGCAGTATTTATTTTGATATAATATTAAGACTCCAGAGTGCTCTCTACTTGGACGCTATACATTGGTTAGAGATTACTTGCTCCGGAGCAGAGAAAAGACCGGGAACATTGAGTGCTGGGACCTGGGAAAATATATATAAATATATATATAAATATATATATATATATATATATAAAATTACAGTCATTCTAAGTGTATTTTAATATTAATATATATATAATTAATATTAAAATACACTTTTAATAATGGTGTATGTGTGTTTATGTGCATGCACAAGTGCTTAGATCATATTTATACTTTTTATGTACTATATAACTTTTTTTTATTTTATTTTTTTTTACTAACTTTAAGCCGGCTATTTCAGACATGTGATCGCGAGGACCCAGTGATCACATGGCCTGGGAGCGCCAGACGGGGCAGTGGGTGTCTGCCTGAGCTCCCAGGCCAACCCCAGGATCGCGATCACCGACGGGGGATGACCAGCGATCAGGTAAGTGGCAATTTACTAAATGACAGGTACGTCTGCGGTCATTACCGACCGTTTTTTGGCGGATGTACCTGGTACGTCATTGGTCGGGAAGGGGTTAAGTAACTACAATGGACGAGGAGTACCTATAAAGTATTCTAATTTAATTAGAAAGTTCATTTTATATCAATGTAAAGCAATACATTAATTAAACATCTACTTTTTGACATTCTGTAGCTACAAAGTTACTGCCCTCTCATTCAAGGCTTGTATTAACCTATTCTCTATTTGTTTAAAAACTGAAAATCCTTGTGTGAAGAGTGTGTCTCTTTTTTCCCATGTTGCAGAAAAGTGCAGATTTCAATAGAAATTGACACTTTTATAATTTAATCTGGTTACACCCCAATGGCTTTCAAGCAGACATGTTACTTCCTGGTTGTTTTACTTAGCAGAGCTAAACTCAAGAGGCAGCAATTGCAAAGACTTCTCAATGAGCTGCATTGGGAAGTCTGTGATTGGACAGCCACAGAATGTCTGGGTGGAATTAGAAGGGAAGGGCTTGCAAAAGGCTGACGACATATTTATAAAACAATGTTTATATATACTCCCAATGAAAAAATGCATACTTAAATACAAGAATGTTTTTATTTGGGAGTCTATCTATTAACAGTGATTTATTTTAGTATTTTGGCAGTGGAAGGTACCTTTAACAATCTTATTTTAATTATTTTACAATGTTGGTTTTCAAATGTGAACCCCAAGTTCATTTAGCCTAGAAACATTCTAAACACACCTCACTGGCATACATACCCCTTGGCATATAATAAGTTTGTCATTGGTTGCAGGATGTCCAATACAAGTCAAATTTAAATTAGAGGCATATCATCATTTACTGCCTCTGTAATGGCAAATGCAAATGAAATACATTGTATTTGCCAGTGGGGATTACACAATAATTTGTTGATCTCCTAATGTTCTTGTTCATATCACGTTTAAATATTTAGCATAAAAATTAAATTTTTGCCTTTTTGATCTCTATAATAAATGATATCACATTGTAGAGCAAAAGGCTTAAAACCTCTATAGTGTAATACTTAAAATTTAAGACTTACCACTTAGCCATTTAGAGTTGTGTTGATCTGTCCTTACAGCATTGCGTTTTGTCAAGCTGCGGAATATAGCTGAATCAGTGCCCATAAAATCTATGTACATCCCAGAGAAGAGTTCTTCATCTGTAAAAGTAGAAATTATAAATCAGCAATTTTTAATTTTAGCCATGAGTATTTGTGCTTCAAGAGCACAGATGCTATCTCATGTAAATATATCAGGTAATGTAATTTATAGAGTCATGGGAAAAATAAAGCACACCGTCTTTGAATTCTATGGTTTTACATATCAGGACATAATAACACTCATCTGTTCCTTAGCAGGTCTTAAAATTAGGTAAATACAACCTCAGATGAACAACACACACGAGAAGGATTTGGGAATTGTTATAGACAACAAATTAGGCAGCAACATGCAATGTCAATCTGCAGTTGCTAAGGCCAGTAAGGTTTTGTCATGTATAAATGTGGGGCATAAATTCTCGGGATGAAAATATAATTTTGCCTCTTTGCTGGTAAGACTACACCTTGTATATGCTGTGCAATTTTGGGCACCTGTTCTAAAGAAAGATATCATGGCACTAGAAAACATGCAAAGACGAGCTACAAAATTGATAAAAGGAATGGAGCATTTTAGTTACGAAGAAAGGTTAAAAAACTTAAATCTCTTTAGTTTAGAAAAACGGCGCCTCAGAGAGGGGATATGATAACATTATACAAATATATTCAGGGCCAGTACAAACCATTATCTGGAAATGTATACATAAACAGGGCTACACATAGGACACAAGGTCACGCATTTAGGCTGGAAGAAAGTAGATTTCATCTAAGGCAAAGAAAAGTTTTTATTTTACAGTAAGAACAATAAGGTTATGGAATTCTCTGCCTGAAGAGGTGGTTTTATCAGAGTCCATACAGATGTTTAAACAGCAATTGGATAAATACTTGTAAAACATAACATACAGGGATATAATTTCTAATTAGTGGGGTAATAGCTGCTTGATCCAAGGAGACATCTGCTATTTTGGGGTCAAGAAGGAATTTTTTCCTAGTTTTTGCAAAATTGGAAGCGCTTCAGACTGTTTTTTTTTTGCCTTTTTTTGGATCAACACCAAAAATATATGTGAGGAAGGCTGAACTTGATGGACACAAGTCTCTTTTCAGCTATGTAACTATATTTTTGATAAATCATGACACGGTGTAATATGTAACATATTACACCGTGTCATGATTTATCAAAAATATAGCCCAAATGTACCATGAATGTGTATATATATTGACCCATAAATGTATATAGTACAATACATTTTAAATAAAACAGGAAATGCAATTTCAAAATCCAATTGCACAGTGTAATGTAACAAACAGAAATACATTCAGGTCAATTAAAGTCATAGTTATACGTGTGTAAATAGTCCTTTTAAAAAGCACAGGAAATATATGATAAATATACATACATCTTAAATGTCTATGAGTCAAACCTTCCATAAACTGCACTTGACATTTCAGTAGTGTTTTACATTCTGATTTGTTTTAGCTCTGAAGTCACTTGTAGTCTGCACTACTATTAAAACACTTGGGAATCATTTAAAAAAAAACATGTGACTAATTTTTCATACATGACGTAGGTACAAATGTTGAACAGTTTAAGGAATGTTCCAAAAAAAACTACAGCCACTAGAGCATATTTTAGTGGTTATGGTGCGAGAAAGTTGTCCCACGCATTGTACCTTTTAAATCCTTAAAAGGACACTATAATCACCAAAACAAGTACAGCTTAATGTAGTTGTTCTGGTGTCTATAGCCTGTAACTGCAGGGATTTCAATGTAAACACTGCATTTTCAGAGAAAAGGCAGAGTTTACATTGCTGCCTAGTAACACCTCTAGTGGCAGTCACTCAGACAGCCACTAGAGGTGCTTCCTGGGTTTAGTGCTGCACAAATGATTTGCATTTGCACAGAGTTGCATGCACAGTAGCCTCCCAATGCTTTCCTAAGTTTGATGATCTCAGCTAAGGAGGGCAAAGTGTGGGCAGGCCAGCCGCGACAGTCCTGCGCGACGATGTAAGAAGGTGAGTAAAATCACCTTTTCTCTAACCTGACGGAGGAGGGATTAAAATTGATTTTTATAACTATAGTGAGAGGAATAGATATTTGTATTCATGTCACTATCATGTTTCTTTAATGTTGTCATTATTTTCACCTTAATCTGAAAGGTAAGTTCCAACACCCCTCAAGCACTGAGCGAGTAGCAGGCTCTAAAATGATGAAGCCTCTACCTGATCTTGAAGGTGAAGGTGGATTAGCAGCAACTATGGCAGAGTGATCTTCAAAGCAAGTATTATGTTAACATTTTTAACTTTTTTCATATTGTTAATAAATTATCTACATAATACATTTAAAAGGAGGTGCATTTCAGCCTGCAGTTTCCTAATGTTACAAACAATTTCCATATTTATGTTTTCACGTTTTAATTCGATATTATGTTTTTTATGTTTTATTTTGTTCATGTTTTTTTTTTTAGACAAAAAACAGTGGTGAGTGTGAGTCATAGGAAAGCTTCACTACGCAGGTGAAGTAGGAATGGTGTGAGGAGTGATGGAGGTTCTGTGGTCACATATTTCCCCTTTCTTTTGTGGTATGTGGTATTGTTGTTACAAGCAACAGAATTTGCTACATTGTTTAACGCATTGTATACCTAAGGATGTGCTTGTCTGAATTCTTTAAAATCTATATGTCATGTAATGTATCTCACACAAACCAATAATACCATATTGAAAACAAGTCACAAGAGAAATAATAGTAAGGAATACAAATAGTAATCAGTATCATAGGATTGTAAAGATATCCAAGAAACCCGTATCTTATGTACAATAGTGTATACATTTCCATTATTAGTAAATTATATATTTATGAACCAAGAAGTTTGGTTTCTGATGTTTCACTAGAATTTGGAATATTTGCAGTTTACATGTGATATCATCTTAAATTGCTTACGCACAACATTATTGAGTGTGATACTTACTAATCATGACAGACACTGTGTTTACTTTTGGATTAAAAGAACAACGTCCTTTCCCAGACTCATTCTTGTGATCAATTAAGAAAATATGATCCTGTTGAATAAAATGAATTCATTTAAAAAACTGGGGGGGGGGGGGGGGGAATATTTCCAATACACACACCTAAATAGATATACAGTTACTGATATACATAAAAAACTGAGAAGGTATGATGATAAAATACATTCTTAAAGGAACACTATAGTCACCTAAACAACTTTATCCTAATGAAGCAGGTTTAGTGTACAGGTCATGCTTCTCAGGTTTCACTGCTCAATTCACTGCCATTTAGGAGTTAAATCACTTCGTTTCTTTTTTTATGCAGCCTTTGTCTCTGATTGACACACCCTGCACTTTCAATCAGATGTAATTTACCTTAAACAATTGTATCTCTTTCTCTGTAAATTGAACTTTATGACATACAGGAGGCTCTTGCAGGGTCTAGCAAGCTATTAACATAGCCGGGGATAAGATAATCTAAATAAACAGAACTTGCAATAAAGAAAGAATAAACTTTAGATGACACTTTACAGGAAATGTGTAGGAAGGTTGTGCAAGTCACATGCAGGGAGGTGGTACTAGGGTTCATAAACAGAGTGATTTAACTCCTAAATGGCAGAGGATTGAGCAGTGAGACTGCAGGGACATGATCTATACACCAAAACTACTTCATTAAGCTAAAGTTGTTTTGGTGACTATAGTGTCCCTTTAAAGAGATGCACCAAAACAACTTTTGCTTAATGGTGTGGTTTTGGTGTATAGATCATGCTCTAGTCTAGGACTGGAAAAACAGACACAAAAGTGATTTAACTAAGCAGCAGAGAATTAAGTAGCCAGACTGCATTGACCCGATCTATACATTAAAACAGCTTCATTAAACTAAAGTTATTATGGTGCCTAGAGTTTCTATATGTATATATATAAACAAGTTCTCACATTTCATGCTCAAAGTAATCCTGTTTTGAATTTAGTTTATTATTTTTCCCAATTTAACAATGATAAAATAATCTGTCTTGTGGAATTTTTTTTATTGAGAATATAGAGAATATATTAAAAAAAAATATGGATTGTCATATGCAGGGTTTTATTAAACATTGTAAATTTGCAGCAACACATTTTAAATATTATTTTACATTATTTTAAGAGCATCTGTATCTATTACTACCACTTATTACGCACAATTAGGCACACAGGAATTTAAGTCGAAGGCTTCATTGATACAAGGAAGCATTATCCATTGTATTATGAACTGCATCGTATTCTCAATAATACCAAAAATAAATCTATGTACATAACATTTTGCAGTTTAACGTGCAGTTCTGTGAACTAGTTCCTGCCCTGACAAAGAACTTCCCAAGTGATTTAACGTCATAAGCTAGTTACAATGAATAATAGTTCCTTCCTAACCACCAAAACTGCTGTGCACTCTTTAAATTAGTCTTTTGTTCTTTGAATTATGAATAGCATCTTTGAATTTTAGCTTCATTGTGCAGAAGGAATGTTTCCTCTGACCTTTCCTATACTTTGATAATGTCAGGCGTGATCTAGTGTCGTGTATAGACAGACATCTGAATGTCATCAACATCCTAGTTAATTTCATTAAGTGCATGCGAGATCCGATAGTGGGACATAAACAAAGATTTAATAAATTATGTATCTCTTTTATTATAAAAAGGAAATGGCTGTCTGAGTAATATGACATAACAAGTTTCACAGGGAATACAACTTATCATTTATATGTATAATACAAGCATAGTAAATTATAGGCAAGAACTGGGCTCTTATTACAGCTTCCATATATATATATATATAAATAAATAAAAAGAAGAAAATATTTACATTACTCAGCAATTTTTTTCCACATCATTTTGCACTATAAAGGAACCCTCCAAGCACCATAAGTACTATGATCTGCTGATTTGACAGCTTACATTGGGTCCACTGAGTGCTAGTAGCCTCCATCCCTGCATTGAGCCAAGTCTGGCTGTGCAGCGAGACACTCATTGGCTCAGAGAACTCAGATGATGCTTTCAGCCAATGAACTGTCTGCACGGGGCTTAGCTCAGTTGAGCAAATGGTAGCTCCTTGCAGTATTTTCTGATTCCATTGGAAGAAATAACCAATGGCCAGTGGACCCTAGATAAATTGTCAAATAATTCTTAAATTGCACCTGGGAGGGGGAAGGGGACTCCTTGCATCATACCCATTACAATGTACTGTAGAGTATGCTTTTAATGTTTAGAATGTTCCTTTAAAGGAAATGTGTCATCATTTTTATTATAGAAAATAAAAGACTACATGTAATATCACCTCTATGTAAATTATGTTTTATTAATATTATACTTACACACTCTCTTTTAATGGAAAATATACTAATACAATGGGGGTGGTTATTTTTAAGCTGCTTTGACCACATGGGGTGTGGCACTTTTTTCTTCTGTCAAAAGTTTTCTGTTATACAATGTTCCAAAAGGAAAGCTCAGTAAACTAGCAATCTTTTATGTATTTGTTATAGCTGTGACACATTTAGAAGAGTCCATCATTCCACTGAAACTGTCAGATCTTAAAGTAGTTGTTACACATTAATTTATTATGCCTGGTTATATGATGATAATATTAGTCTACTCATATTTTGCAGTGATTTATGGGAAGATAAATGTATAATAGTGTCATTTTAATTAAAGGAGCACTAATTTTAAATAGTAAATGTATTAACTGTTAGAATAAATAAATCATTTTAACTACCTTTACTCCCACTTCGCACTCATCTCACTGCAGATGCTGTACCTCCCTGTCTGAGGTCAGCATTACGGATGATCTAAGCCAATACAATGCATCTCCATAGAGAGGCATTGATGGGCTTAATTCTCAAGTTCAACAATTACTGTGTCACTGTGCACCTGATGCATTTTCACAATATATTTCCATAGGAGCATTCAAACATCTTGCTGTTTGTGCACATGCCATTTTAAATGACTCAATTGTTTTCGTTAAAGGACCACTATAGGCACCCAGACCACTTCAGCTTAATGAAGTGGTCTGGGTGCCTGGTCCAGCTAAGGTTAACCCTTTTTTATATAAACATAGCAGTTTCAGAGAAACTGCTATGTTTATATTAGGGTTAAGCCAGCCTCTAGTGGCTGTCTCATTGACAGCTGCTAGAGGGCTTGCGTGCTTCTCACTGTGAAAATCACAGTGAGAAGATGCAAGCGTCCATAGGAAAGCATTGTAAATGCTTTCCTATGAGACCGGCTGAATGCGCGCGCAGCTCCTGCCGCGCATGCGCATTCAGCCAAGTAGGCGAAGAGGAGGAGGAGAGCAGGAGGAGAGCTCCCAGCCCGGTGCTGGAAAAATAGGTAAGTTTAACCCCTTCCTCTCCATCCAGCCCGGCGGGAGGGGGGCCCTGAGGGTGGGGGCACCCTCAGCGCACTATAGTGCCAGGAAAACGAGTATGTTTTCCTGGCACTATAGTGGTCCTTTAACTTAATGAAATGCGTTAGTGTATCTTTTTTGAAGATATGTTGTTTTTGAACCAGCTGGTTAGTAATCAAACACAATTCCTATCTTATAATTATCACGCATAAATAGGTCACCTTGACAAAATATAGCGTATAAGGGTTATTCACGGTTTCAAGGTGAATTTCAAATTTAAGGCCAAAGCAGTGGAAAGGAAAACATAGCTGATTTCTTTCCTCTTAAATTTTAAATTCACTTTAAATTCACATTGAATACTCAATTCAGTGAATAATTATGTATATATCAATTTAAAAGTATAATAGATATTTAATCATAACAGCATAAATGTACCTCTAAAAGGTCTAGAGATATTACATGTACTGTACCTCAGATCTACGGCCTCTGTTGACATAGGTGCATATAGGACTGAAGGCTCCACTCCCACAAACATACAAATGAGTTCGGTTGAAGCTCTGAATTACACGTACAAAGTTTCCACAGCCATGCTTGAAATAATAAAAAAAAAAGTGAAATGATATAATGTACAGTGTGTTTTAGTAATCTGGTTTTATTTGAGAGCAAACATATTAATTTCATTATCCTGTTGAAAATGTATTTAACAAATGTCTTGGTTTAAGAAAATCATAAAAAACCCATAAACCTACTAAGAATGTACTTTAACACATTTGGCAGTTTCATAGATTACAATTGCTATTTATTAAAATGAAATATATCTATTTAAAGACACAAGTATTGTAAAAATGCTAGCTGTCTGCTTCTAGATGATAATTTTTCTCTACAAAACAAAAAGAAACCTTAACAGTAGAACATGCATTTAAAATAGTCCACAATTATTATTTATTATTATTATTGCCATTTATATAGCGCCAACAGATTCCGTAGCGCTTTACAATATTATGAGAGGGGATTTAACTATAAATAGGACAATTACAAAAAACTTACGGGAACAATAGGCTGAAGAGGACCCTGCTCAATCGAGCTTACATTCTATAGGCCATGTATATCTTAAAAAATATTAATAGTACATGCATATACCCTTGCATCTTGTTTTCATGGATCCAGACAGTTGAGGATCTCAGAATAACCAAGGGAAATTATTTCCCATGACAATAAGATTGATATTGACCATTCACATATATTATTCACTTGGGTTAGTTTAAAAATGATTCAGATTTTTTTACTCTGTAAAAACTGAGCACCACTTGCAGCAATCCTTTCCAATTTCACTACTTTCCTCCATCCCATTCTTGTTTCTCTTTTATTTCTTCTTGTCTGCAAAGTTTATAACCAACTATTTTTCCTTCACTTAGAATTACTCACTTTTAGTTTGGTATGCACCACCACTCCGATACAATTGTTGTCTCTGTATTAAAGGCACATTCCCAGCACCATAACTACTACAGTGCTCTGTAGTGATTATGATTCTATGAGTACTCTGGTGCCCACTCATTGCAAGTAGTCAATCCATTGTAGAATGTGTGTCTTCTTACATTGGCCTGCTAGGTGCTGCTCCCCATCTCCATTGAAGCTCCTACATTGCAGTGCAAGGCTAGCTCATTGGCTGAGAATGTCGGCTGATTGCTGTAGTGGAGGAAGGCAACAACACCTGGTGCACGCCAATCAAGATGTCAAGCTATTCTAAAATATTTTGACTTCTTACAAAATGTGGCACCAGTGCACTCCTGGTGCACTCCATATCCACTACAGCACACTGTAATAAGTAAAACATGTTTTTTGCTATATGATTCTTCACTGTAAAACAATAAATATTGCTAAAAAGAAAGTACATGTGTTTTAGCTTTAAATCTTTTTAAGTTTTAACAATTGTATAAGACAAAAACTTCTCATTAGGAAAATTGATTTCTGTCATATAGTAGATCCTGCATTGTAGTTTTATTCCCAACACTTCATCATTATCATTTATATGGCACCAAAAATACTTTAAAACGTATCAATGTAAAGCAGTAAGTAGATAAAAAACAAATTATGTGATCAAAAATTGAAAAGGTCCTGTTTAGCTATCCTCGCAATTCTGAAGCAGAACATGCACAAACTAGAACTGCCAATCTGCTAACATTTGTAATCGTTTGTCTCATTTACGGTTATATCCCCACATAAAAATGGCAACGCATTGCAGAATATGTTGGCGCTAAATAGATGTTGGAGCTACAATAATAATAATTATGTACATAATCAAGTGCACTAATAAGCTGTTGTCTGCATTAATTGCACTTGATCTGCTGGATTTATTTTTCATTTATTAGAGAATTTGTTCCTCAGCCTGAAACACCAATACGATATGAAAAGACTGATGGTTCTGATTGCAATTACAGCACACAGCCAGGTCATTATAGACCATATGCCAGGAGAAGCTTTGCCATTCTGTAATAGATTTATTAATTAATTTTTTTTTCCCATAGTAATTGTTTCCTGTGTCTAAATCAGTCAGCCAGAGAAATTTGCTCACTAACATTTTGCAGGCCTGTGAAAATAAGCAGTAATATGTGGTAAATTCTCCAAGAACATAATGGAGGTTCTGCTGAATTATAACTTTAATATAAATGTATAAATTAAACTGCATCAAATACATACTGCTTGGGAAGCTTTGACTATATAACCCTCTATAACACCACTCATAAGGTGGAGGAGAATGAATATGGCAGTGTCCTATGCAGATATTTAACTCAATCCATCCATGGGACTTTGGCTGGGACAGGGACTGACAGTAGACTTGGGCGCAGCAAACATTTTTGTTTTTTCTTCTGAATACATTCAGACGGAAAAAAATGTGTTTTGTCTGAACCGAATTGCGTTTATTTATTCATTTTATTTTTAAGTGAAATTTGGCCATTTGGCCATTATTTTTAGAATTTAGTTTGGACTAATGAAATTCCTATCAGTGCCACGGGTCAGAGTTGCATCTTGCAGCTGTTTAGTTGATAATTTCTTAAAAAGGAACCGTTGTGGGATTGCCATATTTAAGAGTACCAATTTAGGGAGCTGTTTAGTAGACACCTACTTATTTGGTATCATTATTGCAATCTCACAAGGATTAGTGAGCTATCTACTAAGAAGCTGAGTGGCCAAAATTATGAAAAACCCTTCCTATTCATAATGTTTGTCTTTCAGACAACTGTACTAACACTAAGTAAAATATATTTAGTATTAGTGAATAAGGGAGTTGAATTCTCGCTAGAGCACCTACTTGCCATGCTGTGAGTAGAGGCATGTCTACTAAACAGTGAACACCCAGTACCCAGTCGTTAAACCAATAAAGAGGGACCTGGTGCAGGTCTCCCACAACCCAATGGTGGCGCATTTAAAAATAAATAAATGTGGGGCATAGTGTCATAGTGTCCTATGCCCCCACCTGTGCCTTATAAGTGGGAGCTATTAAACTAAATGGGGGGTCCTAGTGTCACCCTCCAACCCACATCAATGGCCCTTTTAGTTTATTTGCCCACTATGTACGACTATTTCCTCCCCAGTAATGAGGGCGAGGGGTACCTGTGCCAGGTCCTCCTTTATTGGGTTAGCGATCCAGCAGCCAGGCCACCATCAGGGGGTAACAACCATGACGACCGCCCGGTCCCATGTGTAGCAGCAGAGCTGCCATCGGTGAAGCTGCACCGGGATATGCACGCTAATACGGCCCACCAGGTGGCCCAAGCATTTAGGGCCACCCGATGGGCCCTATATCTTCAGGGGCCGGGTCAGCGCTGCGGCCGTGTAATAGCACGACCGGGCCCTTTAAAAAAACGCAAGTTCTGCTGGGAGGTAGTGATGGTCGGTCACTTCCTCCCAGCTCACTCCGTGCGGGAGGAGAGCCAGCCAGGCAGTGAAGCGGGAGAGCCAGCCGACTCCCATCAACCCAAGCCACCCTCCTGCAACAAAAAGGTAAGAAACAGGAGGGTGGATGAAAAAATGAGATGCATATGTATGTCAATATGTCTGTATGTATGTCTGTATGTATGTATGTTTCACTATGTGTGCATCTTTGTTTGTGTGTATCTGTGTCCTTTTGAGTCAGTGCGTGTATTTGTGTGTCTGTGTGTGTATTCCTGTGTCTGTGTGTGTATCTTTGTGTTTGTATCTGTGTCCTTTTGTATTAGTGCGTGCATTTGTGTCTGTGTGTGTATTCCTGTGGGCAAGATTTGGAGGTGGGACCTGAGGGTGGGATTTGGAGGTCCAGACCGTGAGCTGTGTTAGGGATCCCAGAATTTCTCATTGCGGCCCTGTGGGCAGGAATAACTGCTGCTGTAGGACACACCTCTGCTTCTTTTTCTAAATATTAGGAGAGGGCTGCCAGACGGTAGTTCCTTCTTTGTAATAAACTAAAGCAAACGAATGACAGAAGGAATTGCATGGACAACGTTTTGTACAATAAGCAATTCGATCTTCATTCCATTTGTTGTAATTTGTATCCATTCATTGGTCTTTCAGACGAATGGACAAAGTTTGGATGAAATCATGTTCATCCGAAAACAAATGCCCAAGTCTAGTTGACAGTGATGTCTTAGGTAGCCACAATTTATTTATTTTTTAATCCATGTAATAGCTGGAATATCATGCACCCTAGGCATGTTTTTTATGTTTTATTAAAACAGCCAAGATGTTTCACTCTACCCAGCTGTAACTTGCCTTGTATGTAATTTTTTTATGAACTATAATAATATAGCACAGATGAAACATATTTATTTCTCTCTCAAGTTACAGTGAAAATTGAAAATTAAAAGTTGCAGTAAATATTGAAAATTACACCTTGACAATTCTAGTATATAAAAGTTTACTGGTTGGTGAACTAATGGTCTAAATGACAAAGCTATTTTGCCAGGTTTGCTCTTATAATTTATGTAGCCGTAATGTCTGCATGCAAGAAAAAGCAGTTATGAAAAAATAAATAATATGTTGAGTTTTAATGTGAGAAAATTGGATTAAACATTTCATTGGAAGTGACTGCCCAGGTTTAAAATAATAAAATGTTCTTTTCCATAACCGTGTACCACAGTAAACTCTTATAACCCATCTTTTTAAAACATGTGAAAAATGAGTTGTAGAACTAAAAGAAACAGCCATTTAAAAAAAATGCATTGGTGTTTTGCTATTCGTAATAACTAAAGTCTAGATCCGGGGTAGGCAACCTTTTACTACTACTGTGCCAAAATAAGATCGTGAAGTCCCTGGTGTGCAGGTCCTATTTTTTTTTTAAATTGAGGTGAGTATGTTGCCGTATTGTGCTTGTGTTATTTATGGATGCTGCAGTTGCTTTGCAACTTTGATACCTATGAACATGGGCTGTGTATGGGGGCTGCTTTTGCAATTGTGTGTCTGGATGATATGTCACATTGTGTATTTAGTAGTGTGTGTATGTGTGGGACTGCATTTGGTAAAGCATGTGAGAGGCTGCTTTTGGGGTTGTGTGCGTGTATGTGGCTTGTTAGTGGTGTTGTGTTTGTAGGGAATGTGTGTGTGTTTGTGTGTAGGGTGTTTGTATTATTTGTATGTGGAGCTTCTTCTGCAGCTCTGTGTATACCTAGCAATGTAGGTGGCTTTTCTGGGGACAATGGGGCTGGGCTGGCCAGGTGCAGGTCAAGGGCACAAGCTGCAATAGCTGCTGTGGGCTGCTCTACTCCAGTGTGGATTTCTGAAATCATTTCCTGCAATTACCGCTCGGGTTGCACTAGCAGATAGCTGAAGTCCCACTGAAACTCCTGATAGGCCAAATCCTGTTTGACCTTGCCAGCCCTGAGTGACGATTCATCCTAATTTCACAACTCCAACTCACCATATGACTGAATCATGAAACAAATTAAAAGAACAATTAATGATCCATATTATTTGTTTCGTCATCCGGAATTCTATCCGTGGTGCCCCCAAAAAATGGTTAGGGGACAGCTACTAAATGTTGATGTTATTCAAAGATCAAATGATTAAGAGAGAGAAAAAATGAGGAGCAGTATAAAAAAAACAAAAAAACATAACTATTAAATATGTAATAGGTAAATATATGAATGAAGATTTTTTTACTGCTCCTCCTTTTTTCCTCTATGGCTCACTTCATCTGTGAATCAAATAGTACAAAATGATTTTGCAGTACTCTATTAGGTGCAATTTTTGTGCCATTTTAGTTCATCCAAATCGTTTATGTTGAAACGATTGCATGGACAATATTCACCTGAACCAAAACATTACATGGACAAAATATCTGCCCGCTGTGCTCAAGTCTTTTGCATATATTATACTTAAAGCTCTAGATGGTATAAAACATTTTGTGAAGTAACTCATATTTTTCTATGTCCCCATTTGTTTTTTCTTTCTGTGTTTTAGAAGCATCTACTCCTGAAGTATCTCCTGGACTATTTAAGTAGCCCTTAAATACGTTTTATTTGTAGAATATAGTGCTTTTTGGTATGCTTTCGCACTCTGAATAGAAATGCATTATGCCACGCATTCAAGAAACTTTCAAATCTGTGAAACACATTATGGGTCCAGTGCACATCCCCTTTATCATGATGGTGGAAGATTTATCACATGTGCTATAAGACAGCAGTGGGCCGTATGGGAAAGCTCTACTTCCTTCTGCATGTACTGGTATCAAAGAACTTGTATCAAATTGCATTTAATGCAAAGTAGAGAAAAGTAAGTTAAGCATGTGACCATTAGGTAAAAAAAACAACATGTTTTACATGTACATTAAAGCCAAAGAAAAGATTGGGGGCAAATTAAGTAGCACTCAAATGCAACCTTTTTCTAGATCAACATTAACTTTAGAATGAGTTCTAAGGAACTCAACTTGAACAAAAGTTAAGGATTTGATTTTAAACCAACTGAGTTTCTGGAAAAAAATCCATAGAATTGAGAAACACATGGGAGCCATCAGTGCAATATAGGCACAGCAAGGTCTCTAATCAGTTGTATTTTACTTGGTCCAATAGTTAGTAAATCATTCCAGTGGAGTAAATCGTGTCAATACAATGCACTTTACATTATTATTCATTGAAGATGCTAGATATGTGAATAGCTATAAACTGAATTTGTATGTTTAATATAGATCAGAAATAATCCTACCATTTGTCTTTACACGACATGACCGTAACATTGACAGGTTGAAATAAAAAATAAATAGTCTTACCATTTGTGTTTCCAATAAATGACCGTAACAATGACAGGTTCAAATCTAACAGAAAAGTCACCTATCCAATACAAAGAGAGCCTACACCCATCCATTCTTTCTTTTGGCTCCAAAGACACAAGCCTGACTCACAATAGAAGTATTTTCCTCACTGACTTACTGTGGGATCTTTGCCAGCCATCTTGCACTCTTCAACTTTGTTAGCAGATGCCGGCCAGAAAACCTGATTACAAATAAAAACATGCAGATATTTAAAAGAATTAGCAACGATTTGGACAACATAGTGAACATTTGCAATGTGTTATCATGGATTTTTAGGATAGATTTTGCAACATTTTGTATACAGATGTAAAACAAATATGTTAAAAATCTCTCCTGCGCCATATGCATACTAACTGTACATTTTGTTAACAAATAAAGGGAAGAGTGCCTAAATCTGGCATTTAAAAATATTTATTTTAAACACTTTTCATGTAATTACTGGAACCTATTTAGCAATAAGGTAACATCTCAAGACATGTTAAAATGCTTTAGAAATATAATCAAGAGTTATCACATTATGTCTCTACTAAATTTGCAAGAATGCTAGTGCCATTTATTACATTGACATATCAATTATCAATGGTAGCCATATTTTTGTTTAATCTATAAATTAAACATTGAGTCTACAAAACAAATTTCAGTATCAACAAAATGTCAACACTAGTAACACTATGATATATGCAAACCTCCTAAGTGTCTCTATTTAGGAGGGATAGTACCTGTTTTGGGTTCAAATCCCCTTATCCCTCTTCATATATACAAGTAATATATGTGAAGTAGAGTAATCAATAATATTATACAACACACATGACATAAAGTGTGATTAAAACCAATATGTTAAAAAGTGATATAAAACCCAAACATAATTGGATACTACCTGCTACACGGGATGAAAAGTACAAAATAGAAAATCTAAAACTCGTGCAAAAATCTAATGAAGAACCTTGCTGACATTGAGTTAAATAATAAGCAGATTTACTGTCTGCAGGATGTTGGTTGCAGTTTTTCTAACCGGAACAAAAGTCTCCTAGTCTGTAAGTATCAGTTATAGAAGCAAAGATATATCATACTAGTACATGTTGCAAGTGCCAGCTTTCTTCTTTCTAACATTTATTTTTGCCCTAAGGTACCAGTATGGAACCATATCAATGTTGTTACAATGCAGTTGTTATGGTGCCAGGAGGTCTCTGGTGCTTTCTTACCTCAAAAGGGCTACATTTTGAAAGACTTTATCCCAGAGAGTGTAATCCTGGGATCCTGGATGTTTCCAATGACATCCAGCGTCTTATCTTCGTATAGAGGAAGAAGGACTGGACTGTTCCTAAAATGATTGTTTGTTGCAATATGTACGTGTTCGATATCCTTCATTTTCTTGTTTTGACGTAATTTGAATAATTTTGTTATTTTATTTTGTTATGTTATGTACATTTTGTAATGTTCCTAATATTGGACCTGTTATTAATCATCAATATAAAGTACTCTCTATGTTTTACCTTTCAAAATTACAATAAAATGTTTGTTTAACCCCTTAAGGACACATGATGTGTGTGACATGTCATGATTCCCTTTAATTCCAGAAGTTTGGTCCTTAAGGGGTTAAAAAACAAAATACGTATGCTGCTTTTTGTGAGAGTTTTGTAAATCATGGAGATACCATCCCAGACATTCTCATTATGGTAATACATGCAAATAGGTTTTGAGTAGAGATATGAATAACTTAGTTACTTCTTTAAAGATATCACCCTGTGTTAATTTTAGAAGGTAAAATGAGAAGTAGAGAGATTTATTGAGGAGGGCTTTGGTGATAAAAAAAATTGCCCATTCCATAACATAAAGGTCTTGACTTTTAGCCTACAGCTGTAAAACTCATTGATATTTCTGCAAACTGGCAGTAAAAACTAACAGACAGCTGCACTCATTAAATTGGTGTTTAAATGTAAATATCATACAAATGTATTAGTGATACCTTGAAAGCTAGACAAGCGTTTTTAACAACTTACACTAAGAGGATCATGACTTATGTTGTTAATATTGAGTGATAGAATGTGATCTTTGCTGCCCACGTAGATTCTATCCTGATCTTCATCCATTAACAAAATCCTGTAGTCCAATGGACTTTGAGAAATGCTGTAGAATTCAGATGTTTTTGTTTCCTGAAGTTCTGCAAGGAAAATGAAAAATATATCATTCTGCTTTGCTTTTGCTATAAATACAAAACACTGGCAGTAAAATGAAGAGTCATCCACTAATCTCAATCCCAAGATACCTTTAAGAAAACACTTTCCATACAAATTAAAATGAATGTAGAGCTAACATTGCTGAGCAAATCTGTATATTGTAACTTTCACATTTTCATCTCTCCTTGAAGGAAAATATGCATTTTAATAAAAGATTAGTCAATAACAAACATTTTCCAGACTAATTTTTTTCTGATTGTTTTTAATTAGGAAAGAGATTACTTGCAAAAATTATTAACTTATATATATATGATTCTCATGCAAATCAATATTATTGAGTAATCACATAATACATGCCATTATGTAATTGTTGCAAAACATGCGGATACGTGAGATAATAGCTGTGTGTATCCAGCAGCATAATATATTAATGTAATGCACTACTTCAAGTTAGTAGCACAATATAAACCTTAATTTAATATTGTTGGTTATGCTTTTGAAATTCTTTAATATTTTTAGATAAACTTTGTAAACTTTACTTATTCAAAATATTTAAAAAATATCATATATAAGTAATATGACAACATATAAAAAAAAATAATATTACATTAGTTTTCAAAATAGTACTTAGTTTTAAAAGTTTATCTAGAAATATTAAATCATTTTAAAAAGTGTATCCAAAAAAAAAAAAAGTAAAATCTAGTATGAAACAATGGTTTTAGAAGAAATGACCCTACAAAGATAACAGTGTCACCAAATTAAAGTCAGAAAATAAATGGGATATAGTAAGGCTATAAACAGAAAGAATAACAACATTACCGATTTCCTAACTAAGAGGGCTTATGATGACCCTACTCATATTCTTCATTCCTATTAATACACATTAATAATATATATTAATATATCATATGTGATTTATAATATATTCTATTGTTCTACCAACTTAAAGGGAGGCTTTACAGATTTTGAATGTAAGGAAATCAACAGCTCTTGCAGTTTGTTTCATTGTTTGCTGTAGTGTTTTGTGTACTCTTATTAAATAACAATACAGCATTGTATTCTATATTAGAAGGACCAGCTCCTGGCAGACCCTCTAAGAAGAAAGTCTACCGATTGCTTTTCTTTCTTTCTGCTTACAACCATATTTCTAGGTTATTAGCAATCTGACTTTGGGGCTATTTAAGTCGTCCTCCGTGTATCTAAGTAATTTTATTTAGAGTACAGTTTATGCAACACATGCATATATTGCTGTTAAGGGAAAAATACATTACTAAAATCATGTACATTAACAGAAAAACAACAACAACATTTGCTCATTCTTTCTGGAAAGATGATTTAAAGTTCCCATTAGCAGTATGAAGCACAGCTGTCTAAAGTTGCACTTCTAGTAGCGATCATTGCACAGCTTTCACTGTGTATGAAGCAGGATGCCAAGATAATGATGCTATGATTCAGTACAATGTGAGCCAGCAGGACCACTGGGCTTCTCTGCTAACACTAGGCACATGTGGATGAGGACCCCACCCACAGGCAAAGATTAAAAGGTTTCTCCAACCCTTTTTTTCACTGAAAAAAATATGGTAAAAAAAACTTTTGAAATAAGTTTTACTTAACTTAATCCGGTGTCAGACTAAGCTCCCCACCCTGGTTGAAAACTCCCTCCAACTCCCAAAATTACTTGAGCCACGTCAAGGTTCAATCAGAAGCCATGAGACTGGACCATTTATCCGTCTCAAAGTGCATGCACGCGCTCTAAGCCAGCGAAGGAAGGGAAGAAGGAGGGAAGGTGGAGGGAGGGCAGAGACAAACAAAAGTTATCGGATGGGATAGAATCATGAAAGGACTGTAGACAAGGAGGGAGGGAAGACACAAGCTTCCTGTTGCAGGCTCAGTGGGGACTATATTGCTGTTTTACTCAGAGCTGGTTTGTTGCTCTATTAAATGTGAGTGCTATACCATAATATTTTTGTTGTGTGTCCTGCACCTAGTACTAGATAATCTACTCTATCACTGGTTATTCTCAGTTTTATTGCATATACGGTACCTCCAAGTATCTGAAGTCTGGACGGTTATCAGCATATTTGGCACAACCTGTTTTTGCGTTTTACATATGAATCCCTGCATTCACACACCTACTAACACTCCATGCTGCAAACAAAATGTGTGTCCAAAAATAAAATTCTTTCTGCGTTTTGTTTTCAGTGTAAAGTGACTTTAAAGTCTTGGGAACTCTCCTTTCTCAATTTAGACTGCCTCATTTCACTAACATTTAACCCCTCTCTATGCCCAAATTACATTTTGCCACATTTGCCTGCCTATGAACCCTCTATATTACCAAATTAGAGTTGCACATTTGCCTTCAAATTAACCATATACTTTCTAGATGTAGAAAGCACATTACCTTGCCAACTAACAAGGATAATAGATATCATACTCCTTTGCTATCAAAGCTGGCACGTCCTATAGGCTGGGTCACTCAGTGTGGCCGGGTGACGCGGACCACGGTAAAGGAGTTCTGTTTCCTGTACCCGGCCGCATTGAAAGGAAGTGCTCTCTCAGTGAGCACTGCCTGTCAGTCCGGTCGGGTACAGGAAACAGAACTCCTGTACCACGGTCTGCGCCGCCCGGCCACACTACAAAGAGGTAGGAGGCACACCAGGGAAGGGAGGGGAGACGGCACTATGGGACACAGAGGGGGTGGGGGAGAGACAGCACTAAGGGACACTGGGGGGAGTGACAGCACTAAGGGACACTGGGGGGAGACAGCACTAAGGGACAGGGACACTGGGGGGAGACAGCACTAAGGGACACTGGGGGGAGACAGCACTAAGGGACACTGGGGGGAGACAGCACTAAGGAACACTGGGGGGGAGAGACAGCTCTAAGGGAAATATGGGGTGGGGAGACCACTAAGGGAAAGATTTGGGGGGGGGGGGGAAGACCACTAAGGGAAGGTTTTTTTGGGGGGGAGACCACTAAGGGAGAGATGGGGGGGAGACCAATAAGGGAAATTAAAAAAATATATTAACAAAATAAATATAATAAAAATAAAGAAATGCTCCCCTCTCAGCCCCTATCCTACCCCACAAACCCTCTCTTTCACACTACACACATACACAATGCATCCTTACACATACACAGAGACACACAATATATGCCTACACACATGCACAGAAATATACAATGCATCTCTACTCACATACAGACACACCAAAACATACAATGCCTCCTACACTCAAACAGAAACACACAATGCTTCCCTTACACACAAAGAAACACACAATGTATCCATTACACACACACATAATGCATCCCTTACACATACACAATGCATACCTCACAAACACACAAACACACACACACACACACACAATGCATCCCTTACACACACACTGCTTCTCTTAATTCATCTCTTACACACACTCAATGCACCCATTAAAGACACACACTGCATTACATTACCTACACAGAAACACACCTTGCATCCCTTACACATACCAACACAGATTCACACAATGCATCCCTTACACACACACTAGTCCCCTAAAACAAACTGGTATCCCTATACACTACATTTCATAAGAACACACACACATTACATCCTCTACAATAACACATAACACAATCCCTGACACACATACATTCCACTCCCTGTGAGCGAACTCATGGGTGGGCCTTGTAGGCATACTCATGGGCAGGCACTGGGGGATCTGTGTAAGGGGCCCCAAAAAATGGAGCTGCTTCCTGTTAGTTGATTGTTGTGAGCACAATTTTAACACCAGACCAGTGGAGCCAGATGGTAGCCTGAGCCCATCATCATCCTCTTGTCCTCATCTGGTGGTAAGTAGGCAATCCAGTATATTATTAGTGGCACTAATCTCTAATTTACCTCACATTAAATGGACAATATAGCTTAATGTAGAGGTTCTGGTGTCTAAAGCCTGGGGAGGAGGGGGGGGGGGTTTGTTTGCCTAGGCAGGGCATAAAAAATTATTGCACCAGCCCTGCTTGCTATGCAAGCACTGCAGAAGGGCTCCTAAAATGCTGATGCCTGCCAGGCTGATTTTTCTCTACTGTTGCACCTCACCTCTCTGTCAATCATTACATTGGCTTCCCGTACCCTATAGAAGTTAATTCAAAATACTAACACTTACCTATGTAGCTCCAAACAACTCTAGGCCCCTGTTACATTTCGTCCCTTATTTGTAGGTATGGCCCTTTTTAGTCGCTTCACTGTTGCACTGACCTTCTCCTGCCTGATGCTTGTACCCTTACTGCTAACTCACACTTTTAGGACTTCTCACTGGTGACTCCTTTCCTTTGGAACAGCGTGACTAATCCAATTAGACTCTCCCCATGTCTTATCAATAATTTAATGAGTTCCTCAAAATCCATCTCTTAAAGGACCACTATAGGCACCCAGACCACTTCAGCTTAATGAAGTGGTCTGGGTGCCAGGTCCAGCTAGGATTAACCATTTCTTCTATAAACATAGCAGTTTCAGAGAAACTGCTATGTTTATAATAGGGTTAATCCAGCCTCTAGTGGCTGTCTCAATGACAGCCACTAGAGGCGCTTCCGCGCTTCTCACTGTGATTTTCACAGTGAGAAGACGCCAGCATCCATAGGAAAGCATTGAGAACGCTTTCCTATGGACTGGCTGAATGCGCGCGCGGCTCGTGCCAAGCATGCGCATTCAGCCGATGACGACGAGAAGGAGGAGGAGAGGAAGAGGAGAGTCCCCCGCCTGGCACTGGAAAAAGAGGTAAATTTAACCCCTTCCACCCCCTAGAGCCTGGCGGGAGGGGGACCCTGAGGGTGGGGGAACCTAGAGACCCTATAGAGTATTTTTTTCCTGGCACTATAGTGGTCCTTTAACCCCTTAAGGACCAAACATCTGAAATAAAAGGGAATCATGACATGTCACACATGTCATGTGTCCTTAAGGGGTTAAGAATAACTTAAGGCCTCCCAGAGTAACTTTTATTTCATAAACCTGTCTCTTGCTCTCTCTTACAGGGTTGCACTCCACTCTCACTTTCCATTTCTGCTACTTTTCCTGTTGCTTGGTTGCTAACATTCCCAATCTTCCCTTCAAATGTTGTTTTTATATCCCACCTCATCTAGATTGTAAGTTATATCTAGCAGGGTCCTCATCAGTTGATTGTTCCTGTAATGTTTTGTAATTATCTCGTTATATTTTTTAATTTTGTAATGATCTCATTTATTGTGATATTTTCCTCATTATTATATTGTAAAGCATCGCAGAATAGGTTGCACTATATAGATGATAATATTAATATTTTTGCCCATATTGCCAGGCAGACCTCTCCCAGCCCTAAACAGGTTCAACTGCTGGATCAGTATGACACTTGCCAGTTACATAGCCACACACAAAATGTAGCTCACCGACACAGTCCATACAGTTCACAGAGACATAAAATGCAGTTCACAGACAATTGCAATGCAGTTCACAGAGGCATACTATGCAGTTTAGACACACTCCATGTACTGCATATAGTTATGATTATTTATATAGCATCACATATTCCATACTGCTGTAAAATAGTAAATTGGACATACATTTAATTCTAACAAAACACATATGGCATACAGGAACAGTAATTGAAGAGGACCCACATAGCACACACTTAAAGACAACATCATGCATTTCATGTAATTCACATACATCTCATGTAATTCACAGATAAACCACATTTGACATTTTGCAGACAAATTCAATTATTTTGATAAATGAAATGACCAAGGTAGCAAAAAGCTTGCATGAGTCGCCAAATATATCTATTTTTTAATTTTTTTTACGTTGAAGACAACAAATCAAGACTTTTACTTAACCCCTGTCACAATGCTGTCAGCTATGCAACTTCATTTTGCTTTGGTCATTTGAAACTTTTGTGCAAATTTGATATGACATTTGTAAGGAGCAGAATTAGGTAAATTAAATCAGAAAGAAGTGTGTGACCGAGCTGTCTGTCCATGCTGAAAAAGTATACTGAGCAGCTTCTCTGGTTGACGTCAGTGAAGTATGTTTCCGTTCCGAAGAGTAACATAGCCTCTTTGGTAACTATAAATAAAATCCTCTCAAATGTAAACCCATGCACAGGTGACGTTGTTGCAGTGAGATTTCTTTGGAACAATTTACAGTTGTAACTCACTCAGTTACATTGCATGGTCTTAGCTTTTCAGAACGAACATATATTATCTGCAAGTAAAGGTATACAAATACTGCAATGACATACATCGTGCTCTGATCCAGTTCTAATATTTGCATATGTTTCAACCAGTGAAGCCAAGTTTGCATTACAAGCTTACTTATCTAGCAATGCCATCACGTTGAGTAACCAACATTACTCACTGCGAAGTAACTAAATCATAGTATTCCATACCATTCTGCCTCTCGCACAAGCAAGCTCACAAGGTCTATGACATTTTTTAGTTTACGGGATATTAACCAATAAAGTTTTCCATTTTCCAGCTTGCTATTTTTTCACTTTGTGTTTTACATTTGGTGCTTTCATTTGAATTCATGTGGAAGATAAAATGTGCCGTGTGTGAGTGTATATTAAAACATATGGTGGCTGCATTGGAGTAGTGAAGTTGCAGAGCATGTGAGGGATGTTTGGTTAGAAAGAGGAATGCCTGCAGGGCTCAATAACTACATAAGATATACATGTGCTGAAAGTACTGGTGACAAGAGTTAACCCATGCGCTCAGCACACTACTGTTGGTGCTGCTGGTTTATGAAAAGTTTTTGCCACTTAAGAAATTAAGGGAGGTACTAGGCAGGAGGCACTACTGAGAAGAGAGAAGACACTACCATTCATTTACTTAGGTTTACAATGTATACAAAGTGAAAGGAGTTAAATTACACATTCCTTGCTCCCCTCCCGAGACAGAGGTAGCCAGGGAAGAGAGCATGCATTAAAGGGACAGGCCAATCCCTAAAGAGGGTGACTGACCTCCTGCCCTCTCTGTTACACTATGTAGGGAGCACTGCTGAAGTCCTCCGTCCATGGTTCTAATGCCCAGTCCCTAACTGCATTTTGAAATTTGCCAGCAGATTTTAAAATGCAGGAGAGGCTCCAAGGACCAATATTTGCTGGGGGGACATTACTCCAAAATGCAGGACTATCCTGGGAAATTCAGAAATGTTGTGCATTTTACATTCACAGTAAGGCATATGACCATACTTGCAAATGCCATCATATATAGAGCATCTATATCAGTGGTCTATTTAGGATTTGTGCTGCCCTAGGCAGGACGGTGCTCGGGCTTCCCCCCTAGTTTAAATTTCCCCCACTCCTTCCTGTCAAGGCCACACTTTGACGGACAGATGCTCACTCACTGACAGACGCACACACTCACTGATAGATGTACACTCTCACTAACAGATGCACGCTCTCACTGACAGATGCACGCTCTCACTGACAGATGCACGCTCTCACTGACAGATGCACGCTCTCACTGACAGACGCACACACTCACTGACATACACACACACTCACCGAAATACAAACACACTCACTGACAGATGCACAAACTCACTGACAGATGCACACTCTCACTGACAGACGCACACACTGACAGACGCCCTCACTCACTGACCAACACACACACACATTCACTTAGACACACACACTTACAGACACATTCACCCTCTCACACACACACACACATTCACTTACACACACACACACATTCATTTAGACACACACACACACACACACACACACACACTTAGAGACACATTCACTCACAGACACACACACACATTCACTCACAGACACACACACACATTCACTCATAGACACACACACATTTCCAACACTTACAAATTATTATTGTTTTAATTTTATTTTAAATCCACCCAGCCTCCCTGGGAGAGCTGGAGTGTATTACTTACCTGTCCAGTGGGGCTGCTGCAGGCAGGCAGTGGGCGGACAGGCTGAGTAGGCGGCGAGGGAGCTTTAATTTCTCTGTTCAGCTACCTCGCACACCGCTTTGTGATGCCGTGAGCCGGTCTGACGTCATATTCTGGCTCCCGGCTTCATTAAGCGGCGCGCGAGGGAGCTGAGCAGGAAGAGCTCAGGTGAGCATGCTCCCTCGCTGCCCACCTCGGGGGGTGGGGGGCTCAAAAGTGGCCAGCCGGCCCGCTCTTGAGCCCCCCAGGACACGAGGCAAACAAGGGATCTGCCTGGGCGGCACTTTGCAGGGGGCGGCAAAAAAAGACGCCCCCTGCAAAGTGCCGCCCAAGGCAGATGCCTTGTTTGCCTTGTGTAAGATACGTCCCTGATATATATAGCATAGCACAGTAAGCATGGACTGCCATGAACAAGCACTTGAGAAATCAGTGCTTGTGAGGTGGCAACAGACATCCAATGCTACACAGATCTCTAAGGCTAGGTCTATTAGATTGTTCAGAAGCAAATATTATCTGATAAATAGATAATGATGAATTGGCAAAATTAATACAGAATATATATATATTTTTACATGGTTTTTATATTAAAGTATTTTGTTTAATTAATCTACACTTGATGATATGGAACTTCTCTTAAATGTTGAGTTCATATTTAAAATACAGATTTTTACTATACGTGTATGCCATGTATTTTCATGGCATAGGTATAATGTCTAGGACACATTATCAACCATCAAGAACCCTGATCTTACATTCTGTTTTATCTATATATGTTTTATTAAAGTCTGCCCAAGCTTCCAACAGTCTGACAGCCAGACAATACACCCATACAGCTATGTTTTATTGACCCTTGTAAATTACTTTAACAGGGTTACACTCTCTTCTTGGTGGAGATATTATAATGCTTAGTTTTGATATATACAAACCAGATGGATTCTACATCAGTAAATCAAGTTATGTTTTAAAAGTGAAGTGAACCCTAAATTAAAATGCTTATGTTTTACTTTCAGAACAACTTCACTTCCCTCTACCGAGTGACAAACTGTGTTAGAAAGATATACGTATCTTTGGCTCACCGGTCCAGACCATTTCTATATGCAGGCATCAGTATGGTGTTTGACATTAACTATGTGACTTGTTATGACAACATGACTGCTATGAAGAACAGATGACTCGATATATGCTGTAACTTGAAAACAAAGATTTGCACAACTCTGCTGGCCCAAAGAATTTTGCGCCTAAGAAAAAGGTTTTATTTTTAAGGTTTTCTTCTTCTACATACCATACCCAGTAAACAAAGCCTGGTATCTTAACTACAAAATCAAGGACCCATCAGCAGACATTTATTTTGTCTCAGACTAAGACTCTCTGATGATAGCTGCATGTGAAACACTCCATGAATACCGATATTACCTATCAGCAAGAATGTACTGGTCACTGTAAAAAGAAATATCCTATTGCTATAGCTTATCCTTGGTAATCACTTTACATGTCATGTGTAGCTTGATAGAACTGCTTCGGAATCCAGCAAAGTAAAAAATAGAAACCTTAGAGCTTCTGGTAAAGATCATACAAAACTGACAAGAGACTTTTTTTATGCAGCCTTCACCACATACTCCTGGTAATCCTGCAATATTTAAGTGGTGGCTAATTCCCGATGGAGATGAGATAACCCTTACTGACATGCAAAAAAACTTCTCTTCAAACCACACTTTTTATTCTATAAGAAATGTAAAAAACACACCAGCTTAAGTGTTTTAAAATATAGGAAACTGCTCAATGGAAAAATGATAGCCAACAAGAAAATTAAAAATAAATGTGTAAACATGCATAAAGAAATAAGAAAGAGTTATGATTAGTCTTTCAAAAACAATCTTGTAATAACTGCTTTTTTTCCATCTATGCTTTCTTGGCCTACATTTTAAACTCCACAACTCAGTTCAGTGAATACATCCTTAAAGGCACACTATAGCATTATAAATACAAATGTGTATTTCTAATACTATAGTGCCCTGATGACCGGCTACCACCAGTAGGAAGAAAAAAGTACTTTTAATGACCTTTTCTTACTCCTTTCTTCTACATGGCTGGCCCCGCCTCCTTAGCTGGAATAATTGAGAATGATGATTTCAGCCAATCCAATGATTTCCCAATGATACTAATCTAATAGAAATCACAGATTTTACTCTGCTATTTCTTTGGCTGTGATTTAGTGGCTGTCTAAGTAATTGCCACTTGAGGCATTTAAAGGGACACTATAGGCACCTAGACCCCTTCATCTCATTGAAGTGGTCTGGTTGCAATGTCCCTGTTCCCCTTAGTCCTGCAAGACTGCCTCTAGTGTCTGTCAGACAGCCACTAGAGGCACTTCCTGTTGGTTAAGCAACTTTTGGTCACCTAACTGATTAAATGCTTTTCTATGGGGAGGGCCTAATGCACTCACGCTGCTCTGTCTGCGCATTTGCCCCCCATTAGGTGATGTCCGAGGGAGATTAATGCTGGTATCGGGTATGTGTTACAAGGAATTTTTAGTCTTTGCAAAGCTGAGGAATGGAGGTGAGAGGGTAAATGAGGGGGGGGCGGGGACACACACACACTATAGCTTATTCCTTACACTGTAGAATTCCTTTAAACCATGCAATGAGAATGTTGCAGTTATACAGAATGGCAATGTTTTTAACTCTTTCATTAGCTGTATGGTTAGAACTGAAGGTGAGGGGGTAACATAGCACCCAGAACACTTTTTTTTCAATGAGTGCTACCATTGGTATTTGAATGGATACATTAGTAAATACATATTTATTTCTGGTGGGGAAGTGGAGGTTAAATCACAACATTTGCTTCAGGTTTTTATTTAATTGGCCAATTAATGAAACTTATGTCATCAAACTAAAAGAAATAAACTAAAGTATAAAATACTTCCCACAGTCCTAAAACATAACTACACTATAGGAACCCAGATCACTTAATCTCATTGAAGTGGTCAGGGTGCACTGTCACTGTCCCCATTAGCCCTGACTCCATGAGACAACGCTTGCTGCCTTGCATAAGGATTTCCAGCTTCTTCTTAATCCCCACAGGAAAGCATTGAGTCAATGGTTTCCTACGGGGATGGCCCAATGTGCATTAGGTTCCCCCCGTTGGCTGATGTCGTCAGAGATGAGTGCGATCCAGCACCGAATCAGGTGAGTGACTGAAATCGGTTTATTAAACCTTTCCTGGATGGATGGGGTAGGAATGTGCGGGAGCAGAGGCACACTCGAGTGCTAGGAACACATCTTTGTATTCCTAACACTGAAGGGTTCTTTTAAGAATATATTAGTTAGTGTATCTCATTATTACTATTTATAGTTATACATTTTGTAAATAAAGGCAATGATATATCAACTTTAAATCTAGTTTTAATATTTATTTTCTGCTCTTATTATTACTGTATTTCTAAAGTGACATAGTTAATCCTTCCCTTGTTTAAATAATGTAAGCTTTAGATGAATATAGTTATGGTTCACAAATGTTTTAATCCCTTGTCATAACGCCCATCATTTCTTTTATATGCATAACTCCACGCATTCAATGTGAACTGAATTCATGTGCCAATACAGAATGTGGTTCTGGGACTTCAATTCAATCACACATAACATTCAGGTCTGTTCTGTGTCATTAGGTTGATTGGTGTGCAAAAATAAAAAAAACAATTACAGACTGCTGTCTCAAAAAATACAATACACTTATTCAGAGTACCACTGTGGGACTCCGCAGAAGTGGCCAAAATAGTAAAAACCTAAAAATTAGCATTTAGTAATTATAAAAAAAAAAACAGAGTGAGGAAGAGAGACAGATCTATAAGATTAGGCAGAAAGAGGCTAAGCAAGGTATAAGAGCTTCCAAATCACACACAGAAGAGAAAATAGCACAGTCAGTAAAAATAGGGAACAAAACATTTTTTAGATACATAAATAAGAAAAGGAAAGTAAAACAATGATTAGTTAGAATAAAAACAAAAGAAGGTGTGTATGTAGAAGAGTATATTTTTATTCAGTATTTAGAGATGATAATGAAGGAGAGGGGCTTCAGTTAAGAAAAAGGACAAATGGGTTTTACAGAGTGAGTTTACAAAGGAAGATGTTCTATTTCAACTGTCAAAAGTAAAGACAAATAAGTTGATGGGACCTGATGGAATACACCCAAAGTTATTAAAAGAACTTAGTGGTGTACTAGCAAAACCATTAACAGATTAATGTAACCAATCATTGTTAACAGGAGTAGTCCCAGAAGATTGGAAGTTAGCGAATGTTGTGCCCATTCACAAGAAAGGTAGCAGGGAGAAGTCGGGCAACTATAGACCAGTAAGCATTACTTCAGTAGTGGGGAAAGTAATGGAAACCATGTTAAAGCACAGGATTGTTGAACATCTAAAATCACATGGATTTCAAGATCAGAGACAACATGGGTTTACTTCAGGGAGATCATGCTAAACTAATCTTATTAATTTTTTTGATTTGGTAACTAAAATAATAGATCAGGGTGGTGCAGTAGAGATTGCTTACCTAGATTTCAATAAGACTTTTGACACTGTTCCACATAGAAGGCTCATCAATAAACTGCAATCTTAAAGGTTGGGTTCCAATATTGTTGAATGGGTTAGGCAGTGGCTAAATGACAGGCAATAGAGAGTTGTTGTCAACCGAGTATTTTTGAAGCAAGGTCTAGATATTGGTGTACCTCAGGGATCTGTACTTCGACCCATTCTCTTTAATATTTTTATTAGTGATATTGCAGAAGGTCTTGATGATAAGGTATGCCTTTTTGCTGATTATACTAAAATTTGCGACAGGCTTGATGTTCCAGGAGGGATAAGCCAAATGGCAAATGATTTAGATACATTAGAAAAATGGTCAGAGCTGTGGCAACTGACATTTAATGTGGATAAGTGCAAGATAATGCATCTTTCGTGTAAAAACCCAAGGGCAGAGTATAGAATATTTGAAACCCTACAAACCTCCACATCTGAGGAAAGGGATTTAGGAGTAATTATTTCAGATGACTTAAAGGTAGGAAGACAATGTAATAGAGCAGCTGGAAATGCTAGCAGAATGCTTGGTTGTATAGGGAGAGGTATTAGCAGTAGAAAGAGGGAAGTGCTCATGCCATTGTACAGAACACTGTTGAGACCTCACATGGAGTATTGTACGCAGTACTGGAGACCATATCTTCAGAAGATTTCAAAAGAAAGAGTTCAGAGAATGGCTACTAAACTGGTTCATGGATTGCAGGATAAAACTTAACAGGAAAGGTTAAAGAATCTTAACATGTATAGCTTGGAGGAAAGACGAGACAGGGGGGATATGATAGAAACATTTAAATACATAAAGGGAATCAGCACAGTAAAGGAGGAGACCATATTTAAAAGAAGAAAAACTATCACAACAAGAGGACATAGTCTTAAATCAGAGGGGCAAAGGTTTAAAAATAATATCAGAAAGTATTACTTTACTGAGAGGGTAGTGGATGCATTGAAAAGCCTTCCAGCTGAAGTGGTAGAGGTTACCACAGTGAGGGAGTTTAAGCAAGCGTGGGATAGGCATAAGGCTATCCTAGACTTAAATAAGGCCAGGGAATAATTAAAAGTATTTAGAAAATTGGGCAGACTAGATGGGCTGACTGGTTCTTATCTGCCGTCACATTCTATGTTGGTATTTGTAAAATTCCCTTGCCCAGAATGTCCCACTCCGTCCCAATTCCCCCATTGCAAAGTAGGGAGGCATTAGCAAGGTCACTATTGTGACCAGCCCCTGGAGTTCTTCCTGTCATTGTAAAGGAGAAAGGAGCAGAGTTGGCCACATATGCGCATGGCTGCACAGGAGCTAGATAAGATGAAGTGCACATGGCTTCTCAAGGGGGGATCCTTCAACGATTCTTGCATTGAGGCCTTGTGGTTTCTAGTTACGTCCCTACTCAGAATCTCATTATGGGGAGAAATATTTGGACTGCTTATATTGTGTTGAGTAATGCTCTATGTTACATGCTTTTTTCCCATGATATTTTATTATTTTTTTTCCTATTGTAATTCTGTATTCATATGCTTTAGAAAATAATAAACTTCCAGTTGCTGAATAAATAGGCAACAATTACAATAGCTACACAGCTAAGGAAAATACCATGTTGCTCTCTTTGGAGGAATCTATGTTTTTGTAATATAGGCAGCTTGTTCAAGTGAACTCTGAAACAATTCCAAAACTGTAATATTTCTGCTAAGTGAATAAGATTATTGTCATGATTAATTTGTATGCATCTGGTATAAGTGGAATCATTTCTTGTCGACTGAATAAGATACAAGACGCTCTTATCACATTTCCTGCTTCTGTGGAAAATACAAGGAAACGCAATCATTTATCTGGATGCAATACAGAAAAAAAAAAAAAAGTCAATTTTAAAGTTATGACAAGGCCACAATCAAATCTAAAGAAAATTGAATAATTTGTTTTTGAGGAATAGTACATTTCCCAGCAATCTTTAACAGATAAAAATGTTTCCTATTTACTCAGTATCCTGAATTCAAAGCAGTGGGGGGCATATGATAGAAACCATTTGAATCAACACAGTAAAGGAGGAGACTATAATTAAAAGAAGAAAACCTACTACAAGAGGACATAGTCTTAAATTAGTGGGGCAAGGATTTAAAAATAATACCAGGAAATATTACTTTACTAAGAAGGTAGTGGATGCATGGAATAGCCTTCCAGCTGAAGTGGTAGAGGTTAACACAGTGAAGGAGTCTAAGCATATGAGGGATAGGCATAAGGCTATCCCAGCTATAAGATAAGGTCAGGGACTAATGAAAGTATTTATACAATTGGGCAGACTAGATGGGCCGAATGGTTCTTATCTGCCATCACATTCTATGTTTCTATGTTTCAGTGATATAACCAGAAATTTTTCCATATGGAGAAAATGGTTTGCCAGTGCTTCCTTTTCATGTGTACATCAGAATGAGAATGTTGGGAACTTAACTTCCATGTAAAATGGAAATAAATAATTTGACTTCAAGAAGGTCAGTAATGAAGCAAGGCAGTAGTGTTCACTACCCGCATATGTTAAAGCACTACCATGTATCAATCCTTATTAAGAGGACTTGTCCTTCATAAACAATGTGAATTGCAGGGACAGCAAAAGGTGGGGGATAAAACTAATGTACATTATGTGTATTTAGGATTTAGTTTGCAATTTGCACTGCAAAGCCTGGCAGTAGCTACTTTCATAACAAGTCTCTCATCCCAATCACCCTGTTTAGGTTTCCACTTTACTTAGTTTTTCCCTGCTTGCCAGTATGACTATAGAAAGGATAATGTTATTCTAACAAGCAGAGAAGTCTTGATAAATAAGCTTTTGATTCATTTTTGTGCTTCTTGGATTTCTGTTTGGCTCTGTTTCAAGAACCCCAGATCAAGATTGTACCCATCTGCCAATGGGGACTTTTCAGCAATTTAATTGTAGGCTTAACCCATTAAAGCAGCCTTTCTTGCAACCAACCAACCAACCAACCAACCAACCAATCAATCTGCATTATTCTGGCACCCACACAAAAATATCTTAGGAACCACAAGGTCTTAAAGATACACTATAGTTGCCAGAACAACTACAGCTTAATGTCATTGTTCTGGTGTGTATAATATTTCTCTGTAGTGTAAACACTGCCTTTTCGGGGAAACATAACAAAATAAACAAGTCTGACATTGAAAATTTTCAGAACTAAAGAGGTAGTGACAAAGCACATGACTTTAGAAGATTTGGCAATAAATTAAGGAACCAAAAGGAAAATTGAGCTGACATAGATGAATTAATGAAAGTAATTTGTCTAAATCAATTGTATATGGGGCATTAGTATGGGTACAAATGCAAAAAATTTAAAAAATTGTCAGATGGTCCCTAAAGCATGTGACCAAAAGCCAGTCATACAATTATTTTTTTTATAAATTTTTTCATGTAACAGAACAAGACATTACAAATGCATACAACACCATTTGCTTCTCAGTAGAATTGGAGATTCAGTTCTTAAATTGTACAAATCCGCAATTCAGTCCAAAAAATGAATTCTGAGCTACCACATGCTCTAATACTTATGAAAATGCCCAAAGTTCAAACCGGTTTCACAACTGAATTTTGAACAAATCAAGCAGGCACACTGCTGAATGTGTGCTCTACCAAACAAAATTTTCAATAAAATAATTAAAAAATCTTTTGGTTCACAATTTACTTTTAACCAGAAGGCTACAAATAACCAACAAGAAAAGAAAAGGAGAAAAAAAAAATGTAGTGGGAGAAACAAAGCTAACAAGAAAGTAGGTGACTAGCAACATAGGAAAGGCTTAGTGTCAATTGTCAGGTAGGTCAATCAACCTAAATGTTTGATCAATGAAGAAGATACCAACTTAAGAAGATACCTTATAAAGAAACCTCCATTTTCTTTATAAGGAAATCCAAAAGCCTATAAATTATCTGGATTTCATTCCTTGTAAGGAAGCTTAATTGGATAATATTAATCCCCAATATACGGTTCTCTGAGAAGAGGATGATGAAAAAACCTGAAGTCTAGATCTCAAATAAGAGTCATAAAACAGTGTAAATAAGGGGCAGGACCAATGCATATGAGTATAATTTCTTTTAAGGTCACAGTTTCTCCAACACACATCAGCTTTGTGATACTGTTTATATTAGTTTAATGCAATATTATAGCATACTTTTGTAGTAAAATGGAGATGGAGATGTGATCCTTCCAAAGAATTATCCAAATCTTTCTACCACAGGGACTTGATACTCATGGAACCAGTATTAGAGGTTTTTAAGAGAGTTCTGTATAACCTGGAAAAATGTACTTAGGGAACCAGTAAGATCTTTATTAGAAAATAAAATGTTTATCAGAACTAATTATAGGGATTCTGTGAAAAAGTAAAGTGTAACGAGTAATCTGATTCAAATATTTATATATCACATCCACTTTACTTCTAAGAGGATATATACACTTTCTTAATTTATAATGAGAGTAAAAACAAGAGTGTGTGTGTTATTTTTCCCCTTCCCTTCTTATTTTTACTTGTTTCTATTGCTAAATGTTGATTTCTTTATATACCAAATTAATGTGAAATATGTTTTTTTTTTTTTTTAAATACTGTTCAATAAAAATAGTTTGAAAAGTGTGTCTGGGCTTTGCAGCTATAATTTAACACAGTGTTATGTGTATTCCACACCCAAAAGTAACTAATACGAAATTCTCTATTAACTGTGAGAGGACTTCTATCTACAGTGATTTCTACAGCAAATATATATAAATATATATATATATATAATTTTTTTTTTCTTAAAAATAATTAGACCTCACATCCTGTAGTCCCCTGGGGTATGTAAAGTTACATTTTCAGTTAATTTGCCAAGACTCACCCTTATTTTGTAATCCAGCTAAAACAAAGCAACCATGGATAAAACCTATAAAATAAAATATTGTCAGATTGTAGATTCCCACAGATACTTTTAATTGTTCCACATTTGTAAAGTCTTTAAAGGATATTAAATCTCCCTAGTGCACACCCCATAGGAAACCTGGAACAAGCATTATCACTCAAGACAATCTGGAAGTATGAACAAAACGGTTTCCCAAGATGCTTGTGCATCAGACATTTTGCTTTAATTGCTTAGACCTCCATCAATAATCATCAACATTTGCAACTGAACTGAAGAGCTTTTAGTTTCCTAGTATTTAGCAGCATTCAGATAACCAACGACTGACTTATAAATACAAGAAACATGTAATCAAAACTCAAACTTGAACTTTAGTCTTACATTAGAGGAAAGAAATAGCAAGTGTACTAATCTGTAAGGAAATATATACTACAGTGATGCATTAATGTTGTTACTTCCTACCCTAAACTTGAGCCTTTTTTAAGAGGAAGCATAAGATCAGGAAACATAATTCTTTTTGAAGGGGGAATTCTGCAAGAATATTTGCATAATTACATGATTATTGTAATAATGTAATAAATGGAATTATTCAATTTATATCCTGAATTGTGATAACATAGATTACACAACTCATCTGAATAAATAACAGTTTAGTAATTTAATTAATGGATTCTCGAACTACATTATTTTGCTTAAAGGGACAATATAGTCACCAGAACAACTACAGCTTATTGTATTTGTTCTGGTGAGTAGAATAAGAGTGGGGCTAGATGGTGGTTTGAACTCTCTAGGGTTAGGAATACATGATTATGTTCCTGACCCTATTGTGTTCCTTTAATTACTGGTGTTTTCAGTATCGCCCTTCTATCTTAAAAGATCATTCCATAAACATAACAGAAAGCTAAAAAAATGGGTCGCAAGAGAATACTGAGAACGAGCAGCAGCTAAAATAGCCTGCCCTTTGGTGGGTCTCTGCTCAGTTCTCAAGCTGGTTTTTGCTCATCTTGTGCCATTACAGAGAGAACATCTCTGAAACATATCAGACTGGTCCCACCCATACGGGCAGTCCAGATCCGAAAGGCCAGCAAGTTCCCTCTGCACGAGAGATACAGCAACCCCAGACGATCGTTTCAGCCTTGTTAGGCATCATCAGTGAGGCATAGCTGATATCTCCCTAGGCACCGTGAGCAAGGGGTCCACGTCTGGATTACCCTCTAAACCTGTGGAGAGCACAAAAATGGGTCGCAAGAGAATACTGAGAACAAGCAACAGCTGAAATAGCCTGCCCTTCGGTAGGTCCCCGCTCAGTTCTCAAGCTGGATTTTGCTCATCTTGTGCCATTACAGAGAGAACATCTCTGGAACATATCAGACTGGTCCCACCCATACGTGCAGTCCAGATCTGAAATGCCAGCAAGTTCCCTCTGCACAAGAGATACAGCAACCCCAGACGATCGTTTCAGCCTTGTTAGGCATCATCAGTGAGACATAGCTGATATCTCCCTAGGCACCGTGAGCAAGGGGTCCACGTCTGGATTACCCTCTAAACTTGTGGAGAGCACAAAAATGGGTCGCAAGAGAATACTGAGAACAAGCAACAGCTGAAATAGCCTGCCCTTCGGTGGGTCCCCGCTCAGTTCTCAAGCTGGATTTTGCTCATCTTGTGCCATTACAGAGAGAACATCTCTGGAACATATCAGACTGGTCCCACCCATACGTGCAGTCCAGATCCGAAATGCCAGCAAGTTCCCTCTGCACGAGAGATACAGCAACCCCAGATGATCGTTTCAGCCTTGTTAGGCATCATCAGTGAGGCATAGCTGATATCTCCCTAGGCACCGTGAGCAAGGGGTCCACGTCTGGATTACCCTCTAAACTTGTGGAGAGCAAAAAAATGGGTCACAAGAGAATACTGAGAACGAGCAGCAGCTGAAATAGCCTGCCCTTCGGTGGGTCCCTGCTCAGTTCTCAAGCTGGTTTTTGCTCATCTTGTGCCATTACAGAGAGAACATCTCTGAAACATATCAGACTGGTCCCACCCTTACGGGCAGTCCAGATCCGAAAGGCCAGCAAGTTACCTCTGCACGAGAGATACAGCAACCCCAGACGATCGTTTCAGCCTTGTTAGGCATCATCAGTGAGACATAGCTGATATCTCCCTAGGCACCGTGAGCAAGGGGTCCACGTCTGGATTACCCTGTAAACTTGTGGAGAGCACAAAAATGGGTCGCAAGAGAATACTGAGAACGAGCAGCAGCTGAAATAGCCTGCCCTTCAGTGGCAGAAAGCTATACTGTTCATTGAGCAAGGATTGACTTACCACCATTGCTGTGTAATTTGAAAAAACTTTCTAAAGCGTGGTCCTTGTGTACCTGTTCTGCATTGTGTCTTTTCTAGCAAGAGAAGTCGAATATCTCTCCCAGTCTAAACCCAGCAAACCCAGGATTGCACTCATTGGCTGAGATTGCTCTGCTGAATGTAGTAAACTACATTCTCCTGCACGAGAATCAGTAAACAGGGAATGCTGCTGCAGGAGCCAGGCAGATACCCAGTAAGCTGTCAAACTGCTTGGATTGTTCTATTAATTCAATTAAGTAAATGTAAGTAAATGTTTAACCAAAAACTTCAGAGGAATAAATCAAGACATCTCTTCACGCTGTGGGATCATTTTTCCCCTTTACCCATCAGCAATAGCCTGCTATACTGCTAAAATGCAATGAAATACTATGTAATACAATAATCCAAAGATTGAATTAATGAAATTTACAGCTTCAGAATGCCATATTAAACATACATATATTTTCTGATATATTTGCCCTTTAAAAAAAAAAAATTGATATTATTTAACAGTTGATGCTTTTGTTGCATTTTGAAAAATGTTTTTACTCCAAAACTGGCTATAACTTTGAGTAAATTCTCCAGTCAACCTCCATACGCATACACTAAATGATGAGTTTTGGCCAGCATTATGTTTTTCAGTAACACTGAGCCAAAACAATAATAATGTTTTGGCTCTATGCACTGGCATCCATAATGACAAGTATACTAACATTACAAGTCATGCAAAAGTGTTTACCACCAACAATTAGAAAGGACTGGTGTATTTAAAATATAAAGATATCATTTATGATTTTGGATATCTAACAATTATTTAAAAATGTGTGCATACTGTTACAAAAATGTTTTTCTTCTATGGGCTCATTATTCCTAGAAAAAACTGAACTCAAACAAACTCAACTATCTAATCATTGAAAAGTCAAGGCACTGCAAGCAACATAACCACCTACAACAATGATTCACAAAAACCTGCCCTGGTGAACTTTATCTAGGCATGGAAAGCTTGACTAATTGAATGCATACTTTCCAACTTTGGATGCAATAGGATTGGGATGGGGTGAACAGGCTGTTTTGCAACACAAGTGATGCCCAACGTTAACAGGCCCACTCACTGTATGTGCATGTCAATCTACTGACAACTGACAGCTACCATGGCAGGCTGCACTCAAGGTAGATGGTGCAGGGAGTGCTTCTAAAGCCCTACATGCATATTTCTAGTGTCTGTGGCACAAGAGTGTGTAATGGACCTCTTATACTATGCAGGCTAAGAAACATAGAAACATAGAACATAGAATGTGACGGCAGAAAAGAACCATTCGGCCCATCTAGTCTGCCCAATATTTCGAAATACTTTTAATTATTTTCTGGCCTTATCTTAAGTCTAGGATAGCCTTATGCCAATCCCACGCATGCTTAAATTCCCTCACTGTGTTAACCTCTACCTCTTCAGCTGGAAGGCTATTCCATGCATCCACTACCCTCTTAGTAAAGTAATACATCCTGATATTATTTTTAAACCTTTGCCCCTCTAATTTAAGACTATATCCTCTTGTTGTGGTAGTTTTTCTTCTTTTAAATATAGCCTCCTACTTTACTGTGTTGATTCCCTTTATGCATTTAAATGTTTCTATCATATCCCCCCGTCTTGTCTTTCCAAGCTATGTTAAGATCCTTTAACCTTTTTTGAAATGTTTTATCCTGCAATCCATGAACCAGTTTAGTAGCCCTTCTCTGAACTCTTTCTAGAGTATCAATATACTTCTAAAGATACGGTCTCCAGTAGTGCGTACAATACTCTCAGCAGTGGCGGATCCAGAGCCTGATCTTGGGAGGGGCACTTGTAGATTATTTAAATAAATAATCCAGGCACAATAACCACTACAGCTCAGTGTAGTAGTTATGGTGCCAGTATCCCATCCCAGAGTAAGTAGTCAGACCGTTTAAGAACAGTTTGACAACTTACCTGGGGTCTGCTGGGATATATGGCATAAGAGCAGTGGTATGTGTGAGAGGTGAAGTGTGTGTGAAAGTTGCAGTGTGTGTGTGTGTGTGTTTGTGAGCGGTGAAGTGCGTGAGGGTGGCAGTGTATGTCAGGGTTGCAGTGTGTGTGTTAGGGGGCAGTGTGTGTGTGAGAGAGTTTCAGTGTGTGTGTGAGGCTGGCAGTGTGTGTATGGGGGCACTGTATGTGTGTATGGGGCAGTGAGTGTATGGTGGAGAACTGTATGTGTGTTTGGGGCAGTGCGTGTATGGGGGGCACTGTATGTGTATGTGGGGCAATGTGTGTATGTGTGGCAATGTGTGTATGTGTGTATGGGTGGCAGTGTGTGTATGGGGGGGCAGTGTGTGTGTGGGGTACTGTATGTATGGGGGGGTCGTGTGTGTGTGGGGCAATGTGTGTATGGGGAGGCAGCAGTGTGTGTGGGGCACTGTATGCGTCTGTGGGGCAATGTGTGTATGGGGGGGCGTGTGTGTGGGGCAATGTGTGTAGTGTATGTGTGTGGGGGGGCAATGTGTCTATGTGTGTGTATGGGTGGCAGTGTGTATGGGTGGCAGTGTGTGTATGGGGGGCAGTAATTGTGGGCCAGTGTGTGTATGGGGGGGGGGAGGAGGGTAGGAAGGCTTTATGATCATTTTTTTTATTTAAATTTTATGTCCCCCCTCCCTTCTTACCTTTATTGAGGAGGAGGGGGGACATATCTCGATCCCTGGTGGTCCGGTGGGGAATCCCTGGTGGTCCAGTGGTGATAGTGAACTCTCGCGAGATCCGGAGCATTGCTGTGGTAACCGTGGCAACGCTCTATACTCGCGAGAGAAGTACCCGGAGGAGCAGCAGACTAGAGCACCTTCGACATAAAAACCCAAGGGCAGAGTATAGGATATTTAGGATATTTGATACCCTTCTAACCTCCAACATCGCGAGAGAAGTACCCGGAGGAGCAGCAGACTAGAGCTCCCGGGTCCTCTCTCTCACTCTCTGTCGGCTGCCAGCACAGTGCCTGCGGCCGGGGAGGGAGATCTGTGATCTCCTTCCCCGGTCCGCAGGCACATTGCAGGGCTGGCACTTGGACACTTAGCCGGCAGGGGAGAATCTCGGGGGGGGGGGGGGGGGGGGGGGGGTGGGCAATTTCCCCGTTGCACCCCCCCCCCCCCCCGGTCTCACCAGTGTTCTGTACAATGGCATGAACACTTCTCTCTTTCTACTGCTAATACCTTTCCCTAAACAAACATTCTGCTAGTATTTCCAGCTGCTCTATTACATTGTCTTCCTACCTTTAAGTCATCTGAAATATTTACTCCTAAATCCCTTTCCTCAGATGTTGGAGGTTAGAAGGGTATCAAATATCCTATACTCTGCCCTTGGGTTTTTATGTCGAAGGTGCATTATCTTGCACTTATCCACATTAAATGTCAGCTGCCACAGCTCTGACCATTTTTCTAGTTTACCTAAATTATTTGCCATTTGGCTTATCCCTCCTGGAACATCAACCCTGTTACATATATTAGTATCATCAGCAAAAAGACATACCTTACCATCAAGACCTTCTGCAATATCACTAATAAAAATATTAAAAATGGGTCCAAGCACATATCCCTGAGGTACCCCACTGGTAACTAGACCTTGCTTCGAATATACTCCGGATACCATGGAACAAAATAACTATAAGACAGGACCCCAAAATCAGGGCTGCCCACCTATATCAGGACAGTTCTGAGGCCTGTATTTGTGAAATAGACCATTCACATCATTTCCCTTTAAGATTAGTTTAAACAATGATGAAATCAATATGTCATAATCATAATCATTTTGCCTTAACATTTAAAACTAAGTGGTGAAAGTATATTAGCAATATAGAGGTCAGCGTTTGGAAGTGGACTTGGGATGAAGGGAGTGGCAACCTCCCCCTTCCCCGACAAAAAACAAAACAAAATAAAAACTATTGAAAACAAACAATTAAATGTTTTTATTTTTTTCAAACATGTGATTATCTTTTTCCATTAGATGACACAGAGGGATAAACATTCCATTAATTTACAAGGGCAGATCAAATACATAATGTAAGATGGCATTTGGCCATCAGAAAGTGGTGAAATCATAATAGTTAGTTGCAACCTAAACTATTTGCCCACTTCCTAGTATGTCCGGCCAAAAAGGCATGACCCACAACTATGCCTCTAGTGTGTTATTAACATTGCTTAGATGAAAAGAAAATTATGTTTTGTTTGTCCGTTATGTGGTGCATTTAACTTTCCATTGTTTTATTTTGGATGCGATAAATTGAGATGTTCTCTGTTTTGACGACTATTGCTGCTTTGCCAGCAGCAACATTTATCAAATATATTCCCAATAACTAGATAATTTCAACACATTTTAATTAAAATTATTCTCGAGCCAGTACACCATGTTCTTTTGCCTTAAACGAAAAATAGGGAAATCACATATGTGCTGTTTTATTAGGATATTACATGTCAAAACACTGTCTTTTAAACAAAAGGATGTCTGTTTTAAAACAATCAGAACATTTTTTTTGGAGATCTAGGGTGTAGGTCTGATTGATGTCAATAAAACAATGTACATTTATTTTTATTATACACTGTGGAACTGCATAAGGAAAGGTATATTAATTTTGGCTTGGCTAATTTTATTACACCTATGGAAAATGAACTAAAACAGGTCAAAGTTTGAAAAGTAAGCAATCAGTAGGAGCATTTCGTTGAACTGCATGATGATCACTGAATTTTCTCATTGTAAACAATCTCCTTCATAAACATTTCATTGTGACATGACAAACTACTTCAGATCTATATCTCATAAAGATTACATGCATACTATTTGGAGAACTACACAATCTGAAATAAAGTGCCACTAAAGTTGTAACTTAAAATTAGTTCTAAAATAAAATTGAATTTCAATGCAGAGTTTATTTATAAATTTCGTATTGGTGTCAAAAGAATTGAAGATTATGCTAGCGTTAGTGTATTTATAATCGTAATTTGAATAATGACAGGAGACGAGTATTTTGCATTGAACTCTCTTTACTAACTCCACAGCAGCAAAGAAAAGTGACAAACAAAAAACAATCAAAATGCAATAGGAAGTATAGTATCCACAGTGAATAGGCTCCTCCTCCTCTTTCAGAAGCGATATCACAGGCGGATAAAGTTCAAAACCACAACATTAGGTAACAATCACCAACGGGCGACAATCCAACAATACGGTAGTCATCATGAAATGGATGATAATACAATTGGCTCAAGTCTGAAAAACAAACCAGAATAACATGAGTTTAAACTGAAAGGAGAACGTGAAATAGGTTAGGTACCATTTTCAAAACTTGAGGAAGCAATGACAGTAATCCATCAATCAATTGTAAGAGATATACTCATATGAAATAGATATAAAACTGTATTAACTATAATAAAAATCTTTTGAATTCTAGGAAAGCAAACCCAGCTGAAGTCATTATTAATCTGGTATATTAGAAAATCAGGAAGTAGTGACAGTAAGTAGAAATTTATACTTGACAAGAAGGAAAAAAAGTGCACGGGAGGGAAAGTCCTCAAGAAGGAGAGAAGACAGAAAGTTCCCCGTATAATACCGCCGAGATTCCCATCTTTCCAAGGGAAGGAAAAAAGGTGGGAAAATACTCACCTCCTGTCATTATTAAAATTAAGATTATAAATACACTAAAGCTAGCATAATCTTCAATTTTACCACATGACAGGAGGCTTCCTATTTTGCATTTTTAACGCTGATGTAGAAGAGACAGGGCCGCACAAGAACTTGGATTCCCGAGACCAATCCGAAGAACGGAGGATATCTGATAGCGAAGCTCCCACCAAGAAAGCCGAGGAAGACACCACCCCGCGAACAGAGTGAGCCCCGAATATATTGTCTATGCCCGTCAGAGATAAAACTCATCATATCCATCTGGCGAGTGTTGTGACCGAGACGGGATCATGTGGTCTAACGTAAGACACGAATAACTGACCCGAAGTAGAGACCCGTAGCGGGGACGTCACTTCCACATACCGTCGCAAAGTTGAGACTACACAGAGTTGGGGGTCGGTAACGAGAGAGGGGTAGAAAACCAATGTTGAATCCAATTTCGTACGACGGGAGACCAGAAAGGTGACCCCCTCCAGGGAGACTGAAAAGGCGTCTATGTCAAAAGCCCGAACGTCTGATACCCGGCGGAAAGAGACAAGGCAAAGAAGGACCGTGAATTTGTCCGAGAGTTGCAGGAGAGAGAGCCTGCCGTTGGGTAGCCAGTCTCTCAAAAATCGGAGGACGTATTTGGGTCCCGGGAACCGCTGTAGTCGAATGCCTCTCAGGAGTCGACATTCTAGTGGATCTTTCTCAACCAAGATCCCTAGAATAGGGACGTGGGCCGCTGAAATCGCGGAATGCACAGCGTTAATCGACCGATAAGAACGACCTGCAGAAAACAGGGAGGATAGAAAATTCAGAATGGATGGTATAGGGGCAGTAAACGGATCAAGGTTCCGTTCCACACACCTAGTGGACCATGAAGTCCATTCTGAGAGGTAACATTGTCTGGTTCATGGGTATTCCGCCTTGAGGGAGATGTTGCGGGGTAGGCAGAAGTAAAAAATCTCCTTCATTATTTCCGACAAGACCCGGGTTCGGGCTCTGACCAGGCGGTTGATATAGCGGACCTCGGAGACGTTGTCCATCCTGAGGAGGATGCAGCAGTCCGATTTGTCCCTCGCCAAGCTGCAGATGGCGAAGGATCCCGCAAGTAGCTCAAGGCAATTTATGTGCATGTTGTGATCCCGTGAAGTCGAGACGCCTCCTGTCAATATGCCTTCGCTTGTCGCGCCCCATCCCCAGAGGCTGGCGTCTGATTCCAGTTCAAAGTCGGGTGTGCTCCCGAAGATGGCCCGTCCATTCCATTCCAGTTCCTCCTTGACTTCCTCCGTCACTAGTACTAGTTGGTCGTAGGTAGGATTCCGGCGAAGGAAGGAGACCTTCAGGTTTTGCATCGAAATCCACGGTATATAGAGTGTGTAGTGTCAGTCTGGACCTCTCGGAGCAGAATAGCAGGAGGTTGTCCAGATAATGCATCGAATTCCTCTTGCTTGAAGATGAGTAACCACTGGCTTCAGTAGCTTAGTGAAGCACCATGGGGCCTAACTGAGGCATGTGAACTGCTAGGGGAGGTCTTGCCACCTGAATCGGAGGCACATTTCATTGTGACATGACAAACTACTTCAGATCTATATCTCATAAAGATTACATGCATACTATTTGGAGAACTACACAATCTGAAATAAAGTGCCACTAAAGTTGTAACTTAAAATTAGTTCTAAAATAAAATTGAATTTCAATGCAGAGTTTATTTATAAATTTCGTATTGGTGTCAAAAGAATTGAAGATTATGCTAGCGTTAGTGTATTTATAATCGTAATTTGAATAATGACAGGAGACGAGTATTTTGCATTGAACTCTCTTTACTAACTCCACAGCAGCAAAGAAAAGTGACAAACAAAAAACAATCAAAATGCAATAGGAAGTATAGTATCCACAGTGAATAGGCTCCTCCTCCTCTTTCAGAAGCGATATCACAGGCGGATAAAGTTCAAAACCACAACATTAGGTAACAATCACCAACGGGCGACAATCCAACAATACGGTAGCCATCATGAAATGGATGATAATACAATTGGCTCAAGTCTGAAAAACAAACCAGAATAACATGAGTTTAAACTGAAAGGAGAACGTGAAATAGGTTAGGTACCATTTTCAAAACTTGAGGAAGCAATGACAGTAATCCATCAATCAATTGTAAGAGATATACTCATATGAAATAGATATAAAACTGTATTAACTATAATAAAAATCTTTTGAATTCTAGGAAAGCAAACCCAGCTGAAGTCATTATTAATCTGGTATATTAGAAAATCAGGAAGTAGTGACAGTAAGTAGAAATTTATACTTGACAAGAAGGAAAAAAAGTGCACGGGAGGGAAAGTCCTCAAGAAGGAGAGAAGACAGAAAGTTCCCCGTATAATACCGCCGAGATTCCCATCTTTCCAAGGGAAGGAAAAAAGGTGGGAAAATACTCACCTCCTGTCATTATTAAAATTAAGATTATAAATACACTAAAGCTAGCATAATCTTCAATTTTACCACATGACAGGAGGCTTCCTATTTTGCATTTTTAACGCTGATGTAGAAGAGACAGGGCCGCACAAGAACTTGGATTCCCGAGACCAATCCGAAGAACGGAGGATATCTGATAGCCAAGCTCCCACCAAGAAAGCCGAGGAAGACACCACCCCGCGAACAGAGTGAGCCCCGAATATATTGTCTATGCCCGTCAGAGATAAAACTCATCATATCCATCTGGCGAGTGTTGTGACCGAGACGGGATCATGTGGTCTAACGTAAGACACGAATAACTGACCCGAAGTAGAGACCCGTAGCGGGGACGTCACTTCCACATACCGTCGCAAAGTTGAGACTACACAGAGTTGGGGGTCGGTAACGAGAGAGGGGTAGAAAACCAATGTTGAATCCAATTTCGTACGACGGGAGACCAGAAAGGTGACCCCCTCCAGGGAGACTGAAAAGGCGTCTATGTCAAAAGCCCGAACGTCTGATACCCGGCGGAAAGAGACAAGGCAAAGAAGGACCGTGAATTTGTCCGAGAGTTGCAGGAGAGAGAGCCTGCCGTTGGGTAGCCAGTCTCTCAAAAATCGGAGGACGTATTTGGGTCCCGGGAACCGCTGTAGTCGAATGCCTCTCAGGAGTCGACATTCTAGTGGATCTTTCTCAACCAAGATCCCTAGAATAGGGACGTGGGCCGCTGAAATCGCGGAATGCACAGCGTTAATCGACCGATAAGAACGACCTGCAGAAAACAGGGAGGATAGAAAATTCAGAATGGATGGTATAGGGGCAGTAAACGGATCAAGGTTCCGTTCCACACACCTAGTGGACCATGAAGTCCATTCTGAGAGGTAACATTGTCTGGTTCATGGGTATTCCGCCTTGAGGGAGATGTTGCGGGGTAGGCAGAAGTAAAAAATCTCCTTCATTATTTCCGACAAGACCCGGGTTCGGGCTCTGACCAGGCGGTTGATATAGCGGACCTCGGAGACGTTGTCCATCCTGAGGAGGATGCAGCAGTCCGATTTGTCCCTCGCCAAGCTGCAGATGGCGAAGGATCCCGCAAGTAGCTCAAGGCAATTTATGTGCATGTTGTGATCCCGTGAAGTCGAGACGCCTCCTGTCAATATGCCTTCGCTTGTCGCGCCCCATCCCCAGAGGCTGGCGTCTGATTCCAGTTCAAAGTCGGGTGTGCTCCCGAAGATGGCCCGTCCATTCCATTCCAGTTCCTCCTTGACTTCCTCCGTCACTAGTACTAGTTGGTCGTAGGTAGGATTCCGGCGAAGGAAGGAGACCTTCAGGTTTTGCATCGAAATCCACGGTATATAGAGTGTGTAGTGTCAGTCTGGACCTCTCGGAGCAGAATAGCAGGAGGTTGTCCAGATAATGCATCGAATTCCTCTTGCTTGAAGATGAGTAACCACTGGCTTCAGTAGCTTAGTGAAGCACCATGGGGCCTAACTGAGGCATGTGAACTGCTAGGGGAGGTCTTGCCACCTGAATCGGAGAAACTGGCGGAGGGATTGGTGGACGGACACAAATAGGTATGCGTCTTTTAGATCCAACCTTGTGAACCAGTCTCCATCTTAAAGGAGGTCCCTTAAGAGATGGATGCCCTCCATCTTGATGTGGTGGTACATCACATACGCGTTGAGTCTTCTTAGGTTGATAATGTAACGGAAGTCTCCGGTTTTCTTTTTTACTAGGAATATATATTGCTGAAGAAACCCCCGGGTTCGGGAGCGGGTTCGATCGCGCCCATCGAGCGTAGTTCCACGTCGATGAGTCTGGCGTCTTCTGCGGAGCAGTTGATAGGTCGGGGCGGGTCCGTTTGAAGCAGAAGTCGATGACATAACCGCGCACCATTTATAGTATACATGCATCTGTGGAAATGGTCGTCCAGGTCTGAAAGAACAGAGCAATACGGCCAGCAGTTTAATGGGGGGAGAGAAACCGTGTTAAGTGGTTGTTTACCTGTGGGGAAGCTTGCTCAGCCATGACTACGTGGTTCATAACCTCTGTCTGCTCTTCTGGAGTAGGAGAACGGCTGTCGGCTGTCTGTAGCCCACGAGCGGGGGCCTGAAGGCCAGAATTGGCTGGCTGCGCAGCCCCTTTGGCAGCCAGCCCGTCCAAAAACTCCACTGGTGGGGTTGCTCCTGAAGAACCTCCTCATTGAGGTCTGTGCCTTATTTAACGGCATAAAGACATTCACGTGCCTGTTCAAATCTTTGAGGAATGCAACCCCGAAAAGCTTGCCCTGTGCCAGCGGTCCTAGCTCCTTGGAGCCCAAATCCACCAACTTTCCATCTATGCGGAGTAGTGCTGCTTTGCACCTTTCGGGGAAGAGAGGGCAGCATTAGTGTTCCCCACAAAGCAAAAACATCTTTGTGCACATTCCCGTATGTCATGTGCCCATTCGCGAAACATGCTGGCGTCAAATTGATCGGCCTTTGTAAAAGCGTTGTCCGCTAGATACATAATTCTAGAGAGGGGGCTGATGCAATCCAACAATTTGTCTTCAACCCCTCAGAATCCTTTTTCCACTCCTTTATGGGGGTGCGTCCCTAAAAATTGTAAAATCTTACTTGTATTCAAGCCTGAAGCTGCTGGCTTTGTCCCTGTTTCCTTTAGACCTGCCCACTGCCTGCTGACATCATCAGAAGTGGTAGCCTGATCCAATCACAATGCTTCCCCATAGGATTGCCTAAAACTGACAAGGAGGCAGATCAGGGGCAGAGCCAGCACAATTCAAACACAGCCCTTGCCAATCAGCACCTCCTCACAGAGATGAATTGAATCAATTAATCTCTATGAGGAAAGTTCAGTGTCTGCATGCAGAGGGAGGAGATACTAAATGTCTGGATGCATTTTAGGCAGCCATGACGCAGGAAGGATGTCTAACAGCCATCTGAGGAGTGGCCAGTAAAGTTATCACTAGGCTATAATGTAAACACTGCATTTTCTCTGAAAAGACAGTGTTCACAGCAAAAAGCCTGAAGGTAATGATTCTACTCACCAGAACAAATTCAATAAGCTGTAGTTGTTCTGGTAACTATAGTGTCCCTTTAATGTGTGCACAAAATCTGAAGCATTTCAGTTTATATTGTCTATTTATTTCACGTAATTACTTTTAATTAACCATATATTTAAGCATATACCTGAATGCACCGCAGTTGGAGGAATCATCAAATATTTAGTACTATATAAATTTAGGTTATATTACATTTTACCTTGTATCATAATACTAGGTTAGCAAAGAAAAGACAAAGTAATGCAGCTATTTAAACAAATGTATTTTTTATTTCATATATGTAAAAAGAAACCAAAGCCAAAAATGCAGCTTTTTTTTAAAAAAAAAAAACATGGTACACAAGATACTTCAATTGGATATATAATATGGCAAGCTGGTCCCCAAACTACAGAGATTGCGTTTAACTCTATCCATTATTGTCTCATATTCATGATCTTCAATGTCTGCACTAAATCTTACTTTCTTTCTTATGATGTTGGCACATTTAATTAAAAGTCGGCTTGATACAATCACACTCATTTCACTTGGCATTCAGTGTAGTGAACTGTAAATTCTAAAGTTAAGTATCGAAGGCAATACGCTTGACTTACCATGTGGAACCACTATCAAGGTGTTTTTTTAAACCAACAGAATTAAGATTGTTACTACAGAATTTCACTGACATAAATAAAAAATAAATATAATGTGTCTGGTAATTGATGCAGCAAAGATGTGTTAATTATATTATCAAAAGCATGGTTTGGGCAATGGCAGCCATGGTATATAATTGCTTCCTTCTTTCTACAAGGGACCCATGATGGGATTACACGTCGACAGTTTAGGCATAAAGCATCTCATTGCAGTGTTCGCCCTCCCCTCTCCCCTCTCCCCCCCCCCCCCCCCGCCCCTTAGTTTTTCCTTCCTATTTTGGTATTACATGTTATTGGTTTTTGTCAATATAACTTGAAAAACTCTGATTGGGACAAATAGCTTGTTCTCTACAGTACCCTTGATATGTAAACTGGATTATTTTTTGTGCCTTAAATCATTTTGCAAGTTTAAGACACTGAAATGCTAAGCTGAAAAGCAAACCAGTGAAAGGGATAATGTTTAGCCATAGTTATAAATAAACTGTAAATGATAAATGTGCTGACAGTAAAAGACTGCCTTCACAGCTGGACACAAGAAAGTTCTTGTAGGCAATAATGCTAAAGAGTAGGACATCGCTTAAACATGACCTTTCAATTCCATAATAATAATGTTCATTGTAGTTTGTTTTCTATTAACAAGTTTCAATGTTGTGCATGTACAAAGGCTTCAAAAGGCCTGCAAATGTGCTAAGGCATCAACAAGATGAGAACTATTCCAAGGGCCGTCTTTGAAGTATTCTAAAATCGAGAGACCACTTGTTACTAGAGCACTTGGAGAATAAACTCCCTGAGAAGTTCAAGAAGAAAAGAGAGCAATATTATTCAGTGTGTACAGGGATTTCTTGGAAAACTGACAAGAATGTTTATAGTGACTAAGACTCTGGGTTACACCCAGCCACATGCCACCATGCTTGGCAGAAAAGTGAAAGTTGAATAACATGTTATTTTTCCATTTATTGGGAGGACAGATCTGCTTTGTGGTGTTGCACCCTCTGAATAATGACAAATTAGTTGTTTAATATCATGCTACACTTACCAAGAGGAACAGCTGGTGCCAATTCAGCTCAAGTGCTACAGAAATCTGTAGCATTGTTTCTCCATGATTTTAAGGATTTTTGTTGGGAGTTCATAGCATTCTCTTTAGAAAATACTGGCAACTGTGAAATCAGTGTTCTGATCTGCAGAGGATTGCATTATGTTGGCAGCCCTGCTGTTCATTCCTCGCTCATTTAAGGGGCCTAGTTTAATCAGTGTTAATGTGTTTCTATCTGCGAGCATCATGTTCTCATTGTATTCCCTTGTAAAACCTTCAATAAACAATACCCTGCCCCCATTCTAGTTAATGTTTATATTTTCACCATATAGTCTTTTTCTTTACAATATATATTTTTAATCAACCTAAATATAAGTCTATACTGTGCTATATGCTAAGGAGACAGTAATGGTGTGGCTTTTGTTCCCCTGCCCACGGATTTTGTAGCTAGGAATTGTCTAGAAATTACATAATTTTAATTAAGAGAACATTGAAAATAATGGTTAACTCGTTTACGTGTTATTTATTTATATTCCCATGTGATATTACATTTCCTTGTAAATAAAGGATTTAGAAATTGTTTTCACTATCCAGTTCAGTCCAGGCAGAGCTGAGGAGCACAATACAGTATAGTTTGAGAAAGAAAACATTGGGAGGGCGGTTATACTAAAGTAGAACGCGTAAGGGTTATGAATTACATGCAAAAGTGTTATGTGCATGGAAAAAAAGAGTACCATGAATGTTGATGGAATTTGGTGAAAATATGACACCACAGTACGGCTCAAAACGAATAATTTTAGATACCCATGAGTTGTATACATAGAAACATGGATTGTACATTTGAAAAATATGGAAAAAAACAATATAATCAGAATTTTTGAAAGAAATGGGCTCAAAATGTAGCTTGTGGGGTATCTGATTTAGAAAATAGCATGAATTTAAAGAATAATTTGAAGTTGTGACATGCAGCTAGCCCTAATGCTAGATTTAGGCCCAGTAATTCCATATGTCCAAATTCCAAGTTTAGAAGGTAAAATGGATAGCTCTCTAATTCGGGTATGTAATGTCACATATTTCCGGCAAAGGGATGCATGAGGGTATTGCTGTAAGATGTAGCTGAGCAATTGTACATATACAGTTTATGAAATAAAAATATAAACATTGTTTATTGAACATGTATATATCAATATTGTGTGTGTCTGTGAGTAAAAAACACAAATATAACAATGTTACTACAAAGATTTGCAAAGATTGTTGGTGCTGTTGCCAACTGAAAAGTGCCCAAACATTACTCAATAATACCCACTCTGAAAAAAAGAAATTAAATGTATGTATAAACATACATATACTTAGTTGTCAGGATAAGTTTATGTTTGTTTATTCCTGTTTCTTTAATAACTAGTTCCAGATCTGCACCACTAGTGGCCTCCCTAACCACTAACCTTGGATTTCACCTTCGTCATCCTCACCTGCCTGGACTAATGAAGAAGCTACAAAAGGCTACACCCAAATTACCCCATGGCCTTTACAATGAAGTTGATGCTCATCCTGAAAGACTTCAGTTCCTGGCTCCTGTAAATGTTCCTGTGGACCAACGCTTCTATCCTGCTTACTAGCTTTATACCAACCTGTTCCAAACCAGCCTAACCTACACTTCTATTCTACTAACCAGCTTTATACCAACCTTTTCCAAACCAGCCTAACCTACACTTCTATTATACTAACCAGCTTTATACCAACCTGTTCCAAACCAGCCTAACCTACACTTTTATCCTGCTAACCAGCTTTATAACAACCTATTCCAAACCAGCCTAACCTACACTTCTATCCTGCTAACCAGCTTTATACCAACCTGTTCCAAACCAGCCTAACCTACACTTTTATCCTGCTAACCAGCTTTATAACAACCTATTCCAAACAAGCCTAACCTACACTTCTATCCTGCTAACCAGCTTTATACGAACCTGTTCCAAACCAGCCTAAACTACACTTCTATCCTACTAACCAGTTTTATATCAACCTGTTCCGAACCAGCCTAACCTACACTTCTATCCTACTAACCAGTTTTATACCAACCTGTTCTGAACCAGCCTAACCTACACTTCTATCCTGCATGCGCATTAGACCTCCCCGTAGGAAAGCATTGAATAATGCTTTCAATGCTTTCCTATGGGGATTTCGGCGACACTGGAGGTCCTCACATAGCGCGAGGACGTCCAGCGTCATAGAACATGGAAGTGCCCTCTAGTGGCTGTCTAGTAGACAGCCACTAGAGGAGGACTTACCCTGCAAGGTAAATATTGCAGTTTGTGAAAACGGCAATAATTACACTTGCAGGGTTAAGGGTAGTCGGAGTTGGAACCCAGACCACTCCAATGGGCAGAAGTGGTCTGGGTGCCTGGAGTGTCCCTTTAAGTAATGTTACTGATTGAGAGATAAAGAGCAGTTATAAAGATATGGTGATAAATGCATATTTTCCAGTAAACATAGAGCAGTGCGTAGGATGGAATGACATGTGCAAATATTGGTAATAGTTAATGTTTCTCTAGAAGCACCATACAACTCTAGCTATAAAAATGTGTACACAAATGTCTACTATCAGTGTAGTTTGCGCCTATGTTAAGAAAGGCTAAATGAGATAAGTTTAAATTATTTCCTAAAAGAGCAATATTTTACAAACATCTTAAAATTTAGAGTGCAGCATAGGGGTGCTTTGAGTTGTAACTTTTGTAGTATACACTAGGTTGATCATTTATTTTATACACTATGACTTTATTGACTAACATATTGTTTAGAATTGGACATGTACCTGAAAACAAAGTTTGATCTGTACATAATGTTGCAGTGAAACAAACGTATACTTGCATGATACCATGACATGAGTGGGGACATATCTAGATGAATTGGCACCTCCCACATTATTGTAATTATTTTGTGTGTTGCTATGCAACCCCACCCCTCATATGAGTGTAAAGGGTAGAGTGATGCCACAACCCGATTTCCCACATCAGTAGAGAGCACGTGAGGGAGCTGTGCATGTAGTGTACAGAGAGATCACAGCTTATTGACAGCTGTGTACTCAGTGCAGTGTTCTTCACAAGTTCTTCACTAGTTAAGTGGGCCATCCAGCACTGATGCTACATCTTGGGATTTTCTTAATATCATATTTATCCCGGTAATTGTGAATGTTTTGCATTAGGCAACATTTTAAAGCAGAAATCAGAATAGTATGATCCAATTGCAGATATAATGCATTGATTTGGGGTTTTTATTAACTTTCTCATGCATTTTGGCAACGTAGGTGGCAGACCAGTTTTTAGTGATCATACTAACAAGGAGTTTGCCACTCAACTTCATTGATGAAAATGAAGGTGTTGGATTAAAGAAAGGGGCTATATTTGGAGGCACCAAAGAGTTTGGAGAGCTATACTGTGAGGGCATTCACTAGTGCAGCCTAGATTGAGTGATTAGTTTCCATTTCTAAATCATGGATTTGATGTATGAAGCTTTGAATCTGGCACATCTTGCTTTCTTATACACTGCCTGGCCAAAAATAAAAGTTGCAACAAAAAAAAAGGTTACACATTCTAATATTTTGTTGGACCGCCTTTAGCTTTGGTAACGGCAGGCATTTACTGTGGCATTTTTTTGATAAGTTTCTGCAATGTCACAAGATTTATTTCTGTCCAGTGTTGCAATCATTTTTCACCAAGATCTTTTGTTGATGATAGAAGAGTCGGACAACTGCACAAAGCCTTCTCCAGCACATCCCGAAGATTCTCAATGGGGTTAAAGTCTGGACTCTGTTGTGGCCAATCCATGTGTGAAAATGATGTCTCATATTCCCTGAACTACTGTTTCACAATTTGAGCCTGTTGAATCCTGACATTGTCATCTTGGAATATGCCCATGTCATCAGGGAATAAAAAATCCATTGATGGAATAACTTGGTCATTCAGTATATTCAGGTAGTCAGCTGACCTCATTCTTTGGGCACATTATGTTGCAGAACCTAGATCTGACCAACTCCAGCAACCCAAGATCATAGCACTGCCCCCAACAGGCTTGTACAGTAGGCACTAGGCATGATGGGTGCATCTGCCTCTTTTCTTACCCTGATGTGCCCATCACTCTAGAGCAGGTTAAATCTGGACTCATCAGACCACATGACCTTTTTCCATTGCTCCAATCTTTATGCTCCCTAGCAAATTGAAGCCTTTTTTTCAGATTAGCCTCCCTGATTAGTGGTTTTCTTAAGGCTACACAGCTGTTCAGTCCCAATCTCTTGAGTTCCTTTCACATTGTGCATGTGGAAATGCTCTTACTTTCACTATTAAACATGGCCCTGAGTTCTACTCTTGTTTTTCTACGATTTGATTTCATCAAACGTTTACGTGATCGCCGATCACGATCAATCAGGATTTTTTTCCCAACCACATTTCTTCCTCGAAGAAGATGGTTCCCCACTATCCCTCCAGTTGTTATTAATGCTTTGGACAGTTCTTAACTGAATTTTAGTAGTTTCTGCAATCTCCATAGAGGTTTTCTCTGCTTGATGCATGCCAATGGTTTGACCCTTCTCAAACAGACTAACATATTTTCCATGACCATGAGATGTGTCTTTTGACATGGTTGTTTAAGAAATGAGAAGCTACTCATTGCATCAGTTGGGGTTAAATTACTTGTTGCCAGCTGAAAGATGCCCATGCAGTAACTATTCAATAGGAGTCTCTTACCTCTTTGCTTAGTTAAATACAGGCAGTGTATTACAAGCTCTTCTTTATGAAGAAGCCCATGATTACATGTGTGTTGGCCTCCCATACTAATAGTAGAGAGATCTCGTGTGGCATTTTTCTCATTGTACTTGTTTAGTATATTGTGAGTTTCTTGCTGCAGCAGTAGAGTGTGTTTCCCATGGAAAGATTGTTCGATGTATATATATATTCATTTTTATTTTGTTTGTGTTTTTTTATCTTCAGATATTTTATGATTTGTGGTACAATAGTACCCCTTAAATTAAGGATGGATGCAGTGTTTGATCTGCTAAGAATGTGACTGATTAATATACTTTTATTCTTGTACTCTTCTTCTCTGTTGTCCAATATTTTATGGCTGAGTCCAAGTTCTCCCTGCAGTCCAAATCGGCTTGCTCTCCAGGCGAGGGACAGCAGGAAGGATGGACTGAGGCGGCACAGATGTGGGGGTCAGACACTATGTTTGCACAGGTCAAGTTACAGCTCCAGAATCTAAGGGAACATTTCAAAGTGGATCGCTGAACATACAGGCTCTATGCACCCTCTAATTTTTTTAATAAATCTTAAAATCTGGCAAATTTCCAGATGGTATCTTAAATTAAATGTCTTCAGTATTGTAGATGAGCGTGTGACATGGAATATGACACATATAGTATAGTGCATACAGAAAATAAGTTGGAGACAACCAGAAAAGGACTGGATTCAAGAGCTAGTATAGCAAGGTCAGGATCAGTGGTCTAATAATTAATCTTGCTAACAAGGTAAAAACATACATATGGTAAGCTAGAAGCTATATACACTCGAATATATCAGTCTATATCATTAACCCAGGTTATAGTTCATTCAAATGTTTTTACAACACTCACATCAGCCATGCCCCCAAATCAGTAGACATGTTGGCCATAAATTCAACACCTGATAAGGGGCAACTGTTGAGCTTTAAAAGCTTTAAGCTCATTAAATCAAATAAAGTGACACATTTGACATGCATCTTTGAAGTAACGTAAATTGAAAGATTAGTCTAAGTGCTTCACACAACTCATTTTGGAAGTCCTGCATTGACATAGACATCACAGCATCACAAGAACCAATTCAAGAACAAGTCATCCAGAAGAAAAATGATTAAAATGGTTGCACTCATTTAACAAATATATATTCTTGTACATAAAAGGTTCAATATGAAATTATTGCCAGTGAGGCTTGCATAAACAAATGTTTATTGCTGGTGACAGTGGAAATATTGCCATTAAATGTGACAGCAATATCTGCATAGGGGATGGCATAAAGCTGGAAATGTCATCAAACCCACAGTAATACATCAGTTGTAGACCCTAACACAATTATTTTGCTAATTAAAGCAGTAATATGTGTTGGGATGTCTCTTGGCACAGAACAGGAGTGAACCAGCTGGCAGAAAGGGGCCTTTGCAAGCCTAAAACTATATGGTTTTCTGCAGAGGCTAGCTTCAAGTATCAATAATCCCCAGGTCTGAATTGATCTAGAAATGTTTGCAAGTGACTGGTGAGATAGATGAGACAGCGTTGTTGACATTGATTACATGTGCTGGTTGTCCTTGGTGGCAATAGAGTTGAGGTAAATAGAGTCTCGGTCATATATTGCACATATTTCTTTGAATGCTCTGTCATGCTGCCCCCTGGACATTGCTGGTCCCACAAATTCTTTCTAATTGGATGCAGAGCCAGATTACCAGTTACGCCAAAGGCCTATGCTTTGGACCTGCAGCTCCATCTCTGCGCATGCCCTCTTTTAGATTTCAGACTTTCCTACACAAACACACAGAATTTAGCCACCACACATAGAACTCTCAACCAGCACGCACAGACACACTCAGCCTCCTCCCTATATAGCTCTCATCCTTCTATGAGGAAATACTTCTTAAACCAAGTATCTTGAGTTATTTAACTTTTCTGTGGTTTCTTTTTTACTTTTTGGAGTTCATGGAGTCACTCATGAAATGTAAACACAGTTAAAAAGTGTAAAGCCAGTGGTTACAGAGGTTAAAACTAGGAACAGATAATGAATCCTATAGTTTACATTCCTTTCACATCACCTGCCAGACACCTATGACTGCATTCAGATTTCCAGCTTCATGAATTGACTTTTACCATTACTTTGCAAACCCTGAGCTTTACATCAAATGAGCTGTCACACATGGGAGCAGAGACACTTGACTGCAGACTGCTAGAATTCAATGATCTCATTCGGGACTTCAAGCTGAGGCTTACAGTGATTCCTTAGTAGGTATTGAAACATGATTATGCTTTCAGTGTGTTCCAGTCTAGTGTATCATTATATCTCTGCTTGTGCTATATAAGCTTTGCCAAGGAACATTTCACTTTGAAGACTTCTTGCAGGAAACTAAACCACTTGGAGAAATTGAAAGTTTATATTCATTGCTTATTTACTGGAAACAAAATGTGTGCAGTATTTCAGAAATCCACCAGTAGCTTCTAGCTCTGTACCAGCTGACCAATCAATAAATAAACAAAAATAAGTAACATATTTTAAAGTTGTGTACTCTATTGATGAAAGACAGGAAAAACATTTTTCTAAAGAGTACTCATTGCCAGACTATTTAAAATTCTCCAGGCCTGAATATCCATTAATTTACTAAACCACCTTATTATTCGAGAGACAACTCTATAATGTCATACAGCCATCTCAACTGGTGTCTGTTGTTAGAAGCACTGAAAAAAAAAAACAATGATCCTCCAGACTATTGAGCAGAAGAGAATTTACAATATGGTTCATTTTATACCTTTACATTGTTAGCATTATTATTAGATGGGGCAACCATCCCAATGTTCCTCCCCAACCCCTCCAGCAATGGATGAGATGTGAAAAAGACAGTGGGTAAGAATATGTCTTTTCAGTGACAATATGGGGCAGAGATATAATTTATTAATTTACTGTAAGTATTTTATATTGCATTTGGAGATATATATAACATCCATGATTGCTTTATTTATATGTATATATATATATATATATATATATATATATATATATATATATATATATATATGTATATATATATATATGATGCTTAAAGGACCACTATAGGCACCCAGATTACTTCAGCTCAATGAAGTGGTCTGGATGACAGGTCCCTCTAGTGTTAACCCTGCAGCTGAAAACTTAGCAGTTTCAGGAAATGCTTTCCTATGGACGGTTTGAATGAGAGTGCAGCCTTGCCGCGCATGCGCATTAGGCACTGACATCGGCAGAGGGAGGAGAGTCCCCAGCGCCGAGGGAGCCCGGCGCTGGAGAAAGGTAAGTGTTTAACCCCTTCAGCCCCCTTCACCCTAGCAGGAGTGGGATGAGTTTGTTTTCCTGGCACTATAGTGGTCCTTTAAAGACCTTAATGTTGTATAACCACCATGACAGTAGTAGTAATTATACAGCAAGGTGACCTACCACTTTGCCACCCCTGCTAAAGGAACACTCCTAGCACAATATTCACTATAGCCTTCTGTAACCACCCATTGTAAGCAGTCAAACTGTTTTAGTATGGTTTGAAAAGCTACCTGAGACCTGTTTGGCTGCAGCACCTGCTTCTGGTTTTCTCCTTTAGGAGATTCTGGCTAGTTCTACAGAGATAAGCACGACCATGGAGGACTAAGCTCTTTGGCTGAGAGGATCAGTCAGGGCCAGGCATAACATGTTCAGCCAACCAATACTTTGGAAATTTGGATGACATTAGGATTGCTAATGAGGAAGTGGAACGTACACATTCTAAGTGAGGCAGTGGCCGTAGGCAACTAATGTATGAAACCACTTGAAAATGGTTTGAAATAGAATTGGGGAATTGGGAAGTGGTGCCAGTTGCCTACTAGCACCAAAAACACTACGCTGTAGTGGTTATGATGCTTAGAGTGTCCCTTAATGCTAATGCAATGTGTATAATGAACAAGTAAATATAAATTGTGAGCAATTAATATTTATTATTAGTAGTATTCATATTACCTATTGTAATAGAATAGGAAAAAAGACAAGCACAGGCTATTTGCCCACAGCTGCAAAGCGTAGACACTCTAGGTGAGATAAAAGCAAATTCTCTACTATGTGCTTCACAAAATATAGATGAATAACAAATCAAGGATATAAAACCATTGGTTTTACTGCACTCAAATGTATACATATACAAACAAAGAGATGGAACAAGACATGAATGCAAACAATTTCAGAGATGAAGAGGACGATAAAGAATATCAAGTGTATTTATTGTGGAATACACAAATAACAAATGTTCTTGGACCTCTATTCTCAGTCTAAGAAGTAGTCTGATTAGTCTATTCTGCTGTTAGTTAGGCCAAACAATCGACAGATGTCTGTGCTATTTCCTTCTTTCTTTATTTGTTACCCACTTACCCCTCGCCTATTTCTTTCTTATGCTCTAGTAAAACAAAATAAACTAACATGGTAAAGTGAGAATCTAAAGTGAGAATTGTTGAGCATTCAAAGTGAATATCATTCTTAAAGGGTTACTCCAAGCACTATGACCACTTCAGTGTGGTCTGGAGTCTGTATGTGCAGTGTTTGTCTTTGAAACGCTGCACATACAGAGATTAGCCCCTTAGCTGCCAAAGGTGTAACTCCACCTCGGTCAGCATCATAAGGGTGTCATCAGCCACTCCAAGACTAAAGTTCTGGGTTAGCTAATGTTAATTCTGTGCATTTTTACGTCAGCTGACACACTCAGCCAATGAATATCAATCACCACAGCTTCCAACTACTGCAACTTTACAGAAACCGGAAGGGTGTCACGGGATCACCAGGGAGCATCAGAGCTAGGTTTTACAGACTTTAGAGGTTATGATGCTTGATGTAATCATTTAATGTCAAAATAGAAAAACTGGAATAACTCTCCAAGCTAGCTATCTTACAGTCAGCAATTTTGAATTCACTTTAATTAAATTCTCAGACTAGTGATTTACCCTATAAATGTGCACCAAAATGTGAAGTACTCTTGAGTCTGTGCTCTAATAACTGGCTTCATTTTTTTCCGCCAAAGCAATGGTATAAATTTTTTGAGGTTATTAAATGTAAGCATTTTGCCACTCAAAGAAATGGATATATATAGAAAGAGAAATTATAGTGAAAAGGCTGTAGCAATCAACACAGTTTCCATAGTGGAGATCCATGCTTTAGACATTTGCTGTAGAACTGCACTTTATATATAGCAGGGGTTCCCAATCAATATCCTGTGGAACCCTTTGACGTAGTATACCAACATCGTGGAACCCACGAAAAATAATTTGCGCCGTAGCACAAACCTTTTAATTTAGTGGCTTTTTAAGTACTATCACTTTCAAATATTTTGCTCAGAAACTGTTTAGTCTTCTGATACTCCTGAAGCTTTTGCTTAAAAAAATGCAATGTCTTTTTCTTTGTACTCTGCGTGGTTTTGCTCAAAATGACGACGTAATTTAGCAGGTGTTAACGAACTGTTTGGCAATATTTTCTTGCAAACTAAGCATTGTGCTTGAGGTATATTTTTATTTCTGGCACTTGTGAATCCAAATTTTAAGTAGCTGTCGTCATATTTTCTTTTCTTTGTTTGAGAAGAAGATTGGGTAGCATTGTGTGCTTTTTTCAACTATTTTGGACTTGTTTTCTTGATTTCTTGTTGTATCGTCTTTCTCAGTTTCTAAAATTATCGAACAATTAGAAGTAGTAATAATTTTTCTCTTGATAGTTCCTTGTTTTAACCAGTTGTCCAAATTCATGGTTGTTGGTTGGTAAAATAAAACACTTCTCTAAGCTGATAAAATACAGATATCACACTACCTGACTGCAATGGATTCTGTTTTTTTAATGCTCTTAGAAAGAACTAAATGTAAAGCAAAAAAATTAGAATACTTTTAAACAGGTTTCAGCACCTGATTACAAAGGATGCTGTTTTTGTTTTTATATAGCTTTTAGAAAGAAATGAACCTAAGCAGGATTTTTGCTCAATCTTCGGGTAAAGAGAACACTTTACTACAGATTTCACCAAAGGACACTGTTTTGTTAACAGCTCTTAGAATGAATTTTTTGGGGATATCACAGATTTCTACTGATTGTACTGAGTACGCAGAAATGTTTTTTTTATATATATATATATATATATATATATATATATATATATATATATATATATATATATATATATATATTTAAATAATATTATATGTAAATAAGTAAAAATAAATAAGAAATTATTTTAAAATTGCCAAAATCATGTGGATACTCTCATTTCACTCTTGCATTTATTTGGTAATTAGAAGAAATTGCAGCTACTGCCATGAACACTATATGTCACTACGCAAGCAAGCCTCACTTCAACCAAAAGTCAAACCCTGCTCTTGTGAGAACAATAGGGAACTACATGGAGCATTTATCAAAATAAATTAGAAATTGCACTTGGATCAATATGCAAAGTCAGTGTAAGGTAGCTTAACACTAGGGGAGAGAGGAATGAAGGAACACTGGGCTGGGAGGAATTCTTACCGTAAATGATGATGGGCAGGCTGATGCTGGGCGAGCTGACACAGGACAGGCATGCATAAGTGTGTAGCAATCTCGCAATCTCTTTACTAGATCGCGGCCGTGCAATCTCTGCTGTTTCCAACCTTGCAGGAACAGCAGGGAGCAGCGGCCATTCTCGGAACACCAATTGGGAAACGCTGATATATAGTCAGGGGCGGACTGACTGGTTGGGCACTTCGGACATGGTCCGAGGGCCCGGCCAGGAGGGGGGCCCGCTGCCAGTGCCGCCATCAGGGTGCCTGGCGGCAGGGCCGGATTGCCCCACCGCGGTCGCGGCATCTGGGGACTGTGGTAGGTGCCACCAGGTGGCCGGTCCGGTGGCACACTGAGGGGGCCGGTCGAGGTACATGCTGGAGCCGCCGGGTCCGAGTGGCAGCCTCGCCGGTCCAGCGGCACTCCTGTCCTGTCAGTAACGCTGAGGACGGAATTAGGGAGGAGCATGTCTCTCTCTCACGCTCCCTTGCGGTTCCCACATCCTGTGCTGGGAATTGTGGGAACCGCAAAGGAGCATGAAAGAGAGAAATGCTCCTCCCTCCTTCCGTCCTCAGCGTTACTGACAGGACAGGAGTGCCGCCGGACCGGCGAGGCTGCCACCCGGCCCGGCAGCTCCAGCATGTACCCCTGGCCCGCCCCCTCTGTCTTCTGTCGGTAAATGGGAGGGGGGGGGGAATAAAGAGGGAAGAAAGAGACAGTGGGAAAATAGAGAGACACAGGGGGAGGGGAAGGAAAGAGACAGAGAGGGTGGGGAGAGAGTGACTCAGGGAAAGGAGGGAGAAAGAGACGGGGGAAGAGTGAGACACGGGGGAGAAAGAGGGGGAATAGAGAGATGGTAGAGGGGGGAGAAAGAGACAGAGGGGACGAGAGACACAGGGAGAAAGGAGAGAAACACACACAAGGGGAGGGGGAGAAAGAGTCAGAGGGGGAAGAGAGACTGGGAAGGAGAGGGGAGACATGGACACAGAGGAGCAGTGAGGGGGAGAAAGAAACATACAGAGGGACTGGGGGAGACAAACAGGCACACAGAGGGGCTGTATGTATCATTGGTGGATCCCCCCCGGCCGATCTCTCTCCCCGGTCTGCAGACACCATGCAGGCAGCAAGCAGGGGAGGGAGGAAGAGAGGACCAGGGAGCTTAGCCTGCAGCTCCTCTGGGTCCTTTTCACGCAGGCACAGAGCATTGCCACGGTTACCACGGCAACACTCCGGCTCTCACGAGAGTGAACTCTAGCCCTGGAGCTACGGGCTAGAGTTCACTCTCAACACTGCGACCCACAGGGATTCCTGGTGGTCGCAGTAGTGAGAGTGAACTCTAGCCCCATACACACACACCATACACATTCACTCACTGCCCCCACACATACACCATACACATTCACACACTGCCCCCCACACATACACACTGCCCCCCATACACACACACATTTACACACATTGCCTCACACACACACTGCCCACCCATACTCACACAAACCCCCATACACAGCCCCCCATACTAACATTGCCACACACACCTTACACATTCATACACTACACCCCCCCACACACACACACTGAACCTTTCACACACACACACTGCACCCCTCACACATTGCACCACTGCTCCTATACCCTACTACAGCCCCATATCCCAGCAGACCCCAGGTTTTTCAAATTGTTCTTAAAACTACTTACTCTGTGAGGGGGTCCCGGCCCTCTTGGCACCATAACCACTACACAGAGCAGCAGTGGTTATTGTGCATGGATTATTTCTTTAAATAATCTACACGTGCCCCCGTAGCCAGCCAGCCAGCCCACAGGCAGGCCAGCCAGCCAGTCCACAGGCCAACCAGGCCACCAGCCAGCCAGCCCACAGGCCACCAGCCAGCCCACAGGCCAGCCAGGCCAGTAGCCAGCCAGCCCAAGGCCACCAGTTAGCCAGCCCACAGACCTACAGCAAGCCACAGGCTTACAGCCAGCAAGCCCACAGCCTGCCAGTTGTAGCCAGCAAGCCACAGCCTGCCAGCCGCAGCCAGCAAGCCCACAGCCTGCCGGCAGTAGCCAGCAAGCCCACAGCCTCCCAGGAAGCCACAGCCTGCCAGCCGCAGCCAGCAAGCCCACAGCCTTCCAGCAAACCCACAGATTGCCAGCCAACAACAGTAATTAGGTAAGAGGAGCCAACTTGGCCTAGGTATCAGCAAGCTATGTTGTGTTGCTATATTGTAAATAGGAACCAGAGTGTTGGAGAGAACCCCCTCCAGGCCCCCATTAGACTCCATTGTAGTCTCTAATGGGGCTTGGAGTAGATTCTTTCTAACACTCTCTAAAGGACACTGAGATAGCCTCTGCTAGAAAGACCTCCCCTCCATGGCCCATTAGCCCTCAATTGTAGTCTCTACTGGGGCCTGGAGGTGACTGTTTCCAGCAGAGGCTATCTAATGGACGCTGAGATGGCCTCTGCTAGAAAGACCCCCTTCCAAGCCTATTAGACTCCATTGTAGTCTCTAATGGGGCCTCGAGGGGATTATTGCACCTTTGTTCCTTGTGTCTAAAGATTGTGTAGGGTGTGGCTGGAGGCGGAGCAAGGGTGGGGCTTGCTGTGGAGCATGGGTGGGGCCTGTAAGGTGGCCCTTGATTTATTTTGCCCTGAGGGATCTCAGTCTGCCCCTGTATATAGTATTACTTTGCATACAGCTAAAAACATACCCCTTTAGCAGACTAAAACAATTTCCTTTCCATATGTATTTGCATAAATTATTATTTTGTTAACCTCTTTTAAACCAACAATGATATATACAGTCAGCAGAAATTCAAACTTCATGTCTACTTAGACATGCTATTAATTTCAACTTAACCCCTTAGAGAACAAACCTATGTGTTCATTCCAACATAATTTAAAGCTTTCTGTTTAAAGAAAAACTCCACTCTCCTAAAGCTTTTTGGTTTGCTGGGCTGGTTTAAAGGTTAACATAGTCTCCCCTATTTGTTTGCTACTGTGTATTATATATATATATATATATATATATATATATTCATTATTTTATTCATATTATACTTTTTTATTATTTGTGGAATATAAGCACTGACTTATTTTGTTGTTCCTATTTCATAAAGTGGCTATTATTTTATTAATTACTTATTATGACACACTTTAAAAGCAACAAGAAGGTAATAAACTGTTTTTTCTCATAAGTAGGATCTTGAAAATAAATAGAAGGCACTCTATACTGCGTACAATTGTTATCTTTATTTGTCAGGCTGTCCTATAAATCTGTCCTTTAGTGTAATAATTAAAAGCATGCACGCATGGTCTGCAGGTGGTCTTCTTGTAGAGGAAATCCTTGTAGTCAGAAGCAACAGCAATGAATATCAAAACTGTTGCCTCTGTTTTTCCAGATGTGTGAGTGGTCAGAAAAACACTGTGATCTCACATATAGAATTTCTCTTCAAGATCATTAATAATCTTCTTGTGTACACAGACAATAGTGCCCACTGTTCTGCTACCTTCACAAATATAATAAATGCTACCCTAAGTCAAGCATCCTTTGATAATCTCCATAGCGGTATGTGGAAAACAAAATATTCTTGAAGCTTGATCATGCCTTGTATTACTTGACACCATTGTACGGTGTGATATGAATAACCTCTACAATGTTTTCTAATTCAATGAACAGGTCCAAAGCGTTACAAATGAAAACACATCTCTGTGCAGCTAGATAAATACACAGACATGGCTAGTTAAATATACTAACATAGGTAGAAGTCTTTGTTCTGAAAAATGAATGGGTTTTAGTGATCTGTGTCTATTGCTGTTAGAAGTAATGTGATCCTTAATTAAGTTATGTCCTAAATCCTAAACTGTCATTCTGTTACTACCCATGCATTTGTGGCATGTGAATTTATAGGAGATCCCCCCCAAAAAACAAACAAACAAAAAAACACTGACATTTCTTAACTAAACAATAAAATAATTGTATCCATATATTCAAGAACCAAAAACCAATATAATGAGAGCATTAAAGATTATAACAGATTTTAATATATTAAAGTTATATTAAAAAACAACAACATTTCAAGCACCATAACACTGCCTTCCCCCGCCCCCCCCCCCCCCCCCCCCCCAATTTTAGAATGGTATGATTTCTTACCTAGGACGCCCCTGACTCTACTATGCCCCTGACTTTACTGTGCTCTCCTGTGCCTATCCTAAAGGAGTATTCCTTTAACAGAGTTTTAAATTTACCAGGTCTTCTAATCTTATTTTTTGAGAATGGTGTTGATTTAGTTACAGCTAGGCTATTTTAGGCTACATTTTGCACTTTAGTTTTAGTTCATAATAATCCTATGTATTTTAAAACCTGCTATTGTTTCATACTTATCAACAGGGCTCATTGGTTTTATAAATGCTGTAGTAAACGAAAAAGTAAAAACAAACACAAAAAAACTTTGATTAATCATCCCATTTTTTTTTTTTTTTTGTTTTGTTTTGTTTTTTAACTTGGCTGCTGTTTGAGGAAGAGAACATTGTAGGAGTAACAGGATGTTTGGATGAACAAATGTTTTACTTACTCATATACAGATGTGTGTGTATTACAAAGTATGGCTACGTCAAAGCACAAAACGTGTACTATGATCTTAACTTGATTGCTTGTACTACTGCAAGTAATATAATGTGGGTTATTCCATGGGATATTTACAGTTACAGTGTACACTTTAAGACACGGCCTGACTCATGATGTCCAACTACTGATACCGGATGCCTGATACCTGAGGTAGGATGTTGTTTATAAGGAGACATTATGGAGTTTCAGCGGATGACGAAATGGTGGTGTTTTGGAGAAGAGAGGAAGGATGTCCTAAAATGTACACTGTATCCTTTACACTTCTTTTTTTTTTTTTGTATTTGTTATATGGTAATTGTTATGTATGTTTTCTGCAAACATATATAATAATTGCCATTAAAAATACAAGACAATTTGGTTTAATTGCATAAAATGCAATAAACACAATTCATTACTTTCTATAGATGTTTTGTTATGTCTGGTATAAACTAAAACTCTATAGAAAACTTACATTTGTAATAATCCAATTTATTTCGCATTAAACCAGTGAGTTGTAATATCATATTTCATGCAGATTTAACATCTGGAAAGCATGTGGTCTGAATAATACGTTTCATGACACCGCACGTTAGCACTAAGCCAAAAATAATCTTGTGCCACCTGCTCATAAATATAACATGTTCATCTTTTTAAACTCTACATACGTTAGAAAAAAATATACTTTATAATTTTTTGTAATAGTTTCTGTGCTCAAATGCATCAATGTGAAATTACAAAAGCACTGATCTGAAAGGTGATTGATATTTATTCTTACTCATAAAGCACAGGGAGACTGTTGCCCTGGTCACAGCTTTGCAAAACACTGGAGCAATGCGTCAGCTGGCTGACAGTAACCAAAGGGACTTTTCCTAGTAGCAGAAGGTTGTTAGCTGGATAGCCCTGATCACTCCCTCAGTCTTCTTAGACCGTGGTAATAGGTCCGTGTGCATTTAAAAGGTTCAGTGACTCCTAAGGCTGGCCCTAAATTCACATTCAAGATGAAGATGAAGTAAAACAGTAAAGTCTTTTTGAAATCTAACCATTCTTTGGAACACAAACTGCAATTGGTGTGATGTGTGTTTTCATAGATTCCAGACTTTAACTTCTCCAGTGATAACTGAAAGACCATCAAAATTGTTATGAATGCTATTGGATATTTCGTTTTCTCTCTCTATGTTAAAACTCTAAAAAGTATTGTGAACAATCGGAGAGTCAAATATGCCCCACGAAAAGTGATATTTCATGAGTCATATCTACCTCATAGTAAATGGTTGTAATGGAAATTCTGTTGGAGGTGTTGGTGGACTGAACCATACTCTACCTATGGATTAAATAATCAAAGATTGTTCCATTCTGATCACAAGTTTATGATGTAATTAATCTCACTGACCTCCCACCACCTACCTCTCTGGAATCCTTCTTGTTCACCACAATTCAATTGCATAAAACCTTTATTGTGTTGTATTGGAAGAGTTGATTTTCCCATATAACAGGGAACAGATACAAAAAGTTAAAAGTATAATGTCCATGAAGTAGCTGGCCTATTTCATCAAGTGTACTACGTAAACGTATACTACTGGCTTTACAAAATTATCCAGTCTGCTCTACCTGGTGCATTCAGTCAGGGCCGTCTTTAATATTGATTGGACCCTGGGCAAAGCATTTGCTTGGGCCCCCTGGACCCTGTACCCCTCCCCAGGCGTGCAAACACGTTATCACCCTTAACGCATTGGCTACCTAAAGTAGAGGGGTGCAAGAATATTTTTTGGGCCTCCCTATTGCAAGGATGCTTAAAAGGTAGATCCCCATCTGTCGTGCGACTCCTGCAATGCCTTGACAGCTGGGGATCTACCATTTACCCATGTTTGCAGGTTTTTATTTAGCCCTAAGCAGTTTTTGTGTGTATCAATGTAAGCAGGTTTTTGTATGGAATATGTTTGTATGTGGTGTTGGCGTTTGAATGTAAGCATGCATTTATGTGTAGTGTTGGTTTTTGAATGCAGGGGTGTGTATACATATAATGTTGGTGTTTAACACAGACTTGTATTTGTATGTTGTGCTGAAGCTTGAATGCAGGGGTGTATTTGTGTGTAGTGTTAGCGTGTGAATGTTGAGATGTATGCACAAATACACACACAAACACACACGTAGATATGCACACAACCTGACACACAAATACACAACCTGACACACATACTGAGAACGTACAGATACACTGAAACACACAAAGACAACATACAGCTACACACTGACACACATACAGACACACATCCTGACATACACAGATACAAACACTGACACACATGCAGTTACACAGACACACATATACACACATATATATATATATATATATACACACACTGACACACACACAGATATACAGACACATAGAGACAGACAAACTGACACAAACATACACTGATAGACATACTTACACAGACACATAAACTGACAGACATGCTGACACATTCACCAACACACACACCAACATACTACACAAAGAGCCATACTGATACAGACATGCACACACTGACATACATATGGACACACAGTGACACATACACTAACAGACATACTGACACACATATACTGACAGACATACTGACACATTCACAGACACACACACAAAATTACACTATTAAACCCACCCTTCTCCTACCTTGGAGGGTGGCTTTCCCACTTGTGGCTGAAGGTTCTGGGAGTTGGGGTCTGGCTAGCTCGGCCCAGACCCCCACCGCTCTGCCTCTTCCCCCTCCCGCGCACTCCTCTCATTATTGGAGGAAGTGACTGCCACAGGCGTCACTTCCTCCCAGCCGGCTGCCGAAAAGCAAGAGGGCCCGGTCGCACTCTTAAAGCGCCAGAGCGCAGAACCGGGCCCCTGCTGACAGAAGCCCACCAGGTTGCCCTTAGTGCATGGGCCACCCAGTGGGCCTCCTTAGTGCGCGGCTGCACCGGCGGGGCCCATGGTGCAGCTGCTTTGGGCCCCCCAGGAGTAACTGGGCCTGGGGCAGCTGCCCCGTTTGCCCCGCGGTAAAGACGGCCCTGCATTCAGTGTCCCAAGTTGCCTCAAACTGATTTGAGATTGCTTCCCATTTAAACTAGATTTTATTTGATAAACACTATAGTTATTAACTGAGTTATAAATGCCTGAGTGGTACAGAAAAGTATTTAGTAAGTCTTTAGTAACAGTGTATTTTTGTACTAAAAAATGCCTCAATTGTATATATTTGATAAGCATTTTTAAATTATTTATTTTATTTTTCAATACACTTTTAAAATTATTTAATATTTTGCATTTTTTTTTATTTTGATAGATTTTTATATATGATTTTACAAGTTGATATTTAGAAAAAAATATATATATATTAACTGATTTGAAAAGCTTATCCAAAAATATTAAAGAGGCCTGGTAAGAGGTAAGATACATCTTGCTAAATAACCGGTGAAAATTGCTCTTGTTATGAAAGGGTTAAATATACAGAAATAAGTAAATAGAAAATTGGGTTTTTGTCACATTAATTAGTTTTTTTCTGAACAAGAAATGTTGTACACAAAGGGAAAGAAGTAGGCAACACAAAATAGAACAATCTAAAAGGAAAATAAAAAATGGCATTCATCGGTGTAGCTTTAGTTTGTCACTTCTCATTTAATTGCTTTTAAATAAAGAATATGTAAGAGATTGGAAGTATTTTGAAATCCCATGTCTATGTCCCTGAAAAATTAAACAGTTGTAGTGATTACACTCTGTGATCAGCCAAGAAAGTACTTCTGTCAGCTTCTGACCCACCCTGCTGGCAAACTCAATTGCTGGCATAGGCAATGAAGGAGATAGCTTAAAGGCACACTGCAAGATGGATTTACCACACCTTTTTAATGAAGTCTCCTAATGATGCATTAAAAAAAGGGAAAGAAGAAAGGAAGAAAGACAGTGTTCTTGATGTTCCTAGACAGATTGTCCAGGTCAGCAATCCACCTTATGTGCCTATTGCTAACTTAGCCCCAGGGGCTTCCCATTAATTTGAAAGAGAGGATTAGGTAGTATGCCTGTGCATGTACTATGTGTACAATATCATCTATGGGGGACAATGATATCAAACATGTGGTGTTTTACCCATTACAAATCCAGATTAGTCATTACAATGAATGCAGGATGCTAATTTATTCTATTTACTTGCATTATATGTTTTCAGATTTTTTTTGTGTTATCAATTTATTATAATTTTTATAATTTTTGTTTATATTAATGAACACTGGTCTTTTCTGTAATACGCTGATCAGCATCTCTCATTGCTTTTTGCATTCTTTGTAAAATGTAAATTTTGTTTCCGTTGTGGAAAAAAATATAAAATTTGCATAATTAGCATTTTCTCCATTAGAAATACCTGGCACTATAAATGTACTACATAATATAATTAAATGTAGTTAATCTACATGACAGATGTTTCATTAGAGACCAATACTCCCACATTCTGTTACATTCAGAGGCGTAACTAGAAACCTCGGGGCCCCAGTGCGAAAACTTCCCTGGGCCCCCCTTATATGTCTACCCCTCGCCACCTCCCCATACGTCTACCCTCCCATACGTTGCCTCCCCACACATGCAGACACAGATATAGACACACGACACACACACATATACAGGCACACATACATACAGACACACACATGCATACAAACACACACATACAGACACATACATACAAACACACACACACACACAGGCACACACACATGCATACATACAAACACACACACAGACACACACAGACATACAGACACACACACAGACACACACAGGCACAAACACACAGACACACACACATACATACAAACACACAGACACACATACATACAGACACACACACACATACATACAAATACACATACATACACACATACGGGGAAACATTAATATAGACACACAAACACACGCACACACATACATACATACAAACACACACATATACAAAATGTTTTAGTCACCTCCTGTTACCTACCTTTAAGGTGCAGGAGGGTGACTTTCCCTGAGGTCCAGTGGTAATTCAGCTTGATGGAAGTCAGAGTTCCCACTCTGACTCCCTCCTCTTCCTCCCGCACGGCTCCCAGTGTACGCTGGGAGGAGTCACTGAGGCAGTCACTTCCTCCCAGCTGTGATGTAATTTCCGGGGTTAATTTCCTAAGAGCATGGGCCACCTGATGGGCCCATTAACGTGCGGCCCCGGCGGTTCTACCGCAGGCCGGGCCGCAACACATGGCGTTGCGCTCCATGGTCGCAGAGGTCCGCAGGGTGGCTGTGCCCCCTAGAGTGGCAGACCCTGTCGCAGCTGCGACCCCTGCGACCGCGGTAGTTCCGCCACTGGTTACATCTGTAGTTTAAAGAGACTTTGTCATGTATAAAATTAGTCCACATCAAATTCAATACATGACTAACAAATATATAGATGAGCAGAGGTGGTCTGTGTGTGGCACACTGCAAAGCATGTAGACTCAGATAATTTCATAAAGAACATTTTATGCAGATAACTGTGGATTCAGGGAAATTTAATTGAAACATCAAGGGAAGAAGCTTGGACTTATACAGGTTAGATGGATATAAATGTGAGACAGACCCTTACCCAGAGAGACCGAGCTGCGTAAACACAGCTGTGAATACGACACACAAAATAAGGAAGAAGTATATCATTATTTACTTATCTAATGTCAACATATTCTGCAACTCTGGATATATTGAGCAAAGGGTTTCATAAGACAGCTTACTGTGACAAATATGGACTTTCTTAAAGTCCTTACCACAAGACTCTAATGTAAAAGTGAAGTGAACAGGTGAGATGTACATGTAGAATGGGAGTGTGGATATTTTATACCTATGAGTATTATAACTATATGATTATTTGTAAAACTCTAAATAAAGACGTTTTAGAGAACATTCTATGATGTAGAGGGAAATAGTCGGAGAAGTCAGTTTCAGAATCATGGGCAGCTCTGGAAAAATGATAAGAAGAACTTGATAAGACATGTGAATAGTTCTATGTTGCCAAAAGAGAACCCTCAACCAGGAGTGTAAGGAGTAATGGGTAATTTGTCAGAGTGTAGAAGGGGAGAGATGTAGAAGGTAGATAAGCAAAAAAAAATGAATAGATTGAAGATGAGTGACACATTTGGGGAGTATGGTCTAAAAATCTGTTCTGTTTGGATGAAATGTATAAGGAAGACGTTAGAGTTACTTTATCATCAATCACTGGAAATTATATAAAGAGAAGTCTGACGAGTCAAATACCAAGTAACATTATGCTAAATGCCTACATCTTTATAAAGACAAATATAATATAATTTATAATGTATAAAGACAAACTAAAACTGTTACTATGTTTTTAAGGATGACTATAGTGTCAATACACTTCCAGCGTCGCAGATGCGCCTCTAGTGGCTGTCCGGAAGACAGCCACTAGAGGCTGGATTAACCCCAAATGTAAACACAGCAGTTTCTCTGAAACTGCTATGTTTGCATCTGAAGGGTTAAAACCTGAGGGACCTGGCACCCAGACCACTTCATTGAGCTGAAGTGGTCTGGGTGACTATAGTGTCCCTTTAAAACTAAATATAGTATAACTGCATTACAAATAATACACGTCACTATGTAAAGACAAGTTTGAAGGAAACACTACAGCATTAGGAATACAAGTCTGTTTTTCTAGCACTACAGTGTCCCAGTCACCATTTATATGTCCGGCCTGCCCCCACCACAAGGGTTAAAAAGTATTTTATTTACCTTTATCCCATGCTGCACTGATCTCCGTAGCTGGCTCTGCCTCAATCTTGATAATCTCAACCAATCTAATGCTTTCTCATAGGAAGGCACTGGGAGGCTAGTGTGCAAGCATGACAAAAGATCAAACTGTGACAATCAATTAGTGTCTACGAGACCATCTGATTGAAATTGCCAAGCTTCATTCTGCTGTATCTGTGGAATGGCAACAGTTTTACACCCCAGGATTAAATCGAGATGAGATGAAGTGTCCTGGGTGCCTATGGATTCCCTTTAAAACAAAATAATGGATTTCAATAGTAAATGCTAATTACTGCAGTTAAATAACCACTATAGCATTTTGAAAGCCATCAATTTGTTTTAGAGGTCTGGATGCCATGTCCCTTTTGAAAAAAAAAAAAAAAAAGTGTTTTCCCAACGCTCCATTTTTGATGGGAGAAACAGATTTGTTCTGATGGGCCTTTTTACAAGTGTTACACTATAAGTGCAACCATTAAAGCTGTTATTTTATTTCCATAACAACGCTATACTATGTCGATTTTTATTTTTTACATGTCCAAACTACTATTCTGACTCTGAGGGATTCAAGAAAATTCATCTAATTGATGTGCCTGAAAACCACATATATCTTGTGAGTGTGACATAAACATAAGGGGCATTTGTGTTTTTTACGTTAATCCCCTATGAGCGTATTCTTTCTTTTTTTTTTTTTATATGTCTAGGTATATTCTACCCTGTTTCTATATTTGTGAGGATTAAGAAGAATCCTCTTGTTTTACCTGACTAGAAAAGGGAAGTAATTATCCTTTTTATTTACTCATTTTTTCACTGCACCTGGGTGGTCTGAATTTGTATTTGTATTCCCAACGCTATTATGTCCCTATGGACTAAATTTATGGTATGCTCTCCTGCAAAGTAAAAGGCATTGTGTGTTTTGACACCTTTCTATCATGGCCAACATTAAGTTTTTTTTAGCAGTCTGATATACAGTAATGAACCTTGGGAGCCCATGTCCCTGGCTTCAGTTTACCAGTTGTTCTTCCTTGCACCACTTTTGATAGGTACTAACCACTGCATGCTGGAAGCACCCAGCAAGGCTTGACTTCTTGGAGATGCTATGATACAGATGTCTAGTCGTCACCATTTGGCCCATGTCAAAGTCAATCAGATATTTTTGCTTGCCCATTTTTCCTGCTCCCAACACATGAGATTCAAGAACTGACAGTTCGCTTGCTACCTAATATATCCTATCCCTTGACAGCTGTTATTGTAACAATATAATCAATCTTATTCACTTCACCTGTCAGTTATTTTACTGTTATGGCTGATTAATATATGGTGTCAACAAATTCTGCAGCTCTGAACACACTAAGCATCAAAGCTAACAACAGATTGCAATTAAAAGGGACACCATAGGCACCCAGACCACTTCAACTCATTGAAGTGGTCTGGGTACAGTATCACTATTACCCTTAGCCCTTGAGAAACTACAATGTTTACATTGCAACATTAAGATAGCATCTAGAGGCACTTCCAGGATCTTACTGGACTTTAAAATATGTAAAGATTTGTATTCCTAACACTAAAGTATTTTTTCAATGCTTAATTTGCTATTTTCTCATAGTAAACAGAAACACGAAAAGTTAGTTTTGTTGTTTTATCAACATAATGAATAGCATTCTACTTCCTATTGAAATTAAAATACCTGAATTAATTCATCTCAAAGAAATATTTTTAATATTGAATTTCTTCATTCCTACAGCCTATACACAGTCAATTATTAACTGAAATTCCCTTGCACTGATAACGTTATTTCTATTGGTGGCAAGATTACATAAAAGAATGCAGAGTGTAATAAATCATATTGGAGAATTCTAATACAAATATGTAGATACTCCTATGTCAATGTTCTCTGTTTCATCCAGCTGATGGTGGTGAGAGGTGCTAGATGTCTTGGTTACATAGGTAACCAATATTTGGGTTTTGTTGACACTCAAAAAGTAAAGAAAAACCTGGTGGCAGTGGATCAAACTGTTATGTATGAAAACTGAATGTTTCCATAACCTGACATAAAGCACCTGTGTAAAAGACTTGCAATTAAAATGGATGAAAACTTGCTCACAGTTAGTATCTAACTGTATCATAATTTCCATGTGGGTATTCCAAACTCAATATGTCAGGAAACTCTCCACTGCCCAAAATACACAGACACCCCCTAGGATCTTTGCAGCCTTTCATTAGATTTCGTTTTTGAAGTTTAGTATATGCGCAAAATACAAAATAAATGTGCACTGTGCTAAGAATTATATTGTTTACCAATTCCCAATACTTACATTGTGACACAGAAATACATGTAAAAAATGTTTGATTTCTACTCTGACATTAATAAATTATAAGTAATAACTAATCATTCAGCTATGTTATAAAATTAGCTTATACAGGTACCATTGCATTCTCGAATGTGTCTAATGTGACACAAGTGAAAAGGCCTGTAAACATTCTAATGTTGTAACACAATTACTAACACAATTTGAATATATGAAGACAAGTTGAGAATAACAGATGTATTTCACCTTTTACACTATGATTTATCCCTCCCATTCTCTCTGTTTTCTCTTTAATTCCAATCCAAGCTTCATGACCAACACTCTTCCCGTCATTACTTTGTATATTTTAAGTAAAGCTATGTAGCTTGGTGCTTTTTCATATATCACAAACAGGTGTTTCAACTTAGTTTAAAGCACAAGAAACTTGAGCATATCTATTGCAAGGACCAAACAGTTAAAGGACCACTATAGTGCCAGGAAAACAAACTCGATTAGGTCCTACCCACCCTCAGGGTCCTACTCCCGCCATGCTGAAGGGGGAGGAAGGGGGTTAAATACTCACCTTTCTCCAGCACCGGGCTCCCCCGGCGCTGGGGACTCTCCTCCCTCTTCTGATGTCATCGGCTGAATGCGCATGCGCGGCAAGAGCCGCGCGCACATTCAGCCAGTCCATAGGAAAGCATTCTCAATCACAGTGAGAAGCGCGGAAGCGTCTCTAGCGGCTGTCAATGAGACAGCCACTAGAGAATTATGCATTTTTCATGGAAAACTTATATATAATTTATATAACAATACCTGTAAGTTTGTATTCTCTTGTCTAAATCTATACCCTAGATGTCAGCTAGTAACTGTGTCTCTATCATGTACTATTTAGCACCCTTAGACTTGTTTGCTTATCATTTGTGTTAGGAAGTTAAGTTTAGTATTAGTTAAATTAGCTTGGTTCATTATTGAACTAGTGTTCCTTTATGTGGATGGATTTTTGTATTATTGTGCTTTCAAAAGAATCTATAGTTACTGAGAGGGTGTTAATGCTTTTAAATGATCCCTTCTGCTCCCATGCAGGAAGCTAAAAATGCATACCATCCTACTCTTTCATGCAGAGTGGCACTGTCACGTTTAGGGTCTTCACATTGTTTGCAAAGCTCTCCCAAGATGACATGTCCACTTCCAGTGTCATGAGGCAAACAGGAAAGATAGATAAACTTACCTGAATCTCTTGCTTCTTATCGGATTCTAAAATGATATGCCTCTGATCTGTCATGCCTACTGTGCTGTATTTAACCCCTTAAGGACACATGACATGTGTGACACGTCATGATTCCCTTTTATTCCAGAAGTTTGGTCCTTAAGGGGTTAAATGAGAGTACTAAAAGGATAAGATCGCATGATCTTGAGGTACTGGTATAATGTTTAATTGGAAAAAAAAAAAAAAGCTTTGCCCTGTTTGCAGAGTTCCAAAATATAGTAATTAAAGGGACACTATAGAACAACTACAGCTTATTGAATTTGTTGTGGTGAGTAGAATCATTACCTCCAGGCTTTTTGCTGTAAACACTGTCTTTTTAGAGAAAATGCGGTGTTTATATTACAGCCTGGTGATAACTCCACTGGCCACTCCTCAGATAGCTGTTGGAGATCTTTCATCCAAACATTCAGTGTCTCCTCCCTCTGCATGCAGACACTGATTCAATTCATCTCTATGAGGAGATGCTGATTGGCCAGGGCTGTTTTTGAATAGAACTGGCTCTGCCCCTGATCTGCCTCCTTGTCAGTCTCAGCCAATCCTATGGGGAAGCATTGTGATTGGATCAGGAGACCACTTCTGATTATGTCAGAGGAAGTTCACAGGCAGAGGCAGAAGCTTCAGACTTGAATACAAGTATGATTTCACTATCTTTAGGGAGCCAAAGGGGGCCAAGCGGGCTAGATAGTGGTTTTAACACTATAGGGTCAGGAGTACATGTTTGTGTTCCTGACCCTATAGTTCTCCTTTAAGCATAACCATAATATGTGCTTTATGTATATGTTTACTAAACAGATGCAATCAGCAATTTAAAATGGTGTGCTTAAATGTATGCAACCTATTTCAGTTATCCAAGGACAATGTATAGATTAGTTTAATATATAACTATGCAATCATTCCATTCTCGTCAATCACTGGCATGCATACTATTAATAGAGATAATTTGCATTCTGCAAGGGAAATGTGTTATTTATAAACAAATGACACATGACACATACATACCAACATATGTATTTGTATATCTATCTATCTACACACACACACACATACACACACACAATAATGAGGTTAGCTAGAGTCCTCAGGACTCTGATGTAACTGTCAGTCCGTCCATCTGATTAAGTGCTGTAAATAAATGTTGTCTTTAATCAGTTCATCAATTCTATTAGACTGTATTCTGTATAGTAGACAGATTTATGTCATTTTTTTTTTATCCCTCATGATTTATAGCATCTAAAATGACCACCCAATAACTTATGCAGACATCTCTGTATCTAGGAATTCGGGATAACCATGCCTGTATTCTACAGTACTCACTTATTATTTTTTTTCCATGGGAAAATATTTCCTATGCTTAGTGATTTTATTATTGTTCTGGTTATCTCTTTATGATGAAAGGCTGGGTTTTTGCCATGCGTCACAGACTGTGAAAGTAATTTTCTCATCCAAGCAATGCAAAACTATAAAGTCTTTAAAGTACGGAATATTATTTTTTCAGTGAAATCTTTAGAGAGATAATCTCTTTAATTGTACAATTTAGAAGTATTAGCTGTAAACATCCCATGCTAGTGTTCTCACACAGAAATACAAATACATTTATAATGAAACCATTTTTTCAACGTGTTTTCATGTTTCACCCTACCATGAACAATACATTAGGTGATAAATTAATAAACTGTAGGTGATTTCCAATGCTACATATAATAATTATCTTTCATAAAAGAATAGATCTCACTGGAGCTATAAAACATGCAATATTATTTATGTAGGCAACTAACCCTTGACTTAAAGCTCAGAGCCCTCCTGAAGCTTTGACAGTAGACAGTAAAAAAAAATGTCTGTCACAAGGCAGCCATTCAGAGTCAAGAATGCCATCAGGAAAAGTAGCAGGACCGAACAGTTAAATTACCTGTTCACAACACCAAGCTACTGTATTATTTACCAGTATAGTGGTTATGGTGCAGGAGTGCCCTGGCGTCTATTTTATTATGCACATTAAATTCCCACTCTGAGCTGACATTGGTGAAGGAGCAGAGGGAACCAGGGCTGAGAGTTCTCTGAGCTCAAATAAGGTGAGTGTAAACATTTGCCGACCCATGCGGCGGTGTGTTGGAGGAGGGCCTGAGGAATATTTTAGTGTTAGGAATACAGCTATGTATTCCTAACACTTAAGTGCTCTTTTATCATTATAGATCAAAAATAATGATGCACTGCAAAAGACGTGAATAAATAAGTGATATTAAATATAGAGAATGGATGCATAGCTAAAATTGAAAGGATGACTTGTCTGGATTATTCAAATGAAACCATACTGCCTAGTGCATAATCCTTTGTGCTTAAAACTGCTGTTACAGAAGACTGCATTAAATAAGCCATTCTAGTGTGAATAACAAAACAGTAGCTAGATGAAAAATAAATGTCTAATTTTACATGCAGGAATGCCATCCAGCTGCTCATACTTTCAGTGAACAACACTGGACGAAGAGTGGATCTCTGTTTTTCAATCACGTAAATCTCAAGGCCATTAAACAACAACATTAAAATCATTTGGAGAAGTAACTGCTAAGAATGGAGCAGATATGTAAATTAAACATATTCTTGTTTCTTAAAGATGGAAACATATTTCTCAAGGAATTCACAGAACACACCCCAGACAACACTTCTTCTATCAGTGGAATATAAGTTTCAGTCTTTGACCTAAAGGGTTTTTTTTTAAAAAAAAAAACTGCCTGGTGACTAGTGGTGTCTGTAATAAAGGCATTTTTTAAGTCACAAGAAAGGATGTGGATGAAAGGATGACAGAGGTGGGGTTTTCAAATGTAATGAGATGGGACAGGTGGGCCAGGAGTAAACACTATATATCGAAACAATGGGTTCCAAAATCACACATTAAAACTTACCTTTCAACTCTGTACTTTGTATAAAAGAGCTCAAATGGCTAGATATCAACTTATGGGCAGGGCTCTCTCTACCTCTTGTATTTGTCTGTGTATAGTGTACGTTTCTTCACTAATTGTAAAGCGCTGCGGAATCTGTTGGTGCTTTATAAATAACAGTAATAAGTAAATAAATAAAATAAACTCTGCTTTAACCAACTGTAATTTTTTTTCAATATCTTAATTTGATATCAACACAAGATGTAATAAGTAACAAAAAAAAAAATCAACCCACAGAATAAAATATCTTTAACCCACCTGGTTGGAGGGCCTTCTGTACAGAATTAATTCATGTCATTGTCATGATGTGAATATGTTGGATAGGTTTAATGAAAACATAGAAATATAAGTACATAGAATTCCCCCTGCGTTTTAGCTCACATTTATGCAATTTTCCTAAAAACATGTTCTAAAAAAGTCCCAAATCTTCTTGGTATTTCTTAAATTACATTTGTTTGTGTAAAAAGTAAACAAATTACATTCTTGATTTTCGCTTAATAGTTTCCCCTCTCAAATTCACTCTTGTAACCAGAATCGACTTGAATGTAAAACTGTCAATTTATCCCTCAAAATGAACAGACTGAATTCAATATTTTGGCCAAAAGGTTATAATTTTTAGTAAGATTGCATCTATACTTTTTTACATTTTTTTTTATTCTTCATTTATGTCGATCTATACAGTTTTTAATAATCAAGACTAATGAAAAATATATTTTAGCATATTTGTTTCAAATACGGCAAATAACATTAGAGTTGAATGACAGATATATGGCTCCGTGAGGTGATGCAAAAGTTATGCAACGGAATGTCCAACAAGGCCAAAAGGACACAGATATGGAATGATCTCTATTATTATTTTTCTACAATGTTTCTGGTTTGGAAGCACATCAGTTGTTAAGAATTTCTGATTTAACGTGTGAGCGAGGTAACAATGACGCTCCTTGTATTCTTATCTATACTGATAAGTAACAATGTGCTGCAAATTCATTAGCAAAGGAAAAATTAAGTCTTTGCCAAAAACCATCAATTGTGTAAATTCCAGTAATGTACATAGTGTGCTCTTTGAGAACAATCAACTTTTATAAAAAAATTAAAATATATATATATATATATATATATATATATATATAAATAATGTTTCTATTCTCTCTCTCTTTCCCACCATCTAGCTGTTTGTAAACATGTAGTGAATAAAGTCCACTGACAGTACTACATTCAAGTCCTAAAATCTTAAATCATGAGCTACTAACTAGGTCTAAAAATGACATGCCGCTGCAAAGCTCCTCTTAGCATGCAATCTCTAGAAACAGACAGTGGCCCACAGTTAATCACTGTAAATGAGCACTCCAATACTCTATTAATATTGCTCTGAATAATGCATTTTTAAAGTGTCAATGCACATATATACATATGAGGAGGAAAGGGGAATGAATTCATAATTTCTCCTATTTAAATCTGTGTGGAATGTATGCGGACTGTTTGTTGCAGCATTTGAAGTACTTCCTGCATGTTGAGTGAGTTGGGTTACGGCTGGTGGTTAAATGGCAGATTTTTACAATATCTCTAATGAACTTGATGACCTCCTATGATTTCCTATGGTAAAGAATTGGATTGGCTAAAATGATCAATTCTGATTATGTCAGCCAAGGAGGCTGATTGGGGGCAGGGCTTGCAAGGGTGAATTAGCAGTAAGGGGATGAGCAGCTAACAGGAGAAGGTGTGGGCAGACCAAGTTATTATGAGCTTTATAGGCAAGGGTTACTATTTTTTATTAACTACTATAGGGTATAGGAAGCCAATGACAGGATTAACATAGGGTGTAACAGGAGCAACAGGAGAGAAAACTCAGAATGGCGGCAACCTTCTTTACTGAATGTAGCAAGGCAATACCTCTTCTGGGGAGACTATATGGCATAAGAAAGGGCAATGTTTTTAAGGTGGAATCGACAGGTTTTGGCAACATACTGGATGTGAGGCACATAGGTGAGGCCAGAGTCAAAGATAACAGCAAGACAGCGAGCTTGTAAGGACGAGCTGATGCAGGTACTATTAACTTCCTGTGCGTATTTTCTGTCATGCTGGTCTTTTACTTCCAAAGAGGTTAAAAAAAGCATAAAACCAAGGTTATAGTCCTTCACATAAGATACTTTCAACTGCAAAAAATGTAAAAAAAAATACCAGATGTGGGTTGCCAACCATTTGAAAGTAGTATGGTTTGCAACTGAGGGGTTAAAATATCTAAGACGAAACTTGCATAAAAAATTTGTCTAGCAAGTTTTAAAAATAATGCTAAAGGGAGGTGTGGTCTGATAGTCGACCTTAATGTCCGCATAACTCTTGAGCTCCCTAGCATCCACTTATGGCATTGCACCTCACAGTGCCCATACTTACCTACCCTAATGACATTCTTACGCTCTGGAGCAAAACAACACCAGAACAAACAAGGAGAAAGCTAAAACCCCTCACTTTCTGTGGCTGACATGTTTGCGGCCTCGCGCTCATCGCAGGCCTCACAAGATGGCCGACAGCCAAGCTCACGCGGCTCCCACTCACCGGCATCAATTGCAGGTAGCGAGCCGTGGGACTCCCAGACAGGCAACACCACGCAGACCCTGGCCAGACTGACAGAGGTCTGAACCTACCTGGCAGGGGAGATTTCCCACAACTCCCAGGAAGTTAAGGCTGAAATCCAGGACCTGGGACAGCACACTACAGAACTTGAACACAGGGTTGAAACTGTGGTTCAGGCCCACAACTGTGGTACAGGCCCACAGTGATGAAACAACCTGTCTCAATGGAGAAACAACTGAACAGACTGGAGATGTAGGTGGAAGAATTCTGAAATCGATCCAGGCGCAATAAACCAGACGAAGGCCCACTGATTCCCAAGATTGAGGCCTACTTTAAACATCTCCTCCTGGACATCCCAGCTGATGTCCTGGACAGAGCTGATGGCTAAGTGCCGCGTGACATTATTGTCCGGTTTAATTTTTTTTACCACCAAAGAGACTATTTTCAAATATGAAGAGATCATGACCTCCCAGCTGCCATCCCTGGTGGGCGACCATTGAGGGGGGTACCCACCCCCAATTTCCTCTGACAAAGTGTAAGACCAGAGCTCTATGGTTTCATTTGTTTTATGTTTACTCTTTGTTTCCACTATTCTTACTCTCTACTCCCTGAAACTCTTAATTTAAAGTGTAACACAACTACTGTCCTCGACACTGGTGACTAAAATAGGACCCCTGAACTTCAACCCTATATTGGCCAGCCCCTGCCAATTTGTGCCTAATAAAAGATCCCTATTTTTTATTCAATGTCTGACTCCGTTCGAGTTCCTGTGCCTGCTGAATATCCATCCTGATCCAAAGGTGGAGAGACGACAATTGTAGCCCTATTTTGGGCTTTGAGGCGCTTCTTGAAGTTCTATCTTGTGAGTGCAACCAATTATTGCCATGTTTTTACAGTTTAACTATACATCACTATGTATTGTTTATATTCTGTATTTTAGATCTAGCTGTATCCCATTAATTGTTCATATACACATACCAATCTAAAACTCTGGAAGGATGCAGCATCTCTCGTCGCGGAGGAATCTAGACAATCACAGCGGTGCAGATCAACATGACAAGACGATAACATATGTACAAATTGCAACACACTCAGTGTCCTGTATCACAGGAGAATTAACACTTTCTTCTACTTTATCTCCTATCTAGTTTGTTACCCTGTACTTTCTTTTTAACTTAAATATTAAAACTGACAGCAAGTAGAGAACACAGAGGTTGTGCATTGTCAATCCCGCATGTTTCTTACTGATACACAACTTACCAATTGATGTACCGTGCTATGACTTTGCATATAATGGATGATGTATAATGCCTGCCTTACAAATATTTTACTGACTGTGTCTCTATATATAAATAAATAATGCTAAAGCTGATCTGAAATCTGGAGTATAATAAAAAACAAAAAGCTAGAGAACTTTAAAAGGCCAACATATGTACAATTTTATGCATAAATAATGGAATATTCAAGTATGATGATCTGGAACAGCCTACACAATTTGTGTGTTCGCAATATATTTGGGTATCTAAAAAAGAAATTGAATTCTTATATACTCGTATTACTTTTTACGAATGGCATTGTAGAATGTAAAACTGATACCCAAATTGGTTTCATACTCTGAAATCTTAATATAATAATTCTGTTGAAGCTTTCCTGAAAAAGATACTATTAAAAAACTTGAACACATTTTTTCAGCAGTACATTAAAAAAATGGATACAAAATGTGATGTGCTTTAAATAAAAATCAACTATTGTAAAACTTATTGATCGCCTAGATACACACATATACACATGCAATGGCAGAAGAGTGCAAAATATTACTTGTGTGTGTTTCTGTGTGTAAATATGTATGTATGTGTGTGTGTGTGTGTGTGTGTGTCAGTGTGGGCATCTGTGTGTGTGTATCCATGTGTGTGTATTCATGTGTGTGTCAGTATGTATTTGTGTCGGTATGTGGTTGTATCTGTGTCAGTAAATGTGTACATGTGTGACAGTGTATGTGTATATGTATATATAAATATATAAACAACCATACATTCACACACACACACTCACATACTCCATACAAAAACATGCTTACATTCAAACATACAAACACCGTTCACAAATACAACCATGCAAGAATGGGGGAACTGTATGATAGCATAGAATCTACCTATTGATCATCTGTGCGCTAAAAGAGGGGGAGGGGGAGGAACAAATGTTTCTCTTTACATTAGCTATGCTACTGCACACATGTTTTTATAAAATGACCATAATTTCATTGGTTACATCACAAAATCAAATCCTGCACTGACCGCTCTCAGCTGACCGCTGACCGCTCTCAGCCAATCAGTAGCTCCCCTGTCTTACAGCACTCCGGTCTTCCTGAATCTTCAAACAGTGGACATCGCAGCTGTAGGCAATTGTGTGGTTAAACTGTTCTCAAACGGTTTATCCGCTTGAGGTTAGAATGCCCCTGGAGGCCTCCTGGCCAAATAACAACTTAATTTGGATTTGGGTGATAGGGTAATTTATCCCAGCCCCCTTCATGTATTATTTGTCAGTCACATACATATGGGTATTGAATATTGCATTAGTTGAAACTATTAATTTTGATAGTAGCTGTAACTAACACATGAATTGAAGCCATATACTGCTAAAGGGTTCATGTAGAGGAGGTGTAACCATTTAATAGTGATATGGAACTGAGTTACTGCAATTTTTAAGTGATGCTCTACCAAACGGCATTGCTTACATTTGTTCAAATCAGCTCATTAACTACCAGTGCCTGGCCAATTGTTAGAGCAATACATGGAAGCAGTCTGCCTGAATTGCAAAATCCTGACATTGTTAAACCAGCATGAACAATGTCCGGAGTTTACAGTCCAAATGGCCCCATACGCAGCTGCTCTGGCCTTAAATTAGAAAATTCACTTTAAATTCATGTTCAATTCTCACTTTATTAAATAACCTTGTAAAATGTTTACACTTATCTAACACTAACAGCAACCTTTCTTAGATTTTAAGCACATTTCAGCAAAGACCTCTTCACTTCACATCTGACAGCTATATGGTAGAGCACTGAGGAATATGTTGCAGCTATATACATTCTAAAAAGAAAAATAATAATAATAGCACAAACTGTAAAACCAATCCAAACATTTACACTTACACTTAAACCAACACTAACATTATCACCAAAATCGACAAAACAATAAAATCACTCAATATAAAAAATACATAATGATAATGTGTGTATTAGGAGAAATTACTGGCCTCACAATGTTCTGGTGACATTCTTGAAGCATTTAACCTTGCGGTTTATTATGATGTGTTATTATTGTGTTATTATTATGAATCATGTCATGCATACAAATCAGAAATAATATTGAAAAACACTGGCACCAAGACACCTTTTAATCTAAGCATTAAAATCAGTTTATCTATATTTGTATAAGATAATTACAAAGGTTGATGAAGATAAAAAAATATATTGCTGATCAGCTTACAAAATTAGAAATTTGTATGTCTGTATCTGACTCGGTCATGTTTTATGCATGAGGACACCAGCTGCCACTTGTCACATACACAGGATGAAAAATAAAAGAGTAATTGTGTCAGTTGAAAACAGGATAATGACACAGATATTGTATTTACTCCATGATTACAGATAAGACGATATGTATTTAAAGGTACTTGTAAAGATGGGGTCAATCTCTTATTTCCATTATATGGATTCATCATTATAATGCATTATAAAAAAAATAAATAAAATTAAATAAATATTTCTGAAGATATATAGGTTTTGCAGGAGATCAGCCTATGTTCTACATGTTAAAGAATTGGCTAGAAAACTGTAAGCCATTTCAAATCCTCAATGAAACCTACGGGAATTTAGACATGCTTGCTCACGCCCCTGTGCCACTAAGTTCATTTGGGTTTACTGTCTGGCTCTGGGGTCATTATATTCATATATTTAGAGATTATTTTACATGACTGCAGTTTTAGAAAGTACAATGTCTAATGATTCCAGCATAAATGACCACTTCAATTTCAAGAATATTACTATTTTATAGCTGAATAGCAATTCATATACAGAATTATTGTTTTCACGTACATGGATGTGCTATGTGTTCTATGTCAAATACATATTAAGCTATTTTAGTTAAAATAAGGACAACTTGGTAGTTAAGGGTTAACATTAAAATTTAATTGAAAAACATCCTGGATGCTCCTAAATCTAGGGAGTCCAACTCATGTGTATTAAAGGGGCACTGGAGGCACCCAGGCCACTTAATCTCATTGGGTGTAGTGTCCCTGTACCCTTTATCCAGAAATGTAAAACATTGGTGTCAGAAGAAGCGAAGTTCCGATATCTTGGTGCTGGTGTCAGGTAAGTGTAAATAGGCTTTTTAACCCTTTATTCACCAGGGGTAGTGAGGGGGTGCATAAGCAGAGGGGCATGGTAGTGTTAGGAATAAACTCTTGCCTTCCTAACACCATAGTGTTCCTTTAATTTCAAAATTATATCATCTTACTGTGGGGCTATAAAGAAAAGGTTCTCTCTGTCTCTAATAATGAATCAAATTGATTGATATAGATCTTTATCAAGAACAAATACAGATGTTAATGCCAGGAAAACTGTACAATAACTGACATGTACTTGGAATAATCATGTTCTCTTTAGACATGAAAATTATCTGTGTCTTATACAAATTTTCTGCTTTCCTTTGTCATTTGAAAATGTACCCTTTTTAAAGGTGATTCACTTACATCTAATTGGATAAACACTAAATGTGATATATTATTATTATTTTTTTTTCAATAGTATAAGAAGTGTTAATATCAATTTTAATTACATTCAAAATACAAATCTAATTCACCAGTTGAAGACTAGAAACATGTAAACAGAATATTGTTCTTAAAGAAAAACTTATGCCATGCAGTTCTACAGGATATGTCTTGTCCATTGTAGCTGCAAATTGTTCTGTAGGGGGCAGTTAACATCCCTATAAAGTGGTTGCCTTACACAAGGCATATTGTATTTGATTTGACCTTTACTGCTCCTTCAATTTCTTACAAGAACTAATAAAAAAAAGGAAATGCCTACTGGGATCATAAAGAGGATCTCATACGGACTACTGTTTAAAATGTCTGTTTTGCAGATTAACATTATCAAACACATTTAAAGACATACAGTGTTTTTTGTTTTTGTTTGTGCATCTGTTATTTTGTGATAAAATATGCACATCTACATTTTAGGGAAGTTGTGCCACAATGATTTATGTCCTAATTAATATAAAACCTGAAGGACATCTCCTAACTAAAAAAAAATAACTTTTCTGACTCTCATAAATATTCATCCAATATTTCCTAAGTCAATAATGTGCTTTAGTTCAAATTAACTTCCTTGCTCGAATTTACCCTATATTGACTTCAAAAATATATTTATGCTTGCTTTTTACTTTAATGAAACACCATGCATATGACCTAAATCTACCTCGGATCTTATCTTCATTTGAAAAACCTCTGACCCATTTTTGCTTAATGGCAATTACATACAACAACAAAAATGCTGAATTTTGAATCAAATGGGCAAGATAACCAAAAAATATTTAAGACATATATTTATTTACTAGCTCCGCTGTAAAGCAATTTAAAAATGAAATCCCAATTTTCATGTCTGTAAATATTTATTGGTTCTATTTTTGCTTTTCTGCTTCTCTTTTGCCAAGAAAGATTGAAAGTCATACCAATTCTTTCAACTAACATCTTACAACATTGTATCATAAAAGAGAATATATGTAGCCTTTGACATATCACCTAGCAATTCAATAAAGAACATGAAGAAGATTTTAAAAATCACAATTCATAAGACAATGAGGATTCCACCAACTGGTCCCATAAAAGGGACACTATAAAAGTTACAAGACTATTCTAATTCAGCAGAAAAGAGTTATCATACCAAGCACCTGGAACACCACCATACCAAGCACCTGGAAATCCGACACCCGGTAACCTATCTATGCAGGCTAGGTCTTCCGGAGCGGGTTGCCAACTTAGGATGGCTGTATGGAATTAGTCATCGGTTGGGAAGTAAGCTGTGGCCAGTCAAACCTTTAACCGGGTAGCGATAATACACTATGCTGTGGATCAGGGACCTGTTTGAACCTATTGAGCTATCCGGGGAAACCTAATATGTGGGGTTTACTGGTGAAGAAATATATGTTTTGAGGTATTTTGTTAAGGAGACCTGGGTGGGATATTTGTCTGTACCTGGGTGGAATCTGTTTTGGTTAACGACCTCCTGCCAGGGTTCAGTGTACAAATGAGTATGCTGTGATCATTCCTATTTTCACCTTTCAACAAGTGTGATGTTTGGGTGGGCAGCTATATTTCACTGAACTTTGGCGGAGACACTCTGGTCAAGTATTGGAGCTCCACCCAAAGCACCAAAACTCAACGTAGTGATTTTAGTGCAAATACTCTGTCTCTGCAGTCTGATAAATGCAAACATTGCTGTTTCTAAGAAATGGCAATGTTTACATTTGTAAAAGAAAAAGGCATTTGCTCATAAAAAAAATTTAATGGTCTTTAAACTTGCTGTCAATACACCCAGCATTATGAACGGAATACTAATAATTCTTCTCGTAGAGAAGCATTAAGGTAATGCTTCTCTTTGAAATTTGTGCATTGGCCGTGCATCCCATGTAGGTCCCCAAAAACGTATCTATGGAAAGCAATGGCATGGACCAGGGATTATCAGAATGATCAGCTCCCAGTGGGTGGAAAAGCTGGCACAAAAGGAACAGGACAGAGCAGGATATAAGATGAGGTTTTTTTTTTTTCATATTTTAGGTTTGCAAGGGGGGAGGAGGCTTGAAACTAAATGTTCAAATTAACATTACCTAAGTATTTATTTAATGATTCATATATACAAATTAATTTAAAATGTTAAACTATGCCTTAATATAATTTTAGCAACAGTATATATTACTAAGTAAAAAAGGTACATCAACTGCATTAAATAAAATAGTATAGTCTGTCTTGTTCACACATTGCGTTGCTAAACAGATAAAGGCAAAGTCTAAATAACATGCAGCATGTCTTGAGAGAAAATAGACTAATTTCATGCTACTAAAGGCCATTATAAATAGACAATACAGAGTAAAATAGTTGCAAATTAATATAATGTGATACTTTGAATACATCACTTAACATGATTATGTAAATACAACCAAATTTGTATTCACCCTCTATATTTATTGTTATGATGCATTTTCGTTTGTCAGATCGAAATAACACATTTTATCAGTATGCTTTGATGATATTTTCAGCATCTGCTGCCTATTACGTGCATTAAGAGCATATGGTTTGGGCAGCAGTATCAATACACCTTAATCTGTAAGTGCATAGGATAGCTTAAAAGGTTACTCTTTACACCACCACGACTTTGCATAATTGCGTGGGTGATGGTGCATTGAGCAATCTGAGCTAATTCTCAGCCTGAGAGTACTGCTTTAATTTGCAAAATCTGATGCAGCTTTAAACCTGCTTTTCAAAAGCAAGAGTTCTGCGAATTCATAAACTCTTACTGTGTAGAGGTTAATGGTATAGGAGTGTTTTCCTGATGAAGGTGGAAGGCAGGCAAACTCAACAAACAGTGCCAAAAAAGAAATTTGAAAGTGATTAACTTTTTTTTTATGTTTACATTATTGTTGATGCATTATCTTTATAATACACTAACAATAGGGAATCAATTTACCCCATCATTTTCTCTTTAATAAGAACAAATAGGGGGGCGGAGCCTGACTGCCGACGAAGATGGCCGCGGTCTGAGAGAGCTCCGTGGCGGCAAACGCAACTTAAGCACATAAAACGGGCATTAACACCGGCAATCCACCCGTGAACCGAGCACTGCATACCCGACCCACACCGGAGCAAGCTGAAATGGGAGGCGGACGAAAATCCAAGTCCGGAACGGCCGTGGCACCAATCTTCAGAACCAGGTCAGACAGAGAGGCGCCATGCGCACACAGCATGCAGGCCTCGGACTCAGACTCTGACACCAGCATTACTAGCCACAGGAAAGAGACATCACCCCTTACCAGGCAAGACCTCAAAGAACTACTCACAGGCATGAAATCCCTCGTGGCAGATGAACTTACTAAGCATCTGGCCCCAATCAATGAAGGCCTGACCGCCCTAACTAAGCGCACACACACGCTAGAATCCAAAATGGCTGACGTTACCGCCATGACCTCCAACCACGAGGACAAATTTAAAGACATGCAAGAGCAAATAGCCTACCTGGAAGACTTACAAGAAGACCTTAATAACCGGTCCAGGCGAAACAACATCCGCATAAGGGGTCTGCCTGAATCCGCTGCACCAGAAACCCTTAACGCCATGCTCCTTGAGGCCTTCAGCAGCCTGCTGCCAGACGCCTCGCCATCCGACCTCCTCCTAGACAGGGCACACAGAGCCCTTCGCCCACCCACAGCAGGCTCATCGCAACCCCGAGATATTATAGTTCGCTGCCACTACTTCCACATTAAGGAGGCGATCATGCGGGCCACCAGAGAGACCCCGCTGCAGATTGAAGGCCACACGGTGCAATTGTACCAGGACCTAGCACCCACGACCCTTCGCAAACGCAGAGAACTAAAACCACTGACCCAAGCCCTCCAGGCACGGAGAATTCGCTACTCATGGGGCCATCCCTTCAAACTTATGGTACGGCGAGACAACCACACATACACGCTATACAGACCATCGGAAGCCCAAGAATTCGCTACACAACTGGGCCTCCAAGACCTAATCCTAGATTCGAACGCTGCCCCACAACGACAACCAGCGGCCCAACACAGACCATGGGACCAACAACCACAAAGGGAACGCGACAGAAGACAGCGCCCTAGACAGCCTCCAGCCTAAACCGAAGCCCACTGTCACAGCCGCGTCTTGGCTCCACTCACGGCACCTTCACTTCAAGCCCACCCTACCTACTGACCCCGGACACACAGAACTAATACCATCAGCACTGCCAAGCCGAAACTAACGACCTAACCGCAAACCCCAGAACCTGCCAAAATGCACTCAGCACTTATACCTGCCCTCTGGCCCTCGGGACTCACTCAACATCACCAGGGCCTTATCCCGGCAGGCGCGACCACCCACCACAACTACCCACGCCGCCGGCCTTGAGACATACCGGCCTGCCGACCTCAACCTGAGGCCACAACAGACTCCAGCGACCCACCCCAAGATCCACAGGATGCTGTTCATCATCCACAACCGCAGCCGAAGAAGACCTCACCCAGCGATGAAGCACTCCAACTCACACCCCAAGATCCGGCTGATAGTGATCGAACTGTGAAAGCTCTAAGTACATAGGGACTACAGTAAGATTACTATGGGGACAACTTTTTTTTGCCTTCTTCCTACTGTTTGGGGTGGGAGGGAATGGACAGGGTGGAGGGACCCGGGGCCCTGGTGGTTCCCCCTCCCCCCCCCTCTTCCGAGATGGGGGGACGGCGGGCCGCGACGGCCTCGGGCAGGGATGACATGGTATGATATGTGCACCACGTGGCTTACACACAACCTCTCTTGAGGCACTGGGGGGGCTGGGGGAGGCGGGCTTGACGGAACACAGTGGGACTCTGGCGGCCTTCCCCCCCCCTCCTCCCAACGGGGGTGGGGGGCGGTGGGCTGCGGAGGCCCAGTAACAGACAGGGTAACGGCTCCCCTGAGTCACAGAGCACACGATCTGGCCGGAGGGCGGGAGTGAACAGACAGTAAATTACAGATGGTCTGGGCCCTGGCGGCCGTCCCCCCCCCCCCCCCCACGGGACGGGGGGGGCGGCGGGCCGCGACGGCCTAGAGCCACTCAGAAAAGGCCCTCCCCGACAACTACAGAGACCCAGACACTCTCGGGAGGCACAATAGCCCCTAACGTCCCCAGTGAGACTGGGACCGGGGCAACACGACCCTTCAACCTGACCAGAACACCCACACCTAAAGAATGATTAGCCAGGTCAGTGCCACCATGCCCTAGACAATCTCAGACAAAAAAATACTGACTACTAATTGCTTAGTAGCTTAAGACAAGATAAAAGAGCCTGACAAACCATTGGGAGGTCAATGGCAGGGATCCCTGCAGGGAGATATTTCCCAGCCACTTACAACTACGATGGTTTGATACTCTAACATCCCACCCACTTAAGGTATGAAAGCAGTTTCAACCTCGGCTGATCAAGCGTAGATACCTGACGACAACCCAAACTATTCTTATCTTACACGCAAGCCATACAGCTCCTTGTGATATGTGTAACAACTTATGTTAACTGTTAAATATGCTTATTTTGAAGGACACCTATTGTATTCCACAATTTGTTCCCACAACTTGTTCCTGTGTGTCCCCCTCCCCCCCCCCCCCCCGGACAAAACAGAAATGTAATAGAAGGGAAAAGCCAAAAACAAAAGACGCGACAACCTCTAAACTCTATTGTACATAGTTAAGAAGCCTACCACCCAGGTTTCATTCTCCCCGGTTCCTTACTAAGACAAGACTGCCCATACGAACCTATTTGCCGTTTGCCGCCCACTCTCAGACAAACGACCATTACTCCCCCCACATAACCTGTTCCGTACCGCTGGTCTCCGATCACACTGACCAGTGAGACCCCCGGTACCACAGTTCACCTTTGCTGGCAATTGACGTAAGACCAGCACGTTTCCCCCCCTCCCCATACACCTTACCCGTCCTCTGTATCCTCCTGCTGCCCTTCTGGGACCACCCGGGCCCAGACTTCCTCCCTTACTCCCCATTTACCAGTCCTACACCCCCCTCATACACTACGACACCTGACCAGGCCATTCCTGACCATGCCACTCAACTTACATTGTATCTCCATTAACGCTAAGGGCCTTAACAATCCCAAAAAACGCCATGCCCTATTACGATGGGCACACAACCAAAAAGCAGACATTCTCCTACTCCAAGAGACTCACTTCACCCCCCACAAACACTTCCCACTCAGGAACAAACACTACAACCGCAGCTTTCTCGCCAACTCCCCAGAAGCTAAAACCAAAGGGGTGGCTATCATACTCAAAGCATCCTGCCCCCTGAACGACATCCAAGCCTTCCCAGATAAACAAGGTAGATACCTCACGCTCACAGGCAAAATAGGCTCCTCAACCTACTCCATCACCTCCCTATACGCCCCTACAACCCCAGACGCAACCTTCTGGCAAACATTCTCAGCTCATCTCACTACGATCAAAGCCACATTCACCATTGTAGGTGGCGACTGCAACGCCACACACCACCCGTCCATTGACCGCACCACCAGAACTCAGAACGACCCAAGACCGTCACACAACGACGCTCCCTTCTCCCACTTCCTACACACACATAACCTCCTGGACATCTGGAGAGCCCAACACCCCTCAACTTTGGACTATACATTCTACTCCCACCCTCACAACACTTACTCCCGCATCGATTACTTCCTCATCTCCCCAAACATAACATCGAGAATCACGCACACCTCCATTGGCCACATAACCTGGTCGGACCATGCCGACATCTCCCTTACCCTCTCAATCCCCAACATGACACGCCCCTGGACTTGGAAACTTAACTCACAACTCCTACAAGACAAGCTCATAACCTCGTCCCTAGCAGAAGACATTAAGGAATATTTCACCCTGAATGACCCCTCCGTGTCCTCCCCAACCACCCTATGGGCGGCCCACAAGCCAGTAATCAGAGGCAAACTCATAGCAATAGCCACAGCACGTAAAAAGCAGCACAACAGACAACTGATGGATGCCATCTCAGAAATAGGCCGCCTAGAAACCCTCCACAAACGCCACCCGACCCCCTCTCACCTTGACCAACTCACGACAGCGAGAGCCCTACTTAAACGCCTCTCCCTCGCAACCACGGCCAAAGCACTCACATGGACCAAACAAAGGTATTATGAAAAGGGCAACAAGGCAGACTCGATGTTAGCTAAACGCCTCAAAAACCTAACAGACACAAAACAAATCTCTAAGATCCGCACATCAGAAGGTACAATGAACACTGACCCACACACAATCGGGAAAACCTTCCAGCAATACTTCACGTCCCTTTACAACCACACCCCGGACCCCCAAACTGACCTCACTCGATCTTTAACGGACGACTTCCTTAAGAAACTCTCCCTCCCCTCCCTCACTGACACAGCCAGAACACTTATCTCAGCAGACATATCCCCAGAAGAACTACAAGCAGCTATAAAATCCCTGAAACCCAATAAAAGCCCCGGACCTGACGGCTTCACAGCTATCTATTATAAAACTTTCGGAGACATACTCACCCCACGACTATGCAAAGTCTTCAATGCAATGCTCAAAGGCAACCCTCTACCCCCCGACATGACACAAGCCAACATTACCCTCCTACCCAAACCAGGGAAATCCCATGAAGACCCAGGTCACTTCCGCCCCATTTCACTCTTAAACATAGACCTAAAACTCCTGACCAAAGTCATGACAACGAGAATTAATCCCCTCCTGCCGAAACTCATCAACCCAGACCAAGTAGGCTTCATCCCCCACAGACAGGCACAAGACAACACCAGACGGGTCATAGACCTAATCTGGTACGCCAACCATAAACGCCTCCCGACCGCCATACTCTCCCTAGATGCCGAGAAGGCCTTTGACCGCCTTCTATGGCCCTACCTATTCGAAGTCCTTCGCAAATTCAAATTCCCACAAGAACTCACCCACTTTCTCCAAGCCATGTACCACACTCCGACCGCGCAGCTGCTAATCCCCAATATCACCCCCCCCTCTTTCCCTATACTGAACGGAACTCGACAAGGCTGCCCCCTGTCCCCTCTACTATGCGCTATATCCCTCGAACCACTGCTGGAGACCATACGTAACAACCCACACATCAAAGGACTCAAAATTAGGGACGACACATTCACCATCGCAGCATACGCAGACGACATCCTCCTCACCCTGACTGACCCCATCCCAACCCTGACCACCCTCATAACAACCCTACACGACTACTCAAAGATATCGGGATACCAACTCAATGCCACTAAATCAGACATCATGCCGCTCAACCTTACAGAACCCACTATCCACTCCCTAAAACAAGACCTCCCCTTTCGGATTTGCCCGACGGCAATCACTTACCTGGGAGTCCAAATCACTAGTGACACCACCACCTTATACAAAACCAACTATCCCCCACTCTTCCAGAAAGCAATCCAAAACCTGGAACGCTGGAAACAGATGAACATATCTTGGCTAGGAAGGATAGCTTCCGTTAAAATGAACCTCCTACCCAAATTCCTCTACGCCTTCCAAGCACTACCCATCCCCTGCAATAAAACTGACCTCAAAAGACTACAAACTGCCATAGACCAATTCGTTTGGAACGGGAAAAAACCCTGCATCCGCAGAGCCACATTATATGTACCCAAACTCTCCGGAGGTCTAGGCCTCCCCAACCTTACACACTACCTACATGCAGCCCACCTGACACAAATCCAACATTGGCATCTCCCCCCCGCACACAAACGATGGGTAGACCTGGAACATCTCATCTTTGGCCGAGACCACCCCTCCCAATACATGTGGCTCCCAAGGCAATACAGGCCACTGCCACCCCCCACTTCCCCAACAATCACCCACTCCCTAGACCTCTGGGACCGACTCAGCGACAAATTTGACCTGTCCACAGGCCTCTCACCCCTCACCCCAATCCTCCGCAACAAAATGTTCCAACCTGGCCTCACACCTCAACACTACGCCCATTTTGAAGACCGCGACATAGTTAGGTTGGGACACCTCTATCCTAACGGCAAGCTCCTGCAATACACAGAACTCCCCAACCCCGAAACCTTAACCACATTTGATTACTTCCGCTACCTCCAACTCCGAAGCTTCGCAGCGACCGACACGGTTCGCATAGCAGCCACCTCGTCCCTGACCAGGTTTGAAAGAGACACCCTCCAGTCACCATCCAGGAAGAGCCAAATATCATCTATCTACATAAATCTAACCACACACCACACTCAGATAGCCCTCCCATATATCACGGCGTGGGAAAAAGATCTCGGACCCCCCGTGGACTCCACGGACTGGGCTGACATCTGGGCATCCATTAAATCTATCTCAATCTGCGTCACCCATCAAGAACAGGCATACAAAATGCTCTTTAGATGGTACCTCACCCCCTGCCGCCTGAAGGCCATGAAACAAAGCCCCACCAACCTCTGCTGGAAAATGTGCGGAGAAACAGGCACATTCCTCCACTGCTGGTGGACATGCCCTAAACTTACACCCCTATGGAAAACTATGACGACCCTCCTATCCGGACTACTCAACAAACCAGTACCCCTTGACCCGTGGGCCCTGTTGCTCTCTAAGCCCCTGGACAGCTTCACCCGTAGTGAAAATAAGCTCATAGCGAGAATAGCCCTAGCCACACGCCGAGCAATCGCCGAAAGCTGGTCCACAACACGTATACCCACTCACTCTCAAATACACACGAAAATCACAGACAGCATAGACATGGACAGACTAACAGCACAGATACATGACACCCCTAAATCATTCCACAAAATCTGGGACCCATGGCTCGACGGAAACAATGCCCTCCCATGGTGACATATCGGACCCGACGACCTACACCACCGACGCTAACCACGACTAAGGTGAAACGCACAGCTTCAACCCATCCCTAACCCAACCCCACCGCCCTGGGCTCGGAGGGAATACCCGGAAGGGCAGCAGCATTCCACTCTATTCACCCCTCCACAGTTCCTCCTCCTTCCCCTTAACTACCCCCCTACCTAACACTACCCTCCCTGTCACACCACCCTAACTTCCTGGCCCTACTGACACAACCACAATCTCTGACCGACTCGAAGGCCACACTCCCCCAGACAGTTATCCCCATCCCCCCAACAATGGGACGACCACCACTGAAAGCTTCTGGCTAATGGCCCTACAACCTCAACTATCACTAGTAACCGGAATATCTCGGAACAGGTACCTCGATGGACACTTCATAACCACCCCTAGAACCCTGTAACTCCACCTGACCACAGATAACACGATCTGAACGGTCACACACGTAGCTTTCCTGACTCAAGGTCCTCAAAAGAAAAGGTTATGAGAGATACCAAACCACAATGCCAGTAACATGTTCTACTAAAATATTTTGTATCCTATTGTAACCCCCTAACTAACCAACCTCTTTTTTCTGTAAAAACGTTCATTAACTTTTGTTCATGAAAACTGAAAATTGAAAAATAAAGAATCTTTAAAAAAAAAATAAGAACAAATAAAGTGGTATTTGGAAACAAACCAAGCTTTAATTGTGTTAATTTAAGGAATATACTCCACATAGCTTCAAACTCTATAAAACACACCAATTTCATTAGTACACCATTCTTCTCCACTCCCCTAACAAGGGATGGATATGCCAAAAGGTCAACAACACTTCTGTCTCTCAAATTAACCCAAAATCTTACATTTGAATATACATGCATGTGCAATTCTTTCATTTGTGTTCAAAGCTGTGGGAAAAGTCAACAAAACCTAGAGAATTAAGTTTCACACAAATACGAAATGCTAATGGGAGTTGTTTATTGGATCTTGGATTAAGGGCACATCCAGTTAATTAAAATGGTTATAAAATGAAACTTCTGTATTTTAAAATACATTTATTAGCTGCTTTTATTAAGAAAAAAAAAATCTTTAGCTGGAATGAAAATGTATGTGAACAGCATTAAGTAGGATTAATATAGATTATAACCTTAGTTCCAGTTTTTTTTTGCCAATTACAACTGTACATAAATTTATGTTCTGGGTTTATTACCATTGAAGCTGTTGGTAGCTCAGGTACTACATTTTTTTTTTTTTTAATTCTTTATTTTTGTAGTGCTCAGGTTAACAAACATGCTCATATCGCCACGACGGCCGATATAAGCCGCAGAGATATCACAATGTATAACAATATCATGGCATTAATTGACAGCACATTTTTTTTTAAATGAGTATAGCAATAATAATTGTACATTGCATGTGGGATACTTAATCAGGTAATAGCATAGATTGGTTACAAGCGCTCTATTGGAGTCAGGCTTTGTTATCGTCATGTATAGCTAAGCTCTAAGTTTAATTGAAAATACTTTGGTTTCCTGGAGCATAATCGTCGATAAAGCATTGACTTGCATTTTACATAAACATCAACCTTGTATATTGCAAGATAACTGAAGTCACGCACTATTTTTTTCAAAGGGGCAAAAATAGAGTGTAAGATATTCTTGCACGGCAAACATATCAAAACTTTATATACTGGCTGACATACATCAGTGATGCTAGCTAGTGTGTGGCCATAAAAAGAAAAAAAATATGCTTCCAGAGGGAATTGAACAGATAAACGATGCGCATTTAACTTTTGTAGAATAAGGTAGGCTAACCGTCGTGGGGTCATCTCCCTAAAACATGTGTATTTGTAATAGCCGGGCAGCATGATAGTAGTAATTTGACCTATTGTTTTTTTTTTTTAAATGCGCTCCTGCCAATGGCTGTGGAGGGCCTAAGGGCCCATGATGTTTATCAGGCTTGATAATGTGAACTGCTCTGTCAGCGTGTATACTGTGAGAAGAATCCACCTGTGTTCGCTTGAGCGGTCAGGAGGTGTTGGGATAGGAAGTACAGAGTAGTGTTCGGAGTTGTACCCCCCACTCTCATCGGTGGGTATTAACACAGCTCAGTATGTATGTAGGTCTCGGGCGTGTCATATCCCTGCCTGTCCACCGGTCGGGGTGATGTGTTGCCTTGTGGGGGGGAGGGTAGTAAAACCTGTGTCTGAGAGGTATTTTTCTTGTGATAGTACTGGTGAGGTAAAAGTAGGAAACACAAAGGAAAACAAGTCAAAGTAAAGTCTATGTCATCAGGTAAGTAAATAAGGTAGCTCGCCAGTTCCGTGGCAGCGCCAGTTCCGTGGCAATAAGGTCTTACAGCCCCGGCATGTATATCGTTGCGGTGTGCACCGTCCGTGGGTCTTTCAAGTCGGGGTATCATGATGGGCGCCATATCCGGGTTTTCTCGGTACGAAGCTCTTCACCTTTTCCGGGTTCCACTTGTGTCGCGGTTCGGCGGTCTCGGGGGCTGTCGCGGGCCGTACGGCATCTGGAGGTAACCCTAGTGTGGGTAGCAACTCCCGTGCCCTCTGCAGGTCGTGTATCTCGTGGGTGTTCCCGCCATGTGCCACTTGCAGGGAGCGATTGAAGCGCCACCGGTAAGGTATGTTGTTGTGCTGGAGTAGCGCCGTAAAGGGTTTGAGTGAACGCCTCCAGGCCAAGGTGCTGCCGGACAAGTCCGTGAAAAAGGAGAGGGACATGTTTTCGAAAGAGTATTGGGGTGAGTTTTTGACCGCTGCCATGGTTGCGGCCCTGTCTGCTTTGCGTTGGAAGCGAAGTATGACGTCCCTGGAGGCCGTTGGTGGGGCTTTGGCCGATTTGGGGACTCTGTGAACCCCATCTAGACTTATTGCCTTGACCTGTCGCGCGGGCATGAGCGCTGCCAGGAGCCTCCGCGCAAAATGCGGAAGTTCTTCTGCCGGTAGGTCGTCCGATACTCCCCGTACCTTTATATTGTTTGCCCTTCGTGTATCTTCCATCGATGCAAACCTCCGTTCAAAGGTCTCTGCTGTGGCCCGCAGGCTCCTAATCTCCTGTTGCATGGCGGTGATATCGGCAGCATGAGTAGCGGTCGTGCTCTCCAGGGTGCTCAGTCTCCCGGTCATTCCCTGGAGGTCCGTGCGCAGGCCAGCCATTTCTGCCTGGATCGTGGTCTGCAGGCCCGCCAGCAATGCCTTGAGCACCGCAGTCGTGACTGGTGCATTATCAGGGTCTGGTGGAGTGGCTTTGGATGCCGGTGGATTGGGAGAGGGATACATGTCATCCTCTTGGGAGAGATCATCCGACAATTCAGAGTAAGTCTCCGGGTAATCGGCCATCTTGGGCCTAGCTGCTCCGCGGGCTTGGCGCCACATGGCTCCGATATCGAGGCCAAGTCTGGGCTCGTCGGGCTTTGGCTTTTTTTTTTTCCGGCCCATATTGAGTCCCCTGCTGTTGCCCGGGATTTGTGGCTGTTTGGCCGTGTTTATTGCTGAAATCAGGCAGTTTTTTGCTTGAGATCGCAGGAGCTACAGTGCCGTGCGACCTCTCTCCTCTGCAGCTTGGCTCCGCCCCCCAGGTACTACATTTTTTGAAACTGAATTTAGTGGTTACTATTTTTTTTTACTATATATTCTCTACTTGACATGAAGAAAATTAAGTTTTTGTCTCTATCCAATTATACAATAACACGTGAAAGCCTCCCTTGATTATACCTATTTTAATTTAAAAAATCCCTTTAATGTTATTGGCACTGTCGTATTTTAATAACATATGACCCCTACAGAAATCATTTATCTGTCCAACACATATGACTGAATGTAAAACAATAAAGATAGTAATGATTTTCTTAAATATTTCTATATATTAGAAATATAACTATGTTGCATGAATACTTGTATAACTTTATCCCAATGGTCAAACTATTTTTATATTCATATGCACATTGTTATTATAGATTATATGCATTCTTTACAAATTATATTTATTGTATTGCCTTCAGCTGGACTATATACCTCTCCAATATAAAAAATACCATACCAATGAAAGCTGATTTAGCATCTGATAATCTGTTATACTCTGAGACAAATATACTGGGTTAATTTGGGATGCAATCTTATCAGTTGTACTTAACACACAATTGTATCTGTTAATTACCTCTGCTATTAAGGATGAGTGGGGAGACCTAATGTAAAAGGTGGTTCAAGTTGTGTACATATAAACAGATGACACTAGGAAAACAAGTATATTACTATACTACATACACGGTTTCTAAGAGGTTGATAAATAGACCTCCAAAAACAAACGGTTCTTGTATACTTCGAAAACAGTTTCCATTGTCCTTAGAACAATATACAAATCACTCCAATTCCACAATCCCTAGATAAACACTGCAGTTGGAGAGATTACAACTTGGAACAGATAACATCTAAAGAAACACTGCAATGTTAAGAATAAAAACAGGGGTGACCTTAGGGGTGTGCGAGCTGTGTGGTCGCACAGGGCGCCATGGCAGCAGGGGGCGCCATGCGGCGACACAGCTTGCACATGCCCCAAGTGACATGTGTGAGAGAGTGCACAGAGCACTTCTATAATGTCTGTCGCGGATTTTCCTCTACCAGGTCTATCAGTGATGTCAGTGGGGCCGGGGCTCAGCTGCCAGGAGGGCGGAGCTAATGTGGCAGGGGTGGAGCTAAGCAAGCGGCATGGTAAGTGAGTGGGAAGCAGGAAGGAGCATCTGCCCCCAACTACACCTACAGTGCCCCTGCCCCCAAGTACTCCTACAGTGCCCCTGCCCCCAACTACACCTACAGTGCCCCTGCCCCCAACTACACCTACAGTGCCCCTGCCCCCAACTACTCCTACAGTACCCCTGCCCCAATTACATCTACAGTGCCCCTGCCACTCCTACAGTGCCCCTGCCCCAACTACTCCTACAGTGCCCCTGCCCCAATGACATATACAGTGCCCCTGCCCCCAGCTACTCCTACAGTGCCCCTGTCCCAACTACTGCAGTGCCCCTGCCCCAAGTCCTACAGTGCCCCTGCCCCCAACTACTCCTACAGAGCCCCTGCCCCAACTACTACTACAGTACCCCTGCCCCAACTACACCTACAGTGCCCCTGCACTCTGACTACTCCTAGAGTCCCCTTGCCCCATCTACTGCCACAGTGCACCTGTCCCCAACTACTCCTAGAGTGTCCCTGACCCCCAACTACCCCTAGAGTGACCCAGCTTCCATATTTCCTGACACAGTACACCTGCCTCATCTACTTCTAGAGTGCCCCTGCCCCAACCTACACCTACAGTGCCCCTGCCCCAAGTACTCTTACAGTGCCCCTGCCCCCAACTACACATACAGTGCCCCTGCCCCCACCTACTCCTACAGTGCCCCTGCCCCACCTACTCCTACAGTGCCCCTGCCCCCAACTACTCCTACAGTGCCCCTGCCCCAATTACAGCTACAGTGCCCCTGCCCCAGCTACTCCCACAATGCCCTTGCCCCCAACTACTCCTACAGTGCCCCTGCCCCAGCTACTCCCACAATGCCCCTGCCCCCAGCTACTTTTACAGTGCCCCTGCCCCAACTACTACAGTGGCCTTGCCCCTTCCCCCAACTACTCCTACAGAGCCCCTGCCCCAACTAGTACTACAGTACCCCTGCCCCAACTACACCTACAGTGCCCCTGCCCCAACTACACCTACAGTGCCCCTGCCCCAACTACTCGTACAGTGTCCCTGCCCCCAACTACACCTACAGTGCCCTTGCCCCATTTATTCCTACAGTGCACCTTCCCCCAACTACTCCTAGAGTGTCCCTGACCCCCAACTACCCCTAGAGTGACCCAGCTTCCATATTTCCTGCCACAGTACCCCTGCCTCATCTACTTCTAGAGTGCCCCTACCCCATCTACTCCTACAGTGCCCCAGCCCCCAATATACTCCTAGGGAGCGCTGCCCCTCATCTACTGCCACAGTGCCCATGCCCCCCATCTACTGCCACAGTACGCATGACCCCCTTCTACTGCCACAGTGCCCCTGCCCCCCATCTACTTCTAAATCCTGTTTACAAACACTACACAAATTACATGGATGTAGGGATATGACCAAGGAGGGGCGCTGCAAAGATGTTTCACACAGGGCGCCAAAAGGCCTTAGGCCGGCCCTGAATATAAATGTGTATTCCTAATGCTATAGCGCAGTAGTTGCCGTTCAAATGACCATCCCCCCTAAGGAGTCAAAAAGTAGTTCTCTCACCTTTTCTATCTCACCACTGTGCTCTCTCTGTGGTTGGTGCTGGCTGGTCAACATTGGTCACTTGTGCCATGTGTGCTGACAAGAGAGGTCAAACATTCACATAATTGAAATTAGTCAGTTCTTAACTGTCATTCTGGGCTGGCTAATGATGCAGATGGAAGTGCAGTTGCAGCTCAGGGCCGGCCCGTCCATAGACCGCTGTAGAGCCACGACTTCAGGTGGCACTCTGACAGGAGTGGCATTTTGCACTCCCGGTCAGTCGTGACGCTGAGTGTCAGTGCACAGGCGCCGAGTTCACAGCCTGCGCTCTGACATCATAAGAGAGCGCCAGGACCGCGCGGGAGTGCGGCAGCCCCAGAAACACACTGGACCACTAGGGAGACCACTATGAGCACACTGGACCATCAGGGAGTGAACCAGCTGCCCACCAAACCACCAGGGACTCACTGGACCACCATTGGAGGAATTATTGTTCCCCAGTCTGCATAGAAAATAAGAAGGAGGGGGGCAAAGAACTATATAGTACATGTTTTACTGTCATTCTCCCTTTGTGACACTTCTGACACAGTCACTTACCATCCCTCTCCCTGCCACACACTCTACAACATTCCCCTCCCTCTGTCACACTAACCCAGTCACTAACCCTGTCACTAATACCCCCTAACCCTGTCACACTAACCCCCATAACCCTGTCACACTAACCCCCCTAAGACAGTCATACTAACCTCCCTAACCCTGTCACTCTTACCCCCTAGCACTGTCACACTAACCTCCCATACCCTGTCACACTAACCCTCACCCCCAGCACTGTCACACTAACCCCACTAACACTGTCACACTAACACTGATAAACTAATCCCCTAACCCTGTCACACTCACAACCCTCCCACAATCACTTACGACCCCTCAGCCTGTCAAACTCACCCCCCCCCCTAACTCTGTCACGCTTACTCCTTACCTGTGGTATGTTTACGCACCCTCACACCTACTCCCCAAATGGATGTCTGTGTGAGTATCTGCCTGTATGTACCAGTGTGTGTATCTGTGTGCCAGTGTGCATATGTGCCATTGTGCGTATCTCTGTGCATATGCCAGTGTGCGTATGTGTGAGTGTCTGCATATCTGTATGTGTATCAGTGTGTGTGTGTGTGTGTGTATCTGTGTATTAGTAGTGTGTGTATCTGTGTACTAGTGTGTATCTGTATGTAGTGTGGGTATATGTGTGTGTTTGTATGTGTGTAGTGTGTGTGTTTCTGTGTGTTTGTATGTGTGTATCTGTGTATGTGTAGTGTGTGTATCTGTTTGTATGTGTGTAATGTGTGTTTGTATGTAGTGTTGTAGTTTATGTGTAGTGTGTGTATATGTGCGTAGTAAGTGTGTGATATGTGTATATCTGTGTGTTTGTATGTGTGTAATGTTTGTAGTGTGTGTATGTGTGGCTCTGTGTAGGTGTAGTGTGTGTAGTTTGTGTATACTGTATGTGTATATTGTGTATCTGTTTGTGTAGTGTGTGTAGGCATATCAGTGTGTCTGTACATCTTTTTTAGGGGGGCGGGGTAGAGGGGCAACATTTCATACTTGGATCCGGGCAGCACAATGTCTTGGGCCGGCCCTGTTACAGCTCCAGCAGGAAACTGCTTAATCTTTTTACAAGCAGCATTTTGGTGTAAAATGCTTCACATACAGAAAGCACTTTAAATCACCAAAGGGGTCATAGTGCTTGGAGTAACTCGTTAAGTATACACCTCACATATAAGTTGCTCTTTTATACCAACTATCATTTCCATCCATCTTTTCTTTTGCTGATGAATATATAGATTTCCCATCAGTACACAAGTGACTGTAGTACTTTTAAATCATAGTAACAATGGCTATGTGAATGTTAACTGGTTAATTTTTTTATAGTACCCATATATAACCTTTTTTTTTATATATTTATATACATATTTGCTGGCTAGAGCAGTGGTAATGGACAATTCTGTAATTGTTGTAAGGTATACAAGAGCATCATGTGTCATGACCATTAGGACATACAAACGGTGGGAATCAAAACAGGCCATTACTTTGTCAGACTGCATGCTTGTACGAGCTGGGTCCTCAATAACCAGTTGTCTCTATTTAACACTTATTATTTGTTTTCTGTTGTTCCTCCTCATTATAATGTTAATCATTGTAGAATATGTAAACACTAATATATACATACTAATGGTAAAAGTAACATCATGCTAGAAAACCACCTGTTACAGCTATAGCCATTAGTTTATAGTTAGCAGAATACAAATTAAAATGTACAGTCCTATCAAATTATCTGCAGTGCTTTCAAGAATCATCCAACCTGTCTAAAATTATGATTATGCAATTACTATTACATCACATTTGTCCTAGAACAAAGCCAGCTTAATTATTTATTGCAGTCTCTTGTTCTCCATTCCACTTCTGGGTGTGGTGCAGAGAAAGTTTATTTTTTAATTTTGCTTTCAGTGCTAAAAATCCTCCAAGATTGTTCATGTATATGTGACAATGATATGCTTATATTCTGAGACTTGGACAATACTCATCCCTTGCTATACTAACTTAAAAAAAAATATGAAACAATTATATATATATATATCCCATTTGAATAATGATCCACTAGTCACAATCTCTAAAAGTCTGATCACACGAATAGGCAAAACATTACTTTAAAATGTGTTATTTCTAATCACAGGCTAAGCAATACAAGCATCAGCTGTTAGCGATTACCAATATAAATGCAGTACAGCAGACAAACAAGACAGCTAAAGTTTATAGTGCTGGAAATCTAGCCAAACAGCTAGAAACTTTAAGACTAAGTCTGTTGGATGTTGGTACTTCCCAAGTAGTTTTTGTTTTCTTTACTTGTACTATCTACAGCAATATATCCGAATCTCCTCTTTGAAAGCTTCTTTACATGCTCTGTAAATTCTACAGACAGTCTTATGGGCAGTCTTATGTCTGGGCTTATTCAATATACCCAACAGCCACACCTCGACTATCAATCCAACAGAGCTGTAAAAAGGCTGCATCACAACAGCCAACAAAATGTCAAGAACTAATTCGAAACACAAAGACTGCAGTTTTACATTATTATTGTCCACATGTCCAGTAGCTAAGAAGAAAAGAAAGGTCACAGGACTTTATAATATAGGCTCACAGTTATAATTTAATGAGTAAACGCTTTTTTTTTGCACATTACCTAATTTGTAGAAAGCCACTGTGGTTTTATTTAAAAGCTGTGCAAATTCTTTATAAAGACATCACATGATAATATATAACACTTTTCCTCCTGCTTTTCTTTTCACTGGGTAATTGCAAGGTAAAAGTGTTTTCCTTTGTTCTAAATATAGCATGTTGCAAACCTTGCAGGTTACACAAAGACAAAATGGTTCAATTATTCAAATGACTGGAATAATCATAAACAGTGTTACTATTCTCGCCTGGTGTGCTACAAGGCAACAGAACTTGTAAATATATTCTCCAAACGACACGATTTATGTTCATTTAATTACAAATCAATCTGAAAACATATTTTATGCAATTTCAGAAATAATTCATGGATAAATGTATGCATTAAAATATGTATGCATTAAAATATATAAATAGCTACTGACTGGTTGCAAGCTTACTTTCCTGTACATTATCTTATGGGGGTCTAGTGTCTCACTCTACATTAGCAGAAATAGTATGGATTATTAGTAGTTTATGGAAAGCAAATTAATTTGGATTCCCCCCCCCCCAAAAAAAAAAAAAATGTAGATTATACAATGTAATTCTAAAATGCACTGCAGACATAAAAATAACATTGGGCAATCCATGCCATTACATGTAAAAGTCTAATAAATACAAATTATATAACAAAAAGTATTTTTGTACACATTTTGGTTGAAGCAACAATGGTTAGAATATGCACAATTATGCCAGGATTGATAGTAATTAATTATTCACTGCACTAAAAAACCCTAGCAGGGTTATTCACTGATGCTCTAAGTAGCTCCCTATTGATAAAAAGAAAACATGTATTATTATCAGTGGGGAATTGCTGATTGTCAGCTCACCACTCTAAGCCCAGTTTATTTAGAGGAAGTTGGGCTTGTGACTGGTGTCTCCCTTTAAGGCCAACAGTGCTTGGTTTTTCTAGTTCCCCCTCCCTGTCTCTCTCCCCACTTCCTCCATAACTCCCCTGTGATTGGATCGTGCAAGGTCCTTGGTGATGTTGAATGGTTAGCGAGGAAGGTAACGCCAAGAGCTTTGCCTGGCACTCGATGGAGGGCAAGTAAGAAAAACATTTTTTTTTTTTCAGATTTTACTGCAAAATTTAGGTGGGACCTAATTGTGTGCAATAAGGCATTGCAAATTAAAAAAGGTCCCCCCAGAAAAGGGTTGAATTGACCTTTTAAATTTGAAATGTGCTTTGAATTTTTACTTTACTAAATAACCCTGTAGGTTTTCAATAAAAAAAATGACATTCATAGTTATACTTATTAAATTGCTGGTCGAACGTATGTTGATGTCAGCTTTGCAATTGAGATGTAAAATGCGTAAAATATTGATTTTTTCAGAGTGGTCATCTTATTTGTTTAGAAGACTAAAGCTGATATTGCCTTCTGCTTCATGTCTTAAATAAACCAGGGGGTTGAGTGGGTTGATTTAAACGATGCACATCAAAGCCAATTTGCATAATTTGTTTAGATGAAATCAGTCTTCAGATAAGGAATTTCTTTAAACTAGTGTTGTTTTGCATCATGGATACATTTTGTTTTAAAACAAAACATACCGTAAAAGGGAAATAAATTAGTGCCTTTCGATGACAAAAATGCAACATGCACATTATTGAGCTTCCGGCAGAAGGCCATGTAATTCTATGTTATATAACTTGGAAATGTTATTTAACTGACCTGATGATAGTTTGTGTAAATTAGTGATTTAGAAAGTTCTTAGACTTCAGTACCAGCGATAGTCATTATGGCCTTTTCACATGGTCAAAGGCAAGTCTGGGACTTGTTCTATGCAGGAGGATGTCAGGTAAAAAGACTGACTAACGTGCTAGAGGTGTGTGCTAAGTGTGAGCAAACACAAGTGCTATCCTCATATTTTACTCCCTATCTACACTTTTCATATTACCTCATGGAAAATAGCTAAAAAAAATGCAAAATTCTGGTAAAATCTTAGAATGTGATACCTCAAATTAATAATTAAATTTTTTGAAAAAAATAATTAAAGTTTGTTTTCTTGATAATTTGTTAATCAAAAAATATTTGCCATTTGTGTCATCACTGTGCACGCTTATGGAGGTGAGATTAGCTCTTTAGTAAAATAGAGGCAATTTTCTAAACAAAGCTGAACTAAAGCATTTTTTTTTTTATAAAATTATACACAGCACATAAAATATTCTTCAGCAGACAAAACACGTAATCGAGAACTGCTAAAGCACAGCTTCAAAGAATACTGATTTGAAACTAAATCACAAAGTACTGAAACATTAAAAGGGCAATTAAGGAACAAAGTAAATTGTTATCTTCATGTCTGGGTTTTGTTCTCACTACAAAAATGAATAACTTCAGGTCTTCTCAATCTTATTCAAGTACAGTATATGCGTTACACAGGACACTTTTCATTGTATTGTCTTTAGAAACTATTTTTTAAAGAGTCCAAGCACCATGACCACTAGTAATGGTTATGCTACCAGGTGTGCCACTGGCACCATCCCGGAGAAAGTAATCAGTTTCAGACCCTGGTAAGTTATCATACCTTTCTGAAATGGGACAGAGAAATAAAAAGTTACATAAAGACAACATAAATTTCTTTCTATTTAATGAATAAATGTGTTTACCCATAGTATCCGGTTATCATTCCATTGTGTCTAATAGTTCTAACATATCTGAGCAGACAGAAACAAGCAATATCTTGCTCAAATTGTTTTTTGGGGATGGAGGTTTTAAAATACTTCCTTTATATTGATTACATTGACAAAACTTTTCTATCACTCTGCCTTAGAGTATATGTTTTCACTCGTTTGCTGTCTCCTTCTTGCTGCAAACTAAGGATTGTTCCTGGTTAATCGTTCTACATAAATTAAACCACCCTGTGGAATCCTTTGTTTCTTGTAGAGCCACATTTTTACGTTTGCAAGCAGGTCCCCTTTGCTTCCAAAACCCACAGAATTAGATGCTTCAATCTCTAACACTATGTTTTGTTATTTCTTTATCCAATTCCTTGCAATGTACGTTTGCCACGGACTCCTGGAGAAGTGTAGAAGCCGGCTTCCTGCCCACCAACTATGGTACAGGTCTGGGACACTGTTTGGGAGCTACCCTGCCCAGCCGCCATTGGTAGCTTTTCCAGGGTGTCCCTGGTTCGGCACTTTCCCTTTATGCAAATAGAACCGAACGCTGGCTCTCTGGAGGCTGTCCACATGAACCAAACCCACGAATAGTCCCAGCGGTATTTAGCCGCGACCGCGTTGGAACTGAATTTAGCATGAGGACTTTGTGGATTCCCGGTCATCTCAGGGGAATTTAGCCGTGGATGTTATGGAACTGATTTTGGCATAAGGTGACCGTGTGGTTCCCGGACAACTTGGTTCATGGTATTTTTTTGAACCACTTTGAAATCTGCCAGGAGAGCACTTTTTGGAGGGAAGGTGTCTGAGACTAAGGGGAACAAACGCTACCCAAGAGCCAGGCAGAGCACCCCATATTGCGGCTGCAGGAGCTCCCGAAAGTTAACCGGCAAAAGCACCAAACGCACAGGAACTATTTTGGGCATAGGAACCAATTATCTCCCAGGCCCAGAGAATCCTGGGAGGGGCTTGTGGTGAAGACAATGGAGACCCCCTGCTGGTGTCTGTATATACAAAGGCTGTGTTTGGATGCATTAAACCAGTTTTACTCCCAGAACTATGTGTCGTCTAGTTACTGGGAGGGGAAAGGCTATAATCACTGCTTAGAACCTTGTTCCTTGCTCGTGGAGGATTCGTCAGGGAAAGTACTTATAAGGACTAGAGCTCCTAGGACTGTGTGTCGTCCAATCCATGGGAGGGAATAGAGCTAGCCCCATCCTGCTCCAGGATGGAGAGGCTCCAGGAGAACCCTAGTCAAGCCATGGCAAATGTGGCAGAAGTGCTGATGTTTTCCCATGTTCCAGCTAGGAAGCGGTCCTTGGTGGGGGAACCCAGCTGGGGTACATGGAGTTCCGCTACAGACACTATAGTCACCAGAAACACTACAGCTTAACGTAGTGGTTGTGGTGTGTACAGCCTGTCCCTGGAGGCTGAGCACTGTAAACACTGCCTTTTCAGAGAAACATCAGTGTTTACCTTGCTGCCTAGGAACACCTCTAGTGGCAGTCACTTAGACAGCCACTAGAGGTGCTTCTTAGTTCAATATGGAGGCACTGAATGTTCCCTGCACAGATGCATTAACTCTATGCATTTCAATGACGAGATGACAATTGGCTCAGCACAGAGTTTTGCTATACATGTGCAATAGCCTACCAATTATATAGAAAAGCTTTGTATAACCTGAGATCATCAAGTTTGATGATCTTAGCATGGAAAGGCCAGCCCTGTGAGACCGGCATGGTAAGGGTGAAAATATTAGTAAAAATCCCCTTTTCAATGTACTCCTAGTGAGGTCAGGAACACTATAGTGTCAGGAATGCATGTTTATGTTCCTGGCATTATAGTGTCCCTTTATTTAAAGTGACAAATAATGAATTTGTTTTATTTACATCAATGATGGCAATGATACTGATTTTCATCTGGAAAGCTTATCAAGTGGAAAGTCCCAACCTACCAATCAATACCAGGTCCCATTTCACTATCAGGCAATGATATTTCTAAACATTTTATAAACTTTAAAACACAAGATTTTCCCTTTCATTTGACCATAACCACATTTGATAGCTCTCTCCTATCTTTGATCCAGTAGGAAAGTGTTAATATGGGTCATGAGTCCACGGGTGTGGAATTCATAATGCTTTAGGCTATGCATTATCATTAATGGGCACCTCTGCCTTGGGAGAGTGCTTCCACCGTGACAGCCCGTCAATGCAAAGATATATGTGTATTGGGGCTTATGACAATTGTTTGGTCAAGACTCCTATTATGCATTGACCTTTTTTGTCTTTTCCCTGTCCAGTCCACTTTCAAACTATTCCGTGTTAGCAATAAGAGCATTGCTCTTATCATTTGATTACATCAGAAACTTTCCAATATGCTTAATCTCCGTATATCCATCCTAAAAAATCATTACTCTTTCAGAAGTCTATCTCTACATTTCTCTATGATATTGTTTATTTGATGCAAAATGCATTACAATTTAAGACACATTAAAAAAATAAAAATAATGATGTGTTAAGAACTAAAATTTAAGAGAAAGGGGCCTATTATATCCTATCTGAAATTATTTTTAGTTGAATGTGCATCAAGCCAAGCCAGTTCAGGCACAGTTTGAATCAACAGCAAAAAACAAATATGAGGAAGGCTGAACTTGATGTAAACATGTCTCTTTTCAGCCTATGTAACTATGTAACTATGTAACTATGTAACAGTTTGGCATACAATGGTAATTCCAAATGTTCAATCACTCTCTGTATACCTGTTACTGCACTCAGGTAATCAGACACACCTTAGCTTACAGTAAAAATTCCAAATGTCTTATGACTTTATGCAAACCTGTCAATATACTCAGGTAATCATGGTATAGTAATGTGCACTGATGATTGGAACATGGTCGCACCCACACATTTGTGGAGGTCATAAAAATATGACCACACATTCCTAAAGCAACTAGAAAATCCATCCAAACTGTATGTACATTTTTGGCTGTACCACTTGTTTTATTGGAAAATTGCATATCTAATCTGTTAGTTTGTCACCTCCCTTCTTAGCTCTAAGTTATGATTTCCAGAAGAGGGCCCTCTGTAATACAGCACAAATATCCAGGCTTTTCATATTGCACAATGCACAATTGATAAAAAAAAATGTATGTACATAAATATATAAAAACGATGTAAATGGTGAAATAATTATCAGTATATAAAATACTGAAATGGTATATGATATATTCTTTGTTGGACTAAACCTTTAGTAATGATGCTAGCTGATTATAGCTTTGGCCCTTGTGGTTTTAGGTTCAGTTGATGATTTTAATTGCAAGACTGTTTTTCCTTACAGAGATCCGGCACTAATTTCCCCAGTAGGGCTCTGCGGTAATGTGTGTGGTTTCTTGTCTAATGTGCCAAAGTTTAAATTACAAATTATGATACCATTCATTAAAGACTAATTAGCAAATTATAATCAGACCTTGCCACGAGACACAAATAATATTCCTAAACACTTTTTGATTTCAGCAAATCTCATATAACGCTTCTGTTCATTTGCACTGGTCAAGAAGAACACCCAAGAATATTTATATAAAATCAAACAATTCTTTTTGACATGATGCAGCATATGCGACTGAGAACATTTCCCAGAATTAACATTCTTTTGCTTTGAAATCTTGCCTCCATGTATTTTATCTGCTGCCATATCAACTCATTCAGGAAGTCAACTAATTCTTTTTTTTTTTTTTATGCCGGTGATAACTGCCAAAGTCAGAATACCAACCAGAGCATTTTATATGTAAACTAGTCATGTGCTTATAACCTTGAAGTCAATCCAACATGCAGCAAAAGAAGAATCAATAGCGGCCGACACTAAAATGACTAAGAGTGTTCTATTGGCAGTGATTTACTGAGATTCAATCTATTTCCATTTGCTATAGAAGTCGTTCCATTCCATATGGTTTTCTTTGAGTGCAAATAGAGATGTATGAAAACCTTCTGTCATTCTTATGACATGTAAAAAAAAAAAAAAATCATGACTAAGCTGCGGAAAACAACATCCAGCACCGGAATCATTTTTAAACAATAATTAAATCTTACCATCAAATTTTAAAAAAACTCTTGGTTGCGGTTCCGCAGATACTGTAGAGCAACTGCACCAAATAGCCAGCACAATCAACACCTGGATCCAATACACTGCCATTTCAGTTTATTTATACTTTGCTTTTCTCCGAACCAAACAACCTGTTAGAAAAAATTAGAAAAAAAAATGAATACAAATTAATTAATGTACTGCCAATATATATAAATATATTGGTGTGTTCTAATAATTATAAAAACAGATTTGCAGATTTTCCACATAATAATATAAAACAGTTATGGGATATGAATGATAACTCCACCTGCTGGATAGAGCATATGAAGCAAGTACAGGATCATTAAACTAACCAAGGATTGAACTATAAATGCAGAACAAATAAGCAACAATGTCCTTGGTGACTCTACACCACTTAAAGGCATTGAATGGCAAATAGGGTATATAATATTAGCATTCCTGATCGAATTACTGCTATGTACAGTTTGTTTAACCTTAGTACCATTCCCATTGTTTTCCATTTCACTTTTTTAATCTCAGAGACTTGTCCTGTAGTTTAACCAAATTGTCCCAGCTGCAGAGATATCTTCTCTAAACAGAGGTTTGTATTTATTGCCCTCTCCTTCTCCAAATACAGTGATAGCACAGTGAGGAGGATCAATTCCACTCAAAGTGGTTCACATGCTCTGGGATTAACATTCACCTGGCGTACCAGCAAGACAGCCTTTTACTTTGAAAGAAAAAGACTGGCTTTAACCTTAATGCCATTTACAGACATATAAATAGGATAGATCTATACTCTGAGACTCATCCCTATATTCTCTACAGAAAACCTAAAAGAAGCATACGAACGTGAAAATATATTATTGTTTTTATTTTATGCTTTGTTGTTTAATGGTTATTAGCATTCTATAATTATATATATGATGCATACTCATACACACAGTGATAGTAAGAACCTTATTAGAGAATCAATATGCACAAGTGCTGAAGTAGAAATGTGTACTTTTAATAATGTGTCTTTGTATTTAATGATTTAATCACTTTTATTTCAATTTCCATTCCCTATTTAGTAGTTCTTGCTAATCCCTGTTGTTGTGCAGATGGCCCCTTGATCTGAAAGGGTTAAGGGACACAGAAGCTTGAATGGAATATAAAGTTGCAGTGGTCTATACAGCATGGGCTAAAGGAGAAATGCAAGGCGCTTAGCAAATGGATCATTGAATCAAAGCCATGTGAAGCTGTAACAGATACAATGATGAGAAATACAGTCCCCCAGGGTTCCTTTAACAATGGCATTAATAGCCAAGGTCTTATGTGGGTAAACCCTGTATGTACAGAATGATGCAGGTGTCTGATCTTTAACTCATGACATTAGTAGTGTACACTGTAGTGTTGAGAAGCACATCGTGTAGGAAATGCCTTCTAGCCCTCTATATATAAAGTCCTAGACAGATGACAGATCTGGTTCTTACACAATACGTTCCATTAATTTATTATTTCTGCATATATCACAGTTTCACAATTTAAGTTGTACAATCTCTTACCCTACTTTGGAGAAAATCAAGAGGGCTCAGCCATCAAACCTGGCTCCACATGTCACGGATTAAAGTCCTGTGCCGTTTTCCTGCAGAGCATTTAAAGCCCCCAAATCTCTGTTTATAATAAAAAAGTCCTTTTATTTGGTGCCCACTGATCTGATTCAGTTCACTTTGTGAAGTAGTAATCCCCGTGTTTGAGCTCCTATTGCGCCTGGGAGTTAGTCCTCTGTATCCACAATCCGTCCTGAAGCTGACAGTGAATGGAAGTAGCTGAATCTTTGACAGAGGAGAGAGGGAGAGCCTCTGGTATCCAATTACACACAGCTCTGGCCCTGCTGCTTGCCCCTCCGTCTGCAAGCCGGAGCCTCACACAGACTGCAAGCCCAGCCAAGCTCAGCCTCCCAGCTCATACACACTGCATGGCCACACCCTACACATGCTGCTCCATACACCGGACACTGACAAACTGAGGTGATACTCTTACATAGATCAGACAGGTTAGAATCAAACAATAAACAGCTTTGATATTGCTTTCACTGTCACTAGTCAATGGCAGAATTGGCTGCATAGTCTTTATAAGCAGCTATTTTTTTTATACAATATTGTATTATTTTAAAAAAAAATTACATTAATTGTTTCTATCATTCCTATAAATTGCTCAACTCTTGTTTTCTGATTTTTATTTTGTTTACCTATAAAACTGTGATTATAATTTGTTTTAGTCACAATATTGCATTATATGCATCATTTACCTCATGCTCTCAGGTAGTGGATAAAGCCTCAGTTTAGGATGAGTTGGTAAATTAATTTGGAAGTATCTCCTTTACCATACCAGTTCACAATGAAAGCAGAATGTTACATGGTTTGATACTCTTTGATCTGGATGTACCATGGTACACCAGGCATGATAGGCAATATAGTATATTTTAGTGGTTATGGTGCTTAGAGCGTCCATTTAAATCTAGTTTATCTTAAAACAGCAATGTAATCACCATACCCACTACAACTCATTGTAATGCGTATGGGGCATTGAGATCATTACACCCTTCAGTTTTGGACAGTAATAATAAGCTGCAAGTTCTGGGGGAGAGTTAACCCAGCATGGTTAGCTAATTCATTTTTACGATCCAAAGAGTTTGATAGATAATGTAAAAATGGGTCTTTCAGGTTATTACAGCTGCTGCAGAGGGGATAATGTTTTCCGTGGTCCTGGGTTTGATACAACTACTCCAAACAATTTGAAGAAAAAAAAAAAAAAAAACGGAGAAGGTTAAAAAACACGTAAATGCTCATAGCACCATAACCACTACCACTGACCACTACAATCAGCTGAAGTTTGTTTGAATTTTTTTTTTGTGCATACCCAGACGGAGTTAAAGAACCACTAAAGTCACTGTTAGTTATTTTGTCTTTTATTTTTTTTGAAGCAATAAGGATCCTTGCTACTTGCACCGATTGTCATTTTTTGTTTTGTTTTTTGCAAGCATGGGTTTTTCTTTTTGGTGGTCCTCGTTGTGCTTAAGTACATCCACCATATAATACACACCTGCATAAGTATATCCAGATTACTATGTTAGTTGGAATTATCGTGCTCCTAAAAGGAATAGTAACCCAATTTTTTGTCCAACAGTTCAGTTGTTATACATGTTTCACTGCCCCCCTAATTCACTTCACATCCCTTAGCAGCGACCAATACTCACCTACAGTAAATATATAGCACATAGCCCTTTGAACCCCTGTTCAGTTTGCCCATATCATACATTGCCAAGTTCCCCAACACCCATTCATATGAACACATAATTAATCACATTTCCCATCCACATTCTGACAGTTTGTTTCCCCAAGCTATATTCCATCACTCATCAATGTGACAGGTTAACCCCGAGCCCTATTTCCCCAATTAATACTTACATACTTCTCACCGGTATATATATCCTGCAGCCACATTCTTCCACATTACACCTTACTCAGCCACACCAGTATATCTCCTTCACTCTCATCCCTTCATTGTATTTGTACATCTCGTGTATTTGTACATCTCGCTTTCTGAAAATACGTCCGTACACCCCCTGTGCATCGCTCCGCAGACCCCATGGTCACCAAAGTAGATCACCCAACTTGACAACTAACACATCTCTTCAACACCATATGCCCCCCAAAAAAGCAATCCTTTTAAGATTCTTTATTTGGAGTATTATTTGCAGAATTTAAAAAAGTAACTAAATGCACATTATAGTGTTTTGGAACACAAATAATATAAATCAAACAAAAGTTAACAGATACTGTGAGATGATGTACACAGTAAAGAGCATCTGAAACAACTGGGAGGTCCTGTTATACAACACTGTGAAAGTATTCCCTCTTAAACACCACTTGCAAAAATATTTTTACTTAACATTGCAAGATATTTGTTTAACCCCTTAAGGACACATGACATGTGTGACATGTCATGATTCCCTTTTATTCCAGAAGTTTGGTCCTTAAGGGGTTAAAGTGGTATTGGTATTTGTGTTTTTAAGTAGGGTGAGCCAAACACAGGTCAAAGACAAACCATTTGCTTGCTTCCACATCTGCTTATCGTATAAACAGTTGCTACTGGCCCCTTTAGTGACAAAGCTATAGGATGAAGGTCAAGTTCAAACACAAGGAAAAACTGTTAAGTTTGTAAATATATCATGAAACAATTATGCAGTGTAATAAATAGATCACATTTAGCATTTTTTATATAGTCATACTTCCAAAATCTTTTAAAGTAATGCAGGTGATTTTTTTGTACTGATTCTAAAACATTTTGACATCTGTTTCCTTCAATCTAAAGGGATCCAAGTAACACCACGTGGAGTTTTATGTTACAATCAGTTAACGGTCTGCTGCTTTTGTTTTTATAATTAATCGACTAGTTCAGTTACAAAGTTTTTTAGAATCCTATACATTCAAAAGCAAATGAGCTTAGTGTGAAGGCTTGATATAACGTGGGGGACATATACAGTTAAAAAAAAAAAAACCCATGAATTCAAAGTAAATTTAAAGGAACACTATAGTCACCTAAATTACTTTAGCTAAATAAAGCAGTTTTAGTGTATAGATCATTCCTCTACAATTTCACTGCTCAATTCACTGTCATTTAGGAGTTAAATCACTTTGTTTCTGTTTATGCAGCCCTAGCCACACCTCCCCTGGCTATGATTGATAGAGCCTGAATGAAAAAAAATACTGGTTTCACTTTCAAACAGATGTAATTTACCTTAAATAATTGTATCTCAATCTCTAAATTGAACTTTTATCACATACAGGAGGCTCTTGCAGGGTCTAGCAAGCTATTAACATAGCAGGGGATAAGAAAATCTTAAACAAAACTTGCAATAAAGAAAGCCTAAATAGGGCTCTCTTTACAGGAAGTGTTTATGGAAGGCTGTGCAAGTCGCATGCAGGGAGGTGTGACTAGGGTTCATAAACAAATGGATTTAACTCCTAAATGGCAGAGGATTGAGCAGTGAGGCTGCAGGAGCATGTCCCATACACCAAAACTGCTTCATTAAGCTAAAGTTGTTCAGGTGACTATAGTGTCCCTTTAAATTTGGTAGCCAAGCTGAAATCAATGCTTTCTCAGATGATTTTTCCAGTTCAGCTACTTTGGCCTTACATAGGAATTTTTTTTTTTGTTTAACTTTAAATTCTTACTTTAGTGACTAACCCTATAAGTAAATAAATCATGCAGACTGTAAGGTAAAGAGCAAAAAAAGTTTTAAAAGTTTAAAAAAAAATGTCAATGTTTTTCTGGCAACATTGCATTATTATACCAAAATGTGATTTAGCAAGTGGTGCGGTATAGCAATGCAACCAGATAAAAGAGCCTCTGGATACAGCTAAACTCAATAGAAAACCAGAATAACCATAACTCCTTAGGCCATTTGGTAGAAAATATTGTAGTTTCTGGGCATAAAGTATCCAATTTTCTGACATAAATGACATTCCTTAAGAACACCGTAAATATGCTTAATTTCAGTGTCACAGTACACGGCAGCGCAATGTGCTCACACAACGTGAGTTGAAAGGGGGAAAAGAAGTTTGAAAAAAAAATTAAGCAATGAAAGTACCTCTCACTATCACACACTGACCACATGAAATCAAGTAACTTGGGAATCACTGAACTCCACAATTGATGAAGGTGGGCTGCAAATGTCTGTGCCTTTCTGTATGTGACAGCCACCCTGTCACCATGGACAAGTACATGTCACACAGCCACAACCTTCTCCAGAAGGAACTGTAATCACCCACCTGAACCCCTTCCTACCATGCCTCCCAGCTAAAACCACTGTACCAGCAATCCAGAGAGCTCTGGGGACCTGCAGGGAACTCGCATATGCATGGCACACCCAACCGTGAACAGTGGTGTCTCCAGGATTCATATTTAGGGGGGGGGGGCACAAAAGTCAGGGGGGGCCAGGGACAAAAGTAGGGGTGCAGTCATAAAACATAAATGTAGGTGTGTGTACATATATATATATATATAGTGTTCAAGTAGAGATTGTAGCCATATTAGTCCAGTGATGTAGATGTAAAAAACAGAAAAAAATTGTATCTTGTAATACCTTTTTCATTGGACTAACTATATTTGTGTATATGAGTTCATGTACATGTATGTATATGTGTTTATGTATATGTACATGTGTTCATGCGTTCGCATATACATATTTATGTGTGTTTGTATGTATAAAGTGTACCATCTTCTGCACTGTCTGATTGTTTGTTTTTCTTCTTCCTCTCCCCCTCCTCCTGTGTCTTATCTGCACTCATGTTGCTTTAACCCCTGTACCACAACTCAACTTTGAATTCTATGTGTCGTCTTGCTCAGAAATGCTTCAGACTTGAGAAAGGGAGGTTCTCCCAAAAGCGTGTCATTAAAAAATTCTGTTAGTCCAATAAAAAAGGTATTACCATGGTTCGGATTAATGGTCTACTTTCAAATCCATTTATTATTAACAAGGCACTCGTCAAGGATGCCCCTTGTCCCCTCTTCTTTTTGTTTTAGCATTTGAACCTTTCTTAGAAGCTATACGAAGAAACACTGACATTAAAGGATATAAGTATAAGGGAGGAGAGGTTAAAGTAACCACTTTCGAGGATGATGTTTTATTTACGCTTACAGAACCTCAATATACACTTCCTTTTGCTCCGGAAGAATTGGAGAAATTCGGTACTCTATCTAATTTTAAGGTAAACGCAGATAAATCTGAAATATTGGGAGTAGGGATAAGCATAGGAATTAAAGAGAAAATACAGAAGCTTTATAGGTATAAGTGGACAGACTCTAGCATAATATACTTAGGAATACATCTGACGGCTCATTTAAAAGATCTATTTAAACTAAATTATGGAAAATTATTAAGAAAAATTGAAGAAGATCTAAAAAATTAGAACCAGCCCTTCTTTTCATTGATAGGGAGAGTTGACATCATAAAAATGATGATACTCCCTAAGGTATTATACTTATTCCAGACATTGCCTATTTCGCTGCCGAGAGCCTTCTTTGGGAAAGTACGATCTATATTGCTTTCATTTATATGGAACAATAATCACCCACGTATGGCGTACAATACATTGACACTACCAGTCGAGAAAGGGGGCCTGGGCCTCCCACATATTTATAAATATTATGTTGCGGTACCATGTGCGCGAATGAGAGAATGGAAAGTTATAGACAAAAAAAAGCCCTGGTATAATTTAGAACAAGATTTTATAAAGGTTAAACTGGAGACCCTATCCTGGCAGAACTGTAAATTATAGTTATTATCTCCTAATCACCCAATTATAAATCATATAATACAGACCTGGAGAAGGCTTAAAGATAGATGGGGGACTATCTCCGGGATTATCAGTATTTTTTCCAATTGCATCTAATTTGGAGTTCCAGCATGGGATGAGCCACAAAATATTGGGAACGCTAGCGGGAGAAGCAGATCCGCCAGTAACAAGTTTAATAATAGATGGTACACCCACTAGGCTAAGAGAGTTTCCTATTTAGGATAATATGACAACACTTATAGATAAAATGGGTATGGTTTATTTAAAGTTTTTTTTAAACCAAAAAGTGTTAACAAAATGGCAGACGAGAGATAGAAACATAGAAACATAGAATGTGACGGCAGATAAGAACCATTCGGCCCATCTAGTCTGCCCAGTTTTCTAAATACTTTCATTAGTCCCTGGCCTTATCTTATAGTTAGGATAGCCTTATGCCTATCCCACGCATGCTTAAACTCCTTTACTGTGTTAACCTCTACCACTTCAGCTGGAAGTTTGAGTTACTCTGTGGTACCGGGATAGAGAAAAAACAATATCTGTCTAGTATCTATAACCTAATTCAGAGGGGTTCCATGGATAAGATAGTACCCTCATTTCAGTTGAAATGGATGCTAGGATTGAACATTCAAATAAATGGCAATGACTGGTCATTTGTGTTCAAAATGGGAATGAAAGCTCAGGTAAACACTGCTAGGAAAATGATTTTCTTTAAAAGAATTACTAGATGGTATAATACCCCAGATCGACTTAAGAAACATGGGGTATCTGCATTGGATGAATGCTGGAGATGTGGTGAGAAGGGGGCAAATATGGAACACATCTGGTGGGAGTGCAAACTTATTGGGAACTACTGGCTCCAAGTATTGAGTGTTATTTATAAGATCCTACCAATGTCAGATCAACTATCCCCATCTGGCCAGCCCTATCAACTAGCCAGCTTCTTTTAAGGAGAACAATAAACAGATATTGTTAAGTTTGTAATTGAATGAGGCAAATGCTTTGATCCCGCTGTATTGGCTTAAACCTAGCATCCTGACCGTAAAACAATGGATTCTTAGAGTGAAATCATTAAGGGAATTAGAAGAAACTCATTGGACCACCCAGGGAAAAATAAATTACTATGTTAAGAAATAGGACCCTTGGATAGAGTTTTGGGCAGGATTACCATAGTAAGAATATCTTATGTTATACTGACAATGAGCAAATAAAATACTAATGTAAAATAGAACATTAATGCTAGAAATAGGGGCAGAGTAATTCTTCTTTTTTCCTTTTTTTCTCTCTCTTTCTTTTTTCTCTCTTTCTTTTTTGTCCTCTGATATGCATATGATGATATGGGACCTTGATAATGATATTTGGTTATGGCGTAAAGTAGTCCCAATATCTGAGCTTTAAAAATGTTTTCATCTGTTTTTTACATTTTTTCGCCACTCTTGCACATAGGATTTGTCAGCCCGTTGATAAGCCGCGCAGGAAACATTGAAGCCGGCCACCCCGGGGAGCTTTGAAGCTGGCCGCCGCAGGGGGCATGGAGGTGGCACGTGTGGGAGCAGTAATTTCTTGTAGTTACTCTTTGCTTCCTCGCGCGTTGTTTAGTGACATGACGTCACTCCGGCCCTGGCATCACTACAGAAAGAGCGCAGGGATGCAGAGAGAAACTACAGGAAGATTAGAGAAGAGACCCACTGGACGTCAGGGAAAGACCCACTCAGCTCTCCCAAAGGTAGGGAGGCTGGGTGGATTTAAATTAAAATAAAAATAGAAATTTGTGAGAGTGTCAGAAAATGTGTGTGTCGGTCAGTGTGTGTGTGTATGTCTGTCAGAATGTGTGTGTGTCTGTCAGTGTGTGTCTCAGTCAGAGATTGGGTGCGGAGTTTGTGTATGGGGAGGCGATCTTCCATGCAGAGGCAGAGCTTGTGTGCCGGGGAAGCTGCTGTACAGTGACGGAAGAGAGGGCCCTGATGCAAAAATTGTTTTGGGGCCTTGAAGACACATGCCAATTGGGTGGCCCTAAGTGCACAAGCCACTCGATGGGCCCTGGTGTAATTGCATCACCAGCACTTCCTGTAGTTTCACCGCTGCACGTTCTTTATTACAGTCAAGACACCTTTTCACGGAAACCGGAAAACCTTTTCAAGAGATGCAAGATAATTTTCCATGATGTTTAGAAGGGGGGATTCCCCTTTCCCTGATCTTAACTTGCAGGGAGGGAGTGGCACAATTAGATCTGTGGTGGTTGAGAAGACTGCCTATCCATCAGATACAGGGGAGGTCACAGAATGAGAGGTATCTCTCTGGAGCTTTAACACATACGCAGATTGAAAAATACAAACCCACAAACTGCCCCCCCCCCCTTACACACACACACACACACACACACACTAGCACACTAGCACACTCACACACACTGCCCCACCACACAGATTGACCCATACACACACAGATTGACCCATTCACACACAGACTGACCAATATGCACACACAGACTGACCCCCACCCACACACAGATGGACCCCCCACAGACTGGCCCATTCACACACAGGATGAGCCCCCAACACAGACTGACCCCCTCACACAGACTGACCCATGCACACACACACACACACACACATACTGACCCATACACACACACAGACTGACCGATGCACACACACACACACTGACCCATATAAACACACACACTGATCCCCCACACACAGACTGACCCACACACTGACTCACACACACACAAACACACACACACACACACAATGACTCACACTTACCAGCAGCTGGCTGGATGCCTCATTCCTCCCACACTCTGTGCAGAGCAGAGCTTCCTCTCCCTGTCTCTCCCCTGCGCTGCTCTCTGTGACCCAGCCAGAAGTTCCTCCCAGCACAGTGACCCCATTGGCATCACGTGGGTACTTCCATCTAGGATTCAATTCTTCAAAGAAAGATGGAGGTAGGGGCCCCCGACGGACAACCCACCTCTCTACACTGCCGTTGGTCTGGAGGGCTCATCAGGCAAGTGGGAACATAGATCAGTGGTGGAACTGACAGCACTGCTTGCTGCATCTTGTGAAGGGAGACTCAGTGCTCACGGCTTTAATTTAAATTGAGGGAACACAATGCCACCTTTCCCCCTCCCCTCCAGCAATGTCCCTGACCGGGAGATACCTAGAGATCTCCTGGTGTTACAAAGCACCAATGTTAATGTAACGGATGCCTCGGTAGCCCGACTAGTTACATCCCGTTTGTGACGAAACCAACCTCGCCACTGAGAACTGGAGAAGCCTGGTTGCCCGCCTGCTGCCTTTGGACTATGGCCCTGGGAGATTGGGCCCTTTACAAACAGTATTCGGCCCTAACAGAGTGCATGTCACTCATTCTGGCCCTTTAAATACAGTGGGGCCATTCGGTACTTGCCCTGTGTGAGCAGTGATACCCCCCAGATAGCTATGCCATGGAGCCTATTCATATAATGAAAGACTATGGGAAAGACTTTGGCTCCATGGCAATTAAACTGTATTTGTGTGGTCTGCGTGCCATTCACCTAATAATGTGCACGGAGACCTGAGCTATCTGGGGATATGTTAAATGTCTGTGTTTAATGTATAAAAAGTGACTTTATGTATTTTAAAGAGTTTTATGTTGTTTTGCAACCATGTGGTTAATGGAGTCTGCCTCTAGTCCTGGATAATTAGATTTCCTCTCCAATTATCTCCAGGGCAGAAGGGAGGAAGCCAGGATGCATTGTGGGGATGTTTTACTTTTACTGTTTGAGCCAGAAGGAACAAAAGATACTTTTTGTAACTTTTTAACCCCTGGTCGGATTCATGCCATTTTTTAATATGTTGTTCCCCTGAATGGATTGATTGTGGATATGTATTTTTATGTGAATGTGATGTATGGTTTTAAAGTTATGAAAGTTGTGTAAAAGTATATTTTGAACTGTATGCATAATGGGATTAAGTGTCACACTAAGGGGAGGGGATGTGTGGGAGGTAACATCTATGTTATTGGTTATTTTATGCCTCCCCCTGGGTGTGGCCTGTATGTGTACTCATGTAATAAAAACCAGGCTGGGTGCCCAGCACCTCAGACCACTGCTTGACCTGCAACACGGAGCCTTGTCTCGTTCTTGGGGGGATTCACTGTATGCTGTTGGAGATTTGACTGCTAGGAGTGTAAGCTGATGTCTGCTTTTCCTATTCATCTGCTAGCAGCTATTTGTGAGGTTCCAGCTGGAGTGCTACCTTATTCACCTATATCCAGTTCGTGAGTTCTGATGTTCTGCAGTAGCTGTGCCTTTCTGAGAAAAGGGGATTATCGCCTAAACTGGGTTTTATCCTCTTGTATGCTGAAACGGTCCGTTACAATTGGTGGCAGCGGTGGGATCGTTCCTACAGCCAGAAGGACAGCTACAGAACACCATTTCTTTGGATTTACAATTTGAGGGCAACGCATGTCTGAGTACAGCGACCCTGACAGCACCAGGATGGAACCAGCAGTGGAGTACAATAAGGGTGACATGGATGACCGGGATGCAATAAGGAAAGGCATCTGGTACCAGGCCCTGGATAATGTACAATACCAGCGGGGTGAGAGTCTCCCCAGTGAAGAGCAGCGGTTGCAGAAGCAAGTGGCCCTGCGGATGCCCTTCCTGGGAGAGCAGCCCCTGGAGGAATGGGTGAAGGAACTAGAGCACCGGGTATGGCAGGAGCTATGGCTGGAGGATGCCTACCAGGCGCTCTGGTGGTATATGGCACAGTATATACCCTGGACAGCCGAACATGACAAGCCAGAGGGAGAGGAGTTTGATGGTCCTGGCTTGTTATGGGAGTCCTTTGCAGAGCCTGGCTTCGGGAGCCCTGCGCAAACCAGACTGCAGGACATTTTCTATGAGAGGGAGGCTAGGCATGAGTGGGATGACCCCCATGAGGTAGAGCAAGACCTGGCTCACCTAGCAGCCCTGGAGTGGGAACTGGAGCAAAACTACCAAGATCTCTTCCGCTTCATTGGGAAGGCTCAGCAGGACAGTAAGGTGACAGACCCAGATCCAGACCCCTTCCGCTGGGAAGATATTGTAGAGATTTACTGGGAAGAACCCCAGGTGGCCTGTAGAGATGGGACCGAGGTCTCTCCACCGGCCCTGCAGGGAATTGGGAGCCCAGTCTCCATTCCCCAGCGGCAGGCTGAGTTACAAGGGGCAGAGGTAGTTGGTCCCACCCCCCAGCAGCAGAGTGATATGCCGGGAAGGCAGTGTGAAGTGCAGGGAGAGGAGGGCAGCGTCCTCCCTCCCCAGCGGCAGGCTGAGTTACAGGGGGCAGAGGTAGTTGGTCCTACCCCCCAGCAGCAGAGTGATATGCCGGGAAGGCAGTGTGAAATGCAGGGAGAGGAGAGCAGCGTCCTCCCTCCCCAGCGGCAGGCTGGGTTACAGGGGGCAGAGGTAGTTGGTCCTACCCCCCAGCAGCAGCATGATTTTTTGGGAATTGGGAGCCCAGTCTCCATTCCCCAGCGGCAGTGTGAAGTAGAGGGAGAGGAGAGTAGCGTCCTCCCTCCCCAGCGGCAGGCTGAGTTACAGGGGGCAGAGGTAGTTGGTCCTACCCCCCAGCAGCAGCGTGACTTTTTGGGAATTGGGAGCCCAGTCTCCTTTCCCCAACAGCAGGACACTGTATTAGGAGAAGAGACAGTCGGTCTCCCTCCGCAGATGATGGAAGTATGCATGGGAGAGGAGCTTATTACCACCTCTCCCCAGCGGCGGATTATTAATGGGCAGAGTGTTCTATCAGGAGAGGAGCTTGTTACCCCCTCTCCCCAGCGGCAGTTTAATGTACCAGGGGGAGACTGTAAGCCCCCCACCGGTGCAGATGGGACCGTGGTCTCTGCACTTACCACACAGGGGGTAGGGATGGTCGGTCCTACCCCCCCACGACAGAACTATGTATCCAAGGGGGAGACAACCGGTCTCCCCATTCAGCAGCAGAGCTATGCAACGAAGGGGGAGACAATCAGTCTCCAGCAACCAGGCTCCAACCAGACTACTCCGGTGGTAGTGCTGGCATCAGGACAGAGTACCGCTGGTCTCTGCCCACTCAGCAACCCACCAAGGCAGCCTACCAGTCCCCTGCACAGCCGGGGTGAGGCACCTGGACATGGACAACTTTCTCCTCTACCCAGGTGTAGTAACCATTTATTGTGGGTGGGCTGTACTGATGTTTCTGCTTTGTGGGTGGGTTGCTGGACTAACAAGGGCACTGACCGGCAGGAGGTCAGGTACCCTGTTAGTCTTTTTGGAAAGGGGGAGAGATGTGACGAAACCAACCTCGCCACTGAGAACTGGAGAAGCCTGGTTGCCCGCCTGCTGCCTTTGGACTATGGCCCTGGGAGATTGGGCCCTTTACAAACAGTATTCGGCCCTAACAGAGTGCATGTCACTCATTCTGGCCCTTTAAATACAGTGGGGCCATTCGGTACTTGCCCTGTGTGAGCAGTGATACCCCCCAGATAGCTATGCCATGGAGCCTATTCATATAATGAAAGACTATGGGAAAGACTTTGGCTCCATGGCAATTAAACTGTATTTGTGTGGTCTGCGTGCCATTCACCTAATAATGTGCACGGAGACCTGAGCTATCTGGGGATATGTTAAATGTCTGTGTTTAATGTATAAAAAGTGACTTTATGTATTTTAAAGAGTTTTATGTTGTTTTGCAACCATGTGGTTAATGGAGTCTGCCTCTAGTCCTGGATAATTAGATTTCCTCTCCAATTATCTCCAGGGCAGAAGGGAGGAAGCCAGGATGCATTGTGGGGATGTTTTACTTTTACTGTTTGAGCCAGAAGGAACAAAAGATACTTTTAGTAACTTTTTAACCCCTGGTCGGATTCATGCCATTTTTTAATATGTTGTTCCCCTGAATGGATTGATTGTGGATATGTATTTTTATGTGAATGTGATGTATGGTTTTAAAGTTATGAAAGTTGTGTAAAAGTATATTTTGAACTGTATGCATAATGGGATTAAGTGTCACACTAAGGGGAGGGGATGTGTGGGAGGTAACATCTATGTTATTGGTTATTTTATGCCTCCCCCTGGGTGTGGCCTGTATGTGTACTCATGTAATAAAAACCAGGCTGGGTGCCCAGCACCTCAGACCACTGCTTGACCTGCAACACGGAGCCTTGTCTCGTTCTTGGGGGGATTCACTGTATGCTGTTGGAGATTTGACTGCTAGGAGTGTAAGCTGATGTCTGCTTTTCCTATTCATCTGCTAGCAGCTATTTGTGAGGTTCCAGCTGGAGTGCTACCTTATTCACCTATATCCAGTTCGTGAGTTCTGATGTTCTGCAGTAGCTGTGCCTTTCTGAGAAAAGGGGATTATCGCCTAAACTGGGTTTTATCCTCTTGTATGCTGAAACGGTCCGTTACACCGTTAGTTACATTCTTTCAGCCGATCAGGAACTCTTGCACGGTTAGGGGACTTAGCTCCGGCAAATTCAAACTTAAACCCAGCAACAACCAATCGGCTGAAAGGACACAAACCAAATCACGCCAATCAGAGCCCAGGGACATGAGGGGTTTTGCCGCCCAATCAGAAGAAAGGGCGCAAACCCCATTTGAACGAGCGCTACTTCTCCGATTGATCGCCTGCGCCTCACAGCGACCAATCAGCGCTCACTCATGCAACCAACCAGGAGAATGGCACAAACCCAGTTTGAATGGGCGCTCCGTCTCCTATTGGTCGGCACAGACTTCCATGTGGCCAGCGGGAGGCTGCGGCCGTGAGACCGACTCATAACCCCAGAGTATGGGAAAATAAGTGACTATAGCTCCATTGGGAGCGGATAGGATGGTCCCCCGACACGGGGACCAAAGACAGGGTGTGCAGGCCAGGATACGAATGCTGCTTCTGGTGAACGTTTGGTGATACGAACCGGCGCCACCCAGGGGAAGCACGTGCCACTTGTTCCCTTGCGGTCTGAGGTTTTCACATCTCATTAGCGAGGTGTGAACATTCTAACCACACATTCTAAATGGAGTATTGGGGTGGTCCGTCACACAGGGCTTCGTTCGCCGGAACGCCCCCGTGTGGCTGAAAAGTAAAATGTATTGTACAGTATAAAAACATAAGGGGAAACACATGTTCAACAAGGCAAAATCATAAGCATACACATTGGGGACACAAAATGCCAAACCAAAACCGCCACAGTAAACACTGCCTTTACTGTGAAAAGGCATTGTTTACATTAAAAAGTCTGCAGGAACAGGGAGTAGACACCAGAATTTAGCAATTTCTCATTTTAGTTTTAATTTCACTTATAAGAGCTTTATCTAATTGGATAAAAAGCACATACTATTACCACCAAGGACTTTTTATCCAATTAGATAAAGCTCTTACATGTGAAATTAAACTAAAATGGGAAATTGCTACTTTCAAAAAATATGTAGATAAAATAATAACACATAGATTGTTCAAACTACCCAAATCAGACCAGGACAATGAAGAGTTTATGAACGAATGGATCAATAAACTATAGCTCTACCATATTTGAGTTCACGTCTTATCTAAGTGTCGTTTGTTCTACTACGTACTATTGCACTATTGGTCTGCCTCTGTTTTTGCTTCCTTTTCGTATACTGCTATTAACCCCTTATGGACGAGTGACGGATGAGGTCCGTCACTCAAGGGATTGCCTTAATGACGAGTGACGGACCTCGTCCGTCATGCGCTAAAATTAACCCCAGATCGCCGCAATCGCTGCGATAGTGGGGTTAATGGTGCTCCGGTCTGCCTTTGTATTAGAGGCAGACCGGGAGCACCGGATCCGGCTGCCCCAGCACATGTGCCCGCTCTGACAGCATGTCAGAGTGAGCACATGTGCTCTGTATACTCACCTCCGCCTCCCTGCACTTCCGGGTTCAGTGTGAAGTGTAGGGAGACGGATCAGTGCTGATCCTGCCACCTGGTGTAAAAAAAAAAAAAGTAAAATTAAAATCCCACCCCCCTTTACCCATTTTAATAAAAAATTAACCCCTTCCCTGCCAATTGATCAATTGGCAGGGTTTACATTTTACTATGATTATCTGATTATCTGATTTTTTTTAAACCTTGAGGGTTAATTCTTTTTTTTTTTTTAACCCTCAGGGGTTAAATTTATTTTATTAATTAATTTAAATATTTTAAAATGATAAATTTAGCTAGATGAGGAGGGTGGAAGTTAGTGGGGAATTGGGGGATTTAGTGTTTGGCTAACTAGGGGTTAACGTTAAAAAAAGTTTTAAAATAAGCTTTAAAAAGTTAAAAAATTAAGTTAAAAAAAAAGTTTTAATAACGTTTAAGTAAAAAATTAAAAAAATAAACTCTTTACCCAGTCCAAATAAAAATGAACCCCTTCCCTGCCAGTCGATCACTGCCTACAGTGATCAAAATACAGATCACAGTATTATACTGTGATCTAATTTTTTTTAACCCCTGACAATGAACTTTTATTTATTTTTTAACCCTCAGGGGTTAAATGTATTTAATTAACTAAGTTAAATATTGTATAATTAAATATTTTGCTAGCTGGGGTGGGTGGGAGTTATGGGAAAATGGGGAATTTACTGTTAGTGCTGCTTAGTGCTAGTTAGGGGTTAACGGTAAAAAAAAAAAAGCTTAGAAAAATGTTAAATCTGTAAAAAAAAGTTTTCCGAAAGTTCAGGAAACTTTAAAAAAATTAATAAGCAAAACAAAAGTTTAAAAAATAGTTTTAAAAAGTAAAAAAAGTTTTAAAAAGTTAAAAAATACATTTAATAACGCTCATTACCACTACACCTGGTACAAGCTAGCGGAAAAATGATCCCACGCTAAGGTTCAAAATATGCCTTTTGAAATACCCTGGGATGTCTTCTTTAAGAAATGGTATGGCTTTATGGGGTATTTGGATTATATAGCCTGGTAAAATACTTTAAAATGGGACATGGTCACAGTGTAAAAATTTAAAGTTTGGAAAAAAAATGGAATAGCTGTGTCCCAAATGTGCCCGTCCGATGTCCACATATACCTGGCAAAGGTACATACGGGGGTATTTTTGAACTCAGCAGACATAGCTGAGCAACATATGAAGTATTATACAGTGGTAGTACACATAAGGTTTGCAAAATATACTGTGCAAACTCACTTTGTGTGTCAAAAAGGCAGAAAAAACGCTTATTACCACTACACCTGGTACAAGCTAGCGGAAAAATTATCCCACGCTAAGGTTCAAAATATGCCTTTTGAAATACCCTGGGGTGTCTACTTTAAGAAATGGTAGCCCTTTGTGGGGTAGTTTGAATTTAAAACCTGCGAAGATGCTTGGAAATTGCACATAGGCCCAGCGTCAAAATTCAAAGTTCTGTAAAAACTGATATGGCTTGGTCTCCTATATGGCACTGTAGCTTCACAAAATAGTTCCAAAGACATTCATTGGGGATGTCTTTTTACTCAGAAGACTTAGCTGAGCATAATTTGGGGGTTTTGAACTTAGTGGCACATATGAAATATACAAAATGCCCAGCAAAAATGCAATCCGTATGTAAAAAAAATGCCCCAAATTATTTTTTACCACATACTTTGGCATATATTGGTGAAAAAATGGGGGCATGCTAAGGCACAATATGCACCTTATGATATACCCTGGAGTGTCTACTTTTACAAATGGTAGGCCTTTGTGGGTTTTTTTTGAACAGTCAAACTGTTATAATACCCCAAATGAAAGCATAGGCTCATTAAATCCGTCTCTCAAAATTCTACTGTGAATACTGAAAAGGACAGGTCTCCTGTATGGCACTGTAGCTTCACAAAATAGTGCCAAAGACATACAATGGGGGTACCGTTGTACTCAGCAGAAGTAACTGAACACATAATAAAACTTTGTACAGGAATAGCACACACCAACTTTACAAAATAAACATGAGAAGTTCTTTGTTATAAGTTGGTGTGCGAAAACCCCCCAAAAACACAATTTTACTCCAATATTTAGGTTGGCGGTAAAATGGCTACGTAGAAAGTGTCAAAACAACCATAGGTAAATAGCCTGTGGTGTCTACTTTATATAAATATATACTTTTGTGTGGCAATTTTGTTTTCTTTTATGGCTATTAAGCTTACAAGACAAACATACCAAATTCTAAAATCGCTCCACATTAAAAGTTTATTTTCTCCTTGTGCTTTGTGACCTGTAACTACCAAAAAAACTTAAAATCCCAGACACATTATATATTCTGTAAATCAGAACAACCAAATGAATTTATTTTTAATTACGTTCCTTAACCTGCACTAATTGTGCACACATTATTATTGCAAAAACTGTAAAAAAAAACACAAAATGTTTATTTTTTTTGCATTTTTCTGTATTTTTTTTTATAATAAATAAGCATGTATATATATATATATATATACATATATGTTCCTTTAAAAAAACGGTATATAATATGCGTTGGTGCAATAAATTAGTCAAATGCAAATTGCAGTTGAACGCAAACAGCAAAAAATGCAAAAAATGCCGTTGTCATAAAGTGCAAGACAAGCTTCCGAAGCTCTGTCCTTAAGGGGTTAAGCGAAGCTACCAAAAAGTCCTGTAACAGTACGAGAAGATCTTTGAGACTGTGCCATACCATTTTGCATTTTTTTTATTTCTTTCAAGTTTTATTGTGGACACTTTTTATATCCTGTGTGTTTTTTATTGCTCTTATTGCTTTTATTGTTCTTATTATTATATACTATTGTGTTTTTTTCTTGGTGCTACCTATATATTGTTGTTTGACTTATCCAGGTACACATACTGACACACATACATACAGATATACAATGACAAACATACAGACACATACTCTGGTCCTCTTTCAGCCACCCTTCTGTTTCCTACCTTTTGGGTGCATGAGGTTGGCTTGTGCTGACTGTGACTGTTGGGAAACAGTTTGTGCCCCGCCTCTTGCTCTTCTCCCGAGTGGCTCAGTATTAGCTGGGAGGACGTTACTTGCACTCACTTCCTCCTAGCAATAGCTGCTGATATTAGAGGGGGAATGTGTCCTCAAGGGCCCAGTTATGTGCCCTTATGCAGAGACCAGTTAAGTACCTACCACAGTGGCAGGGGTCACCGCTGTGCCCGGGCCCATCAATCCATGTGCACGGGTCACCTCCTGCATACCTTCTCTGCTGGTGTGCAGCCTCACAGTGACCAACAGGAGTGCTGGGACTGACACACATGGAGAGTCTGGTGGGGTTGGAAATTACACACATGAAGGCGCTGGGGGGGTTGGGAATGATGCACATGCAGGGGCTGGGTATGACGCACATGGAGGCCCTGGGGGGGGGGGGGTTTGGGGATGATGCACCTGGAGGGGCTTGGGAGGTTGGGAATGATGTACATGGATGATTTCTAGTTACACCTCTGACAGAGGCCCTTTGACAGCGTAACCAGGCCTGATGAAACAATCCCACAGGGTAGCACTGTTGGTAATAAAGTGAAATCCCTTGGAACTATTTTTCTCTTCAGTTATTGTTTTTCCCTGTGTGTTAATATTAAGCTAGAGCCAAAACAAATGAATAATACATTAATATTAAACAGTTGCATAGCTAGTAACTGATCAGATATGTTTTTTTCTACAACAGATTGAGCCTTGTATGCAGTATAGCTTTGTATAATAAAACTGTTATCTAACAGTAAACAAGTTTATAGATTATGCTTGTATGAAGTGATGTACATGCTATGTTGACATCCCTATAGCAACATTGTAAAGAAGAAAGTGTACAGTACAATGTGTGAAGAAATACACATGGAAGCAGAAGCAAGCAATGGTAATTGCCTTCCTGCTATGATATAAGTACAAATGGGCCTTTTAGTGCCATTGAAAATAGCTTTGCTCTTGAGGAGTTATAGCCACTTGACTACTGATGGTCCACAGTTTGTCTTCATTTAGCAGCACTTTCATATAACAGAAAAAAGCATTAGCCTGTCATAAAAGCAGCAGCAATATAGTTGATCCCCCCTTTTTTGTTCTATTAACTCACTATAGAGATTTGCTTAGTTCATACTCCTGAACTATAAAACTCAATGTATATCCTTTTTAATATATACTTTTTACAATTTAAAATTATTTTTTGATTAATGATGGATCACACTCAAAAAAAGAGAAATATAGAGAGAAAATAGAAAGTAGGGGGAAAAAAAGGATATGAAAAAAAAAGAAAATAATACCGTAATTAGAAGAGAAAAAAAAAAAAGAACTTGTGGACTCTTAAGCATTTAATGTATTTTCTTTTGAGACAAATACTATTTAAAAAATATCAGCTGCACCCAGTGTCAGGTTCAATAATGAAAGTGCTGTAAGAGAATACAAGTTAAATATGCATGCATAATACATAACAAGATTATACATTTTCAAATATTTTCATGAACGTAGTAAGCAAAGGGTTAAGTGCATCTCGCTTGCATCAGAGAGTATTCCAGGTGTTTTTGTCATTAACAAGTATCAAATCATCTGAATCAAAAAGCTCAACAGTATTACATTCTTCATAAGCATGTACAGCTGTTATTTCCAGTTAGAAGGAAGAAGAGGATATTACAGCTCTATCTGACTGCTTGGCTATGATTTTTAAAGTAATTTATTGAAACAAATAACCTTTCACAGGATGTCATAATCCAAAGCATCATAGGTTAAATGAATTAAGCAACAGATGAATACCTTGTTGTTGTGCCTAATCATTAAATTCATGAAGCACCAATATCCAAAAAGTAATAATCAATACCTAATACAGTTTATAGCGATATTGACGGGCACACAACCCAGTTCGGATAGAGTACATTGAGTTATAGGAAAGAGAAATCACACAAAGACCAAGTTGAATATAAGAATTCACACTACACTTTATTATCCACAAAGGGATCTAAGCAAAGTAGGTTTTGCTCTCATTTAAGTAGTTGCATGCATTTACTTCAAACAGCTTAGTATCTAGATATATCAGCTTAAGTATACATCACCATTAGAGAAGCTTGGTTGTCTCCTTGCCACACATGACTAGGGAGAACTCAGGCAGTCACTCGGAGAGACCCTCTCTTCTGGGAACAGCATAAACCAGTAACACGCGTCCGCATTACAGGTGGGTAGTTCTCCAGTGAGCGCAAGATTCCCTTAGTCTTATATACCTGTCTTCAAGGACAGACAGTAGTTCCTTATCAGTGCAGCCCAGCAAAATACCTTGATACAAGCAGCTGGATGGACCCGGCAGTTGGCCAGACTGTTCAGGACCACCAGAACTTATGCCAAGTCTTGTGCGGTTAATTATCGCTTATCTACAAGCTTGTGTGCTTATATGCTTACCGGTGCCATTTTAACTATCTATAAATGTTTGAGTTGCTCAATAGTGATCAATAAATCATACTTAATTAATATGAAATATTATCACACTTGTCCATGCCTCTATTATCAGTGAGATAATATTTGTCTAGCAGATGTTTTTACAGGAGACCAAGGTATGTGTACAAAACAGAATGAGCATGAGGGTCAGGATTTTTCATAAAAAAAAACTTAAATACACAAATCTAGTGATCAATAAATATAAATTGTAATAGCATTTTATTTTTTATTATTTAATCTTTTTGAAAAGCACATTTAGCTACAAAATCAAAATATTTAACAAATGATGATGAGTAGTGAATAGAAGTGAATAGCAACAGTACACCCGAGTTAAAAAATATTTTTGCACATAGAAAAGGACTACATACACTGATCAGCCACAACATTAAAAACCCATGCCTACTATCATGTAGGTCCCCCTTATGCTGCCAAAACAGCTCTAATGTGTCGAGGCATTGAGTCCACCAGACCTATAAACATGTCCTATGTGGCAGAGTGCATAAAGGGGCCACTGCCATCAGGGAACACGATTTCTATGAAGAGATGTATGTGGTCTGCAACAATCTCTCGTTTCAAAGTAACATTCACATGAATTCCAGGTCCCACGTTTTCTTTGCAGAACATTGCCCAGAGCATTATACTGCCTCTGCCTGTCTGCTTTCTTGCAATAGTGCATCTTGCTGCCATCTTTTCCTCAGGTAAACAATGCATATGCACTTGACCATCTACCTGATCTAAAAGAAAACATGATACATCAGACCAGGCAACCTTCTTCCATTGCTCCATGGTCCAGTCTTGAAACTCAGGTGCCATTATGGGCACACTGACCAGTCTGCTGTTATGCATAAAAAGCAAACTGCAATGCACTGTGTGCTCTGACATCTTTCTATCATGGCCAGCATTAAGTATTTTAGCAAGTGCCTCTTTCACACTATTAACTCTCTTCTTCACCCTCTTTCTGCTCCTCCTCCTAACTTGACCATTAAAAACTTTACAGCTCACTTCACTGACAAGATTTCTACAATTGGGGAAGACATCTCTCCTCTCTCTCCTTCCCGTACTAATACTTCTCTCAACCGCGCACCCTCCACTGTTCTATGCTCACTCGCACCAGTTATAAAAGAAGAGGTTTCTTTTCTGCTCTGATCCTCTCACCCATACCACCTGTTCACTCAAAATTATGCCAAGATATCTCATTCACACTCTGTCTCCTTCTTTTGCTCTGCTTCTCACTAAAATATCCAATCTCTCCCTCTCCTCTAGCATGTTTTCTTCACCCTTCAAGAATGCAACCATAACCCTGATTCTAGAAAAAGCCCAACCTTGACCCTTACCCTCCATCCAACTGCCCCAGTATCTTCCTACTACCATTTGCCTCCAAGATCCTTGTGAGAGGCATCCACTAGACTTACCAACCTCCTCAAATCCAACTCTCTACTTCACCCACTTCAGTCTTCAGTCTGGATTGTGTGCTCGTCACTTTGTCTAAACGGCTCTGACCAAAGTATCCAATGATTTAATCACTGCAAAATCTAGTGGTCACTATTCTATCCTAATTCTCCTAGACCTTTCTGCTGCTCTCGACACTGTTGATCATCAACAACTTTGTCCAATGCTCAAGATACTGCTATTTCCTGGTGCTCCTCCTATCTCTCCCAGTACTCTTTCACTGTTTCTGTCTCTGGCTCAGCTTCTACTCCGCAACCCCTCTCTGTCATTGTTGTTGTTCTGTAGGGTATCACATGTTTATGGCTACAGTTTAATTATGAGTAATCCCAAGTTATAAATGTGTATTTAAACCTGGCTCTCAGTTATCCAGGTGTCTTTGCATACCTATACAGTGCACAATCATTTCCTGGCATTTGACCTTGGCATCTGTCCTTTGGATTTGTGAATGTACTCTCCCCTACTGTTTGTTCCATGATCTTTGAGTGGGCCTGCTGATTTGGATTGATTATAACCCATTGATTTTTTCTACATGTCTGATTTCAGATGTACCCCACCTTTTACTGCCAATAGCTGGTGAGACATCAATCATTGTATAAATTGCTGAGTCAATTGTCTGGATTTTCTAGTACCTCTGGGTCACCAGAGGTAATCAAGACAGCTGTCTTTACAAATATTCTATTCTTTCAAGTTTTAAGCTGAAAGATCTCTACAGCAGTCACAAGTGGAAATTTGGGGAAGGGGAGGGTCACCTCAGTAGTACCAACATTTGCAAAGATATTCGGCATTACTGAGGGCAGAATCAAAATAAGAAAGTACTAAGGTTGGGATTAGGTCTGATGGTGGGTCTGATTCTGTGCAGTTATCACCAACTATCACAAGCGCTACCTCCTCCACTACTATCACCACTAGATAACAGAGGTGGGTTGGACAGGAATATTGAAACCCCTCACCATACATTGAATTTAAAAACAAACAAAAAAAAAATGTTCTTGACCGTGCCACTTATACCCACTTTGATTCACAAATATAGAAATGTTTTACTGATTTATGATTTTTTTTTTTTTTTTAAACAGAGATGGATTTGCAGTGTGCTTTTGTGCTAATGCTTGTGCATTGGAAATTGCAAGAGCCTTCCCTCAGTAAAATATATAATGTCTGGCTGCAGTTTACTGCACAAGTGAACCCTCCCTACACTGAGTGCGGCAGGGCTTTTGTTTAAATGCTTTGTTGACAAAAAATATTCTAAAATGTGATGGAGGTGGTACTGCCATCCCCTTGTTAACCCACCCATAAAAAAATAAATAAATACATTGAATTACGTCTGCTGCTTCCATTTTTTTAAATGTTTTTTCCTTGCCTGACTGAATCTTGCAGTGCCTGTTGCCTACATTCATGGTTTGTAGAAGCTGATAGGGTGCTGATTTTTCCACACTGAACGATGGTCACTTTTTTCTTTCTAAGAAAAATGTGAGTGGGCATGAGCAACTGGTGACCTACTCACCCTTTTCATGCTGAGAAGAAAAAGGCTTTCCCACACATCTAATCTGTACAGGGTCAGATTTCCTATTAGACACAATAGCCACCTACTTACAGGAACCTGGCCACTAGTGGGCACCTGCTTTCAGTACTTACATGTGCCTTTTTGAGTTAAATAGGTTTGTGGGAAAAGATAAGTACCAGGAGCCTTGGGCAGTGTCCTCTTTAGTCCATTTAGTCTCAGTAGCAAACGTGTAGGAATAGGTTTAGAGGGTGGAAAACTCAATGCTGTCTCTGCACATCCAGTGTCTGAGGCTGGAGAGGAAGAGGAAGGGATCCCTTCCAATATGCCTAATAGTAACCACTCACACAAGAAATGCCTTGTAGAATGAACTGGGGAAGCTCTGAGTGATGCACGCTGTATAACTACTGCCTCCGCTCTAACATCATCAACCTGACTGGTCTAAAGAACAAATAGGAGGGTTAGTGCTTTGAAAACAACTCTTAAAAATCCAGCACTAAAAGCCTAAACGTGGAAAAACACACTTTACCTGTTAAAAGCCAAACACCTCATGTACGTCAATAAAAAATTTAACCCAACTGTAGTTCTAAACCTCATTAATCCTAAACAGCTCTTAGAGTACAACTTGAACCCCTCTCAAGTTGTTAATCTTTTTAACACTAAACACCCCATGTAACTTAACTCTGATATTAACCCCTGTCAAACCTTAAACCCCCTTTACCCTACCCACATTATCTTTAACCATTCAAGCATATCTCATTGAAGCATTCAACACTTTTAACGTGCTATATGATTTAATTATTTTTCATAAGATCATAAGAGTCTAAGTGGTTTTATAATGTGAAAATCGTTACCTATAATGACAAGATATAAGGACAGCACGGATAGGTTTCTAGGACACTATGGTCCATACAAACATGACAACATCTTCAAGCATGAGTCAGACCAGGAAAACACAATTATAATCTTTTTAAATTTGACATATACATTTGTTCATTTATAATTTGGAGCCATTGAAGCATGGCATATGTCAAGTATGGTATTACCTTTCAAATTCTCTCATTTGTATGGCACAATCAAGAACTCACTTTTGTAATTAACCATGACATCAGTTTCTGGCCTAGTCGTACAACAAAAATTATAAAACATTTATTTAAATGTATCACATCATGCAGACTTGGATGAACATACTTGCATAGCAACACATGTACAATAAATATATACAAAAAAACACCAAAAACATAACTTGAACTATCTGATATTTTACATCCTCTTCTTCCCAGCCCCAAAGTTGTTCTTACTTTTATTACAGCACTAAAACTAACATATGTTGGACTAACTATGACAGCAATTGGCTGACTTTAGTAAATATGAGAATTTCCAATCCAGTTGAAATTTAGCCATTTTAACAACATTTTGAATTTATTGTAGAATGAATAACCTTGAGTTAATTTTGGTGATTTGAAAATCAATCTGCAAATATCAAGGCCAAAAAAACATGAACTGCAGAACATCTCCAGTTCACCTTATTTCCCACTTGACTATTTTGACCTACATGATCAATTTCAATTTTCTGTTTAAATAATAACAGTCATTTATTTTTAAGACAGGTTCTAGACATTTATATCAAAGGGTGTATGTATTTCAATGCACAGACTTATATTGATTCTTAATATGCCAGAACTCTTATTAGATGAATACATGAATCTACAGAACATCATTCTAGAGATATTTGGTGATTGCTTATGAAATCTATATTTAAATAAAAAAGCAATTAAAAATGAAATTAATACTTAATGTAGTCATGTTAAAGGGACAATCCGAACACCAGAACCACTACATCCTAACATAGTAAATTTGGTGGAGGTATCCTCAGGAGAAATACAGGCTGCTCTTGAAAAAGACGGTGTGGTTGTTCCAAGGAGCACGATACTTGAACAAAAATGAGCTGCATGGTCAAGTTGCCAGAGAGAAGCCTTTACTGCTCCAATGTCACAAACAACCCTGGTTACAATAATCCAGCCCAACCATACATTGACATGCCTCACAGCTTCTGGCACACTGTAATTTGGAGTGACGAACAAAATAGAGCTTTATGATCACAACCATTAGCTGGACTTGTGCATTCACTTTCTTCCAAATTTGTTTGAATCTAGGAGGATTTGCAGTTTGAATGAATTCCACATCTCTGAAGCACCAAATGACTAGCGCGATGGATGAGCATGTTTGTTTGCTTTGGGATTTTGAGTTTGCCTCTGGTGCCAAAAACAGTGGTGATTGATCGGGAAAAAGATGAGACATTCACTAAATGTTGATTTTATTGACAGACTTAGATTTTTCCCGCCACTTGGTTCATAGATCAAGTCAGGGCCGTCTTTAACGCGGGGCAAACGGGGCAGCTGCCCCGGGCCCAGTTGCTCCTGGGGGGCCCAGAGCAGCTGCCCCGTGGGCCCCGCGATTTGGGCCCCGCCCCCCTTGAACCCGGCGGTGCGGCTGCACAGAGCCGCACCGGTCTGCACGCTGAGGAGGCTCCCGGGTGGCTCATGCACTAAGGGCCACCCGGAGAGCATGTGTGAGCAGGGGCCCGGTCTGGTGCTGTGATGCTTAAACAGTGCAACCGGGCCCCTTCCTGTACCGGCTGGGAGGAAGTGACGTCACTTCCTCCCGACGGAGAACACAGCCGCGCGGGAGGAGAATGGCAGGGAGGGGAGTTCCAGAGGAAAACTCCCATCTGCCTCAGCCTGCCACTGGACCCCAGGGAAACCACCCTCCAGGAAAAGGTAAGAACCTGGAGGGTGGCTAAATGTATGCTTGTGTGTAAGTATGTTTGTGTGTGTCAGTATGTCTGTCTGTGTATGTATGTATGTGTGTGTATGTCAGCAGGCCTGTGTGTGTCAGTATGTCTGTCTATGTGTATGTCAGTATGCCTGTGTGTCAATACTTCTGTCAGTGTATGTGTCTGAGTGTGTCAGTGTATGTGTCTGTGTGTGTCAGTATATCTGTCAGTGTATGTGTTTGTCTGTGTGTCAGTATATCTGTCAGTGTATGTGTCTGTGTGTGTATGTATGTCTGTGTGTGTCAATACGTCTGTCAGTGTATGTGTCTGTGTGTCAGTATATCTGTCAGTGTATGTGCCTGTGTGTGTATGTATGTATGTCTGTGTGTCAGTATGTCTGCCAGTATATATTTGTGTGTCAGTGTATGTGTGTGTCAGTATGTATCTATGAATGTTTTGATGTCTGTCTGTGTGTTTGTGCCAGTACGTCTGCCTATGTGTATGTCAGTATGCCTGTGTGTGTGTCAGTATGCCTGTGTGTGTGTCAGTATGCCTGTGTGTGTGTGTCAATACGTCTGTGTGTGTGTCAGTATGTCTGCCAGTATATATTTGTGTGTCAGTGTGTATCTGTGAATGTTTTAATGTCTGTCTGTGTCTGTATGTGCCAGTACGTCTGTCAGTGTGATTGCACATTGGGCGTAATTGGGGGGAGGGATAGGATGGGGCAGGGCCCAGGGGGCCCAAGAAAATGCATTGCCCAGGGTCCTAATCATATTAAAGACGGCCCTGGATCAAGTGAGAAAAAGTAGCCAAAAGAAGGAAAAAAGCAGGTGCAGTAACAAATTGCTCCTCCTCTTTTTCCCTTTATTGACTACTTTTTCTCTCTTAATCTGTAAACCAAATGGCAGGAAATGTGTATTACAAAAATGTGCATTACAAAATACATGCATAATATATTGTGTATACATTTTGCAGTGTACTGATTGTCCAATTTTTGCTCCCTTTTTGTTCCTCTGATTTGTTTCTGAAATTGGTTTTCTGTACCGAAATTCTATCAAACCGCCATACTGCAGAAATGTGGGTTTGCAATTTTATCAACATGTACAAAGCAAGTAGAAATACATAACTGTATTTCTAATGTTGGTGGACTCCTTTAAATAACTGGACTATAGCTGAATTTAGAAGGATGTGTGTGAAAGATGTTTAAATGCAAATTAAAATAAATATTCCCAAGAAGTTCCCATAACAAGTAATCGCTTCAGTATTTACATTGTCTCATTCATTGAAGTTGTGCACTGATGACATTAAGTAAATGAAATATAATATGTTATGTCTATGAAGTTCTTATTTTTACTTTTTTAGCTAGATTTCCAGTTTACAGATAAGATGTACATATGATTGTATGTTACAGCTGTAGGTCACATTTTCACTAAACATATTTTTATAACATTCTTTAACTTTTGAGCAAAATATGTTTGGAATTCATAAAGTTTTCCTCATAAAACCAAAAATACTATAACCATTGTACCGTTTCCAATATTAATGAGTAATATCCTGATATTTTCATTTAAGTAAAAAAACAATTTAGTTCATTTGGTTCTTTTAGATTCCAATATTTGAGACATCATGAATATTGTGCTTATCAGGAATATGAGCAGATAAATAAGTGACATCAATATTAAACTCCATAATAGTATGAAACTCATTTTTTGAGAGTTTATTGTTTTTGATTTAGAGGTTGTCAAAACAAAGAATATATAAAAAATCTCTCTGAACTATTTGTTGCTGAAAATCTCCCTGATCATACGTCCAACCAAAATGTATGGTGCACATACAAAGCAGGTACCAGGGGGTACTTGAGAAAACTAGCAAGCTATGAAAAAAAAAGAGGGGGGCTCCGATATCAGAACTTTATTTACAATTATACAAACTACAAGCTCAGAATAATGAGAAATTTTCTCAAGATATCACAGTTTTAATTAAAAAATATGAAGATATGATTAATCAAGAGGCTCTTGAAAGAATTTAATTTAATTTAAAACGATTAAAAACTAAATATTACTATCGGAATAATAAAATAGATAAAATATTAACTAATCGACTTAAAAAAACAAAATAGAGAATAAGATATATAAAATTATTGAAGACGGAAAAGTCTTATTGACTCCTCAAGATATAGGGAACTCATTTAAGAAGTATTATGAGAGTCTTTATAATCTAGACCACATTTCCACAGATCAGGTTATTGACAAATATTTACATAAAATAAAAATTCCCCAAATCACTTTAATTAAAAAAAAGAAGTTAAACCAAAAAATATCGCCCTTGGAAGTAGAAGAAAGTATAAATAATTTACAAACCTTAAAGGCTCCTGGTCCAGATGGTTTCTCTAATTTGTTTTTTAAAACATTCAAGAAAATTGTTATGCCCAGTATGACAGCTACATTTAATGAAATTGCCTCAACAGGCAAAAAAACACGGAAATTATTAAGAGCCAATGTAAAGCCTATTTTGAAACCCAATAAATTATCAACAGAAATTAGCAACTACAGACCAATTTCTTTAATAAATATAGACATCAAATTATATGCTTCAGTGTTGGCTCGAAGATTAAATGTATTACTTCCTGAATTGATACATATAGACCAAATCGGGTTTGTCAAAGGCTGTCACTCTAGTGACAATTCTCGTAGGATCATTGATTTATTTGAGTGTGCACAAATGACAGGGACGCCCCTACTGACCCTGTCGATTGATGCAAAAAAGGCCTTTGACAGGGTCAGTTGGGGGTATATGACCAAAGTGTTGACAGCATTTGGGTTAGAAGAATGGATTGCAGATTCAATTGGAGCTCTCTACATGTGTCCATCAGCTAGAATAGTAGGATATGATATATGCTCTGAATGGTTCGACATTAACAACGGGACAAGGCAAGGGTGCCCGTTATCTCCCCTGCTATACGTTCTCTCCATCGAACCATTCGCCATAACTATTAGAGAAAATTTGGATATAAGAGGTATGATAATAGAGGAAGTGGAAGCAAGGATTTGCCTTTATGCAGATGACGTATTGATTTCTATCACAGATCCGTCCACTTCACTCTTTTACTTAATTCAAGAAATTCATTGGGGAGGTCTCAAATTATAAACCCTGGATGGATATGCTTCAACATTCACTTTCAAATTTTATTTGTAATGGGAAAACACCAAGAATAAAATCACAAATTTTAACAAAAAAAATGAATCAAGGAGGAATGGCCTTTCCACTCATTAAAGATGTATATAGCGCTAATATTATTTCCCATATCCATATATTTCAGATTTCAGATTCAAGAAACCAACCTTGGTATCAGATAGAATCAATTAGAACAAAAGTAAAAGATCTAGCCCTCTTGATTTGGGATGACAATACTAACTACAAGACTCATTTAATCCAATCTAACTCAATTATTGTATCACAGCTTATTGAAGAATGGCAACAAAACAAAAAAAAATTAATGTTAAAAAATGTCCAGAAGCAGGTCTGCTCCATATTAATTGTGCAAACTTTCAAGGGATCAATTAACTTTGACTATTCACTCCTTTATAGCGGGGAAAATACTAATTGCAAAAAATTGGAAACAAATAACAATGCCAGATATGAAACAGTTTATAGCTCAACTGTTATTTCAGCTTGAAATGGAGAGAGGAGTTGCATACTCAAATAATAACTGTAAATATATATATATATATATATATATATATATATATATATATATATATATATATATATCATCTGGATAATTGGCTAAAAACGATTAAAGATATAGCTTAATAGACATGTATTCTCCTTGGATTACTAGATAACACAAGTTTCTCTCAAACTTTTTTCCTTTCTCTATATACAAAGATACCAACCAATAACTGATGAATGTTTGTTATGTATGTTTAGTAAGTCATGTTATGTGTTAAATAAATGCTTTTTTATATTAATGTCAACTAAAGTAATTTCATGTATATATGAATGTAAAATTATTTCAATGAAGAGAAATTAAATACTGATGTTGCGAACATAAAATTTTCCGTTCGCGAACGGCGAACGTGAACTTCCGCAAATGTTCGCTAACGGGCGAACCCGGCGAACCGCCATAGACTTCAATAGGCAGGCGAATTTTAAAACCCACAGGGACTCTTTCTGGCCACAATAGTGATGGAAAAGTTGTTTCAAGGGGACTAACACCTGGACTGTGGCATGCCGGAGGGGGATCCATGGCAAAACTCCCATGGAAAATTACATAGTTGATGCAGAGTCTGGTTTTAATCCATAAAGGGCATAAATCACCTAACATTACTAAATTGTTTGGAATAACGTGCTTTAAAACATCAGGTATGATGTTGTATCGATCAGGTAGTGTAAGGGTTACGCCCGCTTCACAGTGACAGACCAAAGTCCCCGTTTAACGCACCGCAAACAACCGCAAACAGTCCATTTGCACAACCGCAAACTCCCCATTTGCACAAGGTTGGATACCAATTTTTAAATGTACACTACTTGACACTACTTGACACTAATGATTTTTTAAATGTACACTACTGTTACACCAGATATGAGTTGCACTGGTGTGACACTGTGCCCTGGCAGGCCCTGAAACGCACACGTGTGAAGGAAACTGACTGCTATTATATTACAGTCAAAAAAGTTTTGTTTTTTTAAATGCAAGCTATTGTGACACCAGCTATAAGTGGTGGCACTGGGACCACCTTAAAAATATTGGATATCGCTAAAAATCATGATCACTATATACTTTCTCTACAAACCTCTAAAACGAACCAAACTACTCATCCATCTGCTATACCACTTTATCCCACCTACAACTAGTGCCCAGTTAAAATACTTGACTCTTACTTACCCACACTCAGTCATGCCACACACATTTCACCACTACTCTCACTGAATCCCTCTGACTACAGCTAAATTCATCTTCTACATCGGAACACTAATCCTAAGATTGGGTTGTATCCATGTCTCGGGTCTTTCATTTAGAATAGGGGCAGCTTCGGTCTCCTTCAACACTGACACTCCAGTGCATATTATTAAAAGATTGGGAAGATAGAAATCCTCAGTCTACAACCCATATATTCCTCATCTCGAGAAAGAAATGAGGAAAGCTTTTAAAAGTTTTGCTTTGTAAATTTGATGCAATAAGTGCGTTTTTCTTTAATACCTTTTCACCCTCTTTGCATGAACCCGATTTACATATATTACTAATATGTTTCTGAACATATATATTATATTATTCACTCACTCACTCTCTGGGCCGGCCTAAGACATCATGCTGCCTAGGTCCAACGATAAATGACTATGGGGGAAAATGTATAATAAACACAGGTTACTGGCTATGGGAGGGATAATGTATGATAAACACAGGTTACTGGCTATGGGAGGATAATGTATAATAAACACAGGTTACTGGCTATGGGAGGATAATGTATAATAAACACAGGTTACTGGCTATGGGAGGATAATGTATAATAAACACAGGTTACTGGCTATGGGGGGATAATGTATAATAAACACACAACAAGAACCATAACCAGGCCCGGACTGGCCATCGGGCACACCGGGCAAATGCCCGGTGGGCCGCAGTGGCCAGGGGCCGAGGCCGGCAGGGGAAGGTCCCAGGATCTCCCCTGCTGGTCTATGCAGGGCCGGCACTATCCGAGCGCCGGCCCACTGTGTGCTATGAAGGGCCGGTGAGGAGATCAAAGATCTCCCTCACCGGCCCACTTAAATAGAGCTGCGGCTGGGGAGGGAGAGGACCCGGCGGAGCTCTATGTTGCAGCTCCGCCGGGTTCCTCTCGCGAGATCCGGACCGTTGCCATGGCAACGAGCGGATCTCGCGAGAGTGAACTCTAGCCCCGGGCTAGAGTTCACTCACCCACTGGACCACCAGGGAAGGCGTGCGACTGCGAGTGCCTCTCCCCCCACCTCCCAAGTACCAGCGTGCAGGTCCCCCCCTCCCAGACTAAAGGTAAGATGGGAGGGGGGGTTATAATGAATGCTTAGATTTTTGTATTTGTTTATTTACCCCAACACACAATCCCTAATATTTACACACAGCACTCTCACACACATCACCCTCAGCACTCACACACATCATCCACAGCACTATCACACTCAGCACTCTCACACACATCACCCTCAGCACTCACACACATCATCCACAGCACTATCACACATCACCCTCAGCATTCACACACATCATCCACAGCACAATCACACACATCACCCTCATCACTCACACACATCACCCTCAGCACTCACACACATCATCCACAGCACTATCACACTCAGCACTCTCACACACATCACCCTCAGCATTCACACACATCATCCACAGCACTATCACACACATCACCCTCAGCACTCACACACATCACCCTCAGCACTCACACACATCATCCACAGCACTATCACACACATCACCCTCAGCACTCACACACATCATCCACAGCACTATCACACACATCATACACAGCACTCACTCACACACAGCACCCTCACACACATCACCCTCAGCACTCACACACATCATCCACAGCACTATCACACTCAGCACTCTCGCACACATCACCCTTAGCACTCACACACACATCACCCTCAGCACTATCACACTCCGCACTCTCTCACACACATCACCCTCAGCACTCTCACACACATCATCCACAGCACTATAACACTCAGCACATCACAAAACACATCATACACAGCACTCTCACACACAGCACTCTCACACATCATCCACAGCACTATCACACCCGGCACTCTCTCACACACAGCACTCTCACACACATCATCCACAGCACTATCACACTCAGCACTCTCACACACATCACACTCAGCACTCACACAAAACACATCATACACAGCACTCTCACACACATCATACACAGCACCCTCACAACCCACCCTCACACACACATCACACACAGCATCCATCATACACACATACTGCACCCCTCACATACACACAGAACCTCCCCAACACACTGCACCACACACATACACAATACTTCCAAACATATGTATATATATAATATATGTATGTGTGTATATATATATATATATATATATATATATATATATATATATATATACCACACACACACACACTCACTACATTCCTGACATACACACACTAGATTCCTTGTAAGCAAACACATACTTTACCCCTATACACACACTCTCTACAAACACTACATCACCTATACACACACACACACACTATAGTCTGTATGCACACACTTGCTACATCCCCTATACACACATTCTCTACAGTCCCTAGCCACATATGCATTACATTATACCACAAATACAACACGACTAAAACCGACCTTATTACACAATACCACACCACAATCATCTCACTCTATACACACACACAATCCCACAAGCAGGCTCCAAACACATGCACAATACTCTTTCCTTGCATTTTTGTCTCCTGGTATCCATGTATAGAGACACCAGAGACAAGTTGCAAGGAAACACAGTGCAAGCATGTTATTAAATTTGCTTGCGCTGTGCAGAACAAATACAGGGCTTTTTTCTCATGCTAGAGCTCTTTAGCAGAGCTCTGCGCATGGTCTGCCCTGGCCTGCACTTTGAGAGGGGGCGTGTTTGTCGTTAGTGATGACAAAACACACCCTCTCTGCCCCGCCCCCTTCTTAGTGGGCCGCTGTGATAAAAAAATGCCCGGGCCGAATTTTTATCCCAGTCCGGCCCTGACCATAACCATTATAGCTCACCATTATAGCTCACTGTAGGCTGTAGGCTATAGCCCAAAAGACTCCTGACACCATCCTACAGTAAGCTGTCCAACAATTTACAAATTGTTTTATTGATATTAAGAATACTCATCATAAATCAAATAGGTCATCATAAATGACAGACCTCCACTCAGCAAGGAGCTTCTGATCATATTCACTGGTAAAATAAGAATAAGAATTTCTATTTGGAACTTGAATTCAGAATCAGCATACAATAAAATATGCTTACACATATGTGACTGCTTACCTTTGGGGACACAGTAACAGGAATATGAACAGATGATGCTATAACAAGACTGCGCTAGACTTACTAGCTTAAAAGTCTTTTGTTTTTCTGTAGCTATCTACTTCATACCTGTAGCAGACCCTCGGTAACCCGGCTGGTTACCCCAGCTAGTAAGGAAACAAGAGCCCCATTTTCCCCAGTAACTGGATGGCAGGTACACAGTTCAAGGGGTACAACAACAACTTTATTGGCCACACTTGGCTTTATACTTACCCCATGCAAGGGGTGGATCACACACAGGATCGCACAATGGAACTGGAACCCCAGTCTCTTTGTCCCTTGTTTCCGCCACTCAGTGTCCCCTGCCCAAGTCCTCCCCCTCCCAGGGGTCGGTGCGTGGGACAGGAACTCCAATCTCTTTGTCCCAGTTCCTGCCACCCAATATAGGGTTTCCCACTTCCTGGGCTAGGGGGTCTTCTTCCTAGGATCTTCGGCAGCCACCCAGGGAAGCACTTATTAATTACTTCCCTTGCGGTTTCACACTTATGTTGCAAGTTGCCAACATTCTAATTGATTAGTGTGAACAAGGGGCTTGTGGTTTGAGGTTTTCACACCTCGTTTACTAGGTACGAGCATTCTAATGAGGTGTGAAACGTCCAAACAAACATTCTAAATGGGGTATCGAGGTGTTCCCCGTTCGGGAGGCGAACAGAACTCGTTCGTATGGGGACTCCCGAACGGGGAGTAGGTAAAACATAAGAATAAAAACAATGTAGGGGAAAAACACGGGGACTGTCACACAGTAATTCACTAGCAGTAAAGAATTTGTTTTAACTAAATGTGAAATGGAGATGGACGCAAGCAAAGTAAAATCATGAAATGAGCTTGCGGCTTATCAAATGGTGTTCTTATACTGTAGCTCAAGACATAATGTGGCACAGAAAATCTATATTTCCAATCTAAACTGTAGACTTATTTTTACGCTTGCAGTTTTCCAGGAAATAATGCATTTGCTCGGGATCTGTGTAGTATTACATTGTAACTGCACATGTAAAGAGATAAAGAATAATATACATATACCTGATGATGCTATAAATGAAGCCATTGCATTGTAAAGCAGTCACTATTGAACATAATACTATTATCTTGTGAATCATTCAGCTCAGATAGTTAGACGAACAGTTTGGGCACCAAGTTCATCATGATGGTATGGTGCCAGGATCCACTGCCGCTGGCTTACTTTCAGTGGTTAAACTGTTCATCATGAATGGCTTACCTCAAATTCACCTATCCATCACTGTTTCTCTGCATCTTCTCAAGCCTGGGAGATCCTCCAGGTAGGAGTACTGCTGATTGGCAATCAAATAAGCCCCTTTTGAAAATTTATTTTTGGAGTGTTTTAGAATATTATATATTTTTCTGTAGAGGATCCTGGGAGGAGACCCCATGTAGGGGTATATGCATAAAAGCAGTGTGTGTTCCAATGAACCTCAGTTGACTCCCAGAACTATGTTTCATCTGGTTACTGGGGAAATGGATGTCTGTATGCTTTAATGATAGTGATGTTGCGAACATGAAATTTTCCGTTCGCGAACGGCGAACGCGAACTTCCGCAAATGTTCGCGAACGGGCGAACCCGGCGAACCGCCATAGACTTCAATAGGCAGGGGACTCTTTCTGGCCACAATAGTGATGGGCCCCCACCCACCTGAGCGGTGGGTGGGGGCCCTAAACAAGAATAAGGGGGGGACCTAATGTCCTCCCCCCAGGCCCCCACCCCTGAGCGGCGGTTGGGGGCCCTAAATACCAATGGGGGGGACCTAATGTCCTCCCCCCCGGCCCCCACACCTGAGCGGTGGGTGGGGGCCCTAAATACCAATAGGGGGGAACTAATGTCCTCCCCCCCGGCCCCCACCCCTGAGCGCCGGGTGGGGGCCCTAAATACCAATAGGGGGGACCTATTGTCCTCCCCCCGGCCCCTACCCCTGAGCGGCGGGTGGGGCCCTAAATACCAATAGGGGGGACCTATTGTCCTCCCCCCCGGCCCCCACCCCTGAGCGGCAGGTGGGGGCCTTAAATACCAATAGGGGGGGACCTATTGTCCTCCCCCCCGGCCCCCACTCCTGAGCAGCGGGTGGGGGCCCTAAATACCAATGGGGGGACCTAATGTCCTCCCCCCGGCCCACACCCCTGTGCGGCGGGTGGGGGCCCTAAATACCAATAGGGGGGAGGGACCTATTGTCCTCCCCCCGGCCCCCACCCCTGAGCGGCGGGTGGGGGCCCTAAATACCAATGGGGGGACCTATTGTCCTCCCCCCCGGCCCCCACCCCTGAGCGCCGGGTGGGGGCCCTAAAAAAAATGTCCCCCCCAGGTGACTAGGGGTGCCCAAACCCCTAGTCACCCCCTCCCCCCCAAAAAAAATGATCCCCCTACCTACCCCCCTCACCTTAAAAATAATGAGGGGGAGTCAATAAAGCTAAAAACCTGTAAATAAATAAACATAAACTTACCATTAGATGTCTTCTTTTTTCTAAAATCTTCTTTCTTCATCCCCCAAAAAAGCCAAATAAAAAGCCAATATAACCGTCACACTTTGAAAAAAAACATTTACACACAGCACTCTCACACACATCACCCTCAGCACTCACACACATCATCCACAGCACTATCACACTCAGCACTCTCACACACATCACCCTCAGCACTCACACACATCATCCACAGCACTATCACACATCACCCTCAGCATTCACACACATCATCCACAGCACTATCACACACATCACCCTCAGCACTCACACACATCACCCTCAGCACTCACACACATCATCCACAGCACTATCACACTCAGCACTCTCACACACATCACCCTCAGCATTCACACACATCATCCACAGCACTATCACACACATCACCCTCAGCACTCACACACATCACCCTCAGCACTCACACACATCATCCACAGCACTATCACACACATCACCCTCAGCACTATCACACACATCATACACAGCACTCTCTCACACACAGCACCCTCACACACATCACCCTCAGCACTCACACACATCATCCACAGCACTATCACACTCAGCACTCTCGCACACATCACCCTTAGCACTCACACACACATCACCCTCAGCACTATCACACTCCGCACTCTCTCACACACATCACCCTCAGCACTCTCACACACATCATCCACAGCACTATAACACTCAGCACATCACAAAACACATCATACACAGCACTCTCACACACAGCACTCTCACACATCATCCACAGCACTATCACACCCGGCACTCTCTCACACACAGCACTCTCACACACATCATCCACAGCACTATCACACTCAGCACTCTCACACACATCACACTCAGCACTCACACAAAACACATCATACACAGCACTCTCACACACATCATACACAGCACCCTCACAACCCACCCTCACACACACATCACACACAGCATCCATCATACACACATACTGCACCCCTCACATACACACAGAACCTCCCCAACACACTGCACCACACACATACACAATACTTCCAAACATATGTATATATATAATATATGTATGTGTGTATATATATATATATATATATATATATATATATACCACACACACACTCACTACATTCCTGACATACACACACTAGATTCCTTGTAAGCAAACACATACTTTACCCCTAAACACACACTCTCTACAAACACTACATCACCTATACACACACACACACTATAGTCTGTATGCACACACTTGCTACATCCCCTATACACACATTCTCTACAGTCCCTAGCCACATATGCATTACATTACACCACAAATACAACACGACTAAAACCGACCTTATTACACAATACCACACCACAATCATCTCACTCTATACACACACACAATCCCACAAGCAGGCTCCAAACACATGCACAATACTCTTTCCTTGCATTTTTGTCTCCTGGTATCCATGTATAGAGACACCAGAGACAAGTTGCAAGGAAACACAGTGCAAGCATGTTATTAAATTTGCTTGCGCTGTGCAGAACAAATACAGGGCTTTTTTCTCATGCTAGAGCTCTTTAGCAGAGCTCTGCGCATGGTCTGCCCTGGCCTGCACTTTGAGAGGGGGCGTGTTTGTCGTTAGTGATGACAAAACACACCCTCTCTGCCCCGCCCCCTTCTTAGTGGGCCGCTGTGATAAAAAAATGCCCGGGCCGAATTTTTATCCCAGTCCGGCCCTGACCATAACCATTATAGCTCACCATTATAGCTCACTGTAGGCTGTAGGCTATAGCCCAAAAGACTCCTGACACCATCCTACAGTAAGCTGTCCAACTATTTACAAATTGTTTTATTGATATTAAGAATACTCATCATAAATCAAATAGGTCATCATAAATGACAGACCTCCACTCAGCAAGGAGCTTCTGATCATATTCACTGGTAAAATAAGAATAAGAATTTCTATTTGGAACTTGAATTCAGAATCAGCATACAATAAAATATGCTTACACATATGTGACTGCTTACCTTTGGGGACACAGTAACAGGAATATGAACAGATGATGCTATAACAAGACTGCGCTAGACTTACTAGCTTAAAAGTCTTTTGTTTTTCTGTAGCTATCTACTTCATACCTGTAGCAGACCCTCGGTAACCCGGCTGGTTACCCCAGCTAGTAAGGAAACAAGAGCCCCATTTTCCCCAGTAACTGGATGGCAGGTACACAGTTCAAGGGGTACAACAACAACTTTATTGGCCACACTTGGCTTTATACTTACCCCATGCAAGGGGTGGATCACACACAGGATCGCACAATGGAACTGGAACCCCAGTCTCTTTGTCCCTTGTTTCCGCCACTCAGTGTCCCCTGCCCAAGTCCTCCCCCTCCCAGGGGTCGGTGCGTGGGACAGGAACTCCAATCTCTTTGTCCCAGTTCCTGCCACCCAATATAGGGTTTCCCACTTCCTGGGCTAGGGGGTCTTCTTCCTAGGATCTTCGGCAGCCACCCAGGGAAGCACTTATTAATTACTTCCCTTGCGGTTTCACACTTATGTTGCAAGTTGCCAACATTCTAATTGATTAGTGTGAACAAGGGGCTTGTGGTTTGAGGTTTTCACACCTCGTTTACTAGGTACGAGCATTCTAATGAGGTGTGAAACGTCCAAACAAACATTCTAAATGGGGTATCGAGGTGTTCCCCGTTCGGGAGGCGAACAGAACTCGTTCGTATGGGGACTCCCGAACGGGGAGTAGGTAAAACATAAGAATAAAAACAATGTAGGGGAAAAACACGGGGACTGTCACACAGTAATTTACTAGCAGTAAAGAATTTGTTTTAACTAAATGTGAAATGGAGATGGACGCAAGCAAAGTAAAATCATGAAATGAGCTTGCGGCTTATCAAATGGTGTTCTTATACTGTAGCTCAAGACATAATGTGGCACAGAAAATCTATATTTCCAATCTAAACTGTAGACTTATTTTTACGCTTGCAGTTTTCCAGGAAATAATGCATTTGCTCGGGATCTGTGTAGTATTACATTGTAACTGCACATGTAAAGAGATAAAGAATAATATACATATACCTGATGATGCTATAAATGAAGCCATTGCATTGTAAAGCAGTCACTATTGAACATAATACTATTATCTTGTGAATCATTCAGCTCAGATAGTTAGACGAACAGTTTGGGCACCAAGTTCATCATGATGGTATGGTGCCAGGATCCACTGCCGCTGGCTTACTTTCAGTGGTTAAACTGTTCATCATGAATGGCTTACCTCAAATTCACCTATCCATCACTGTTTCTCTGCATCTTCTCAAGCCTGGGAGATCCTCCAGGTAGGAGTACTGCTGATTGGCAATCAAATAAGCCCCTTTTGAAAATTTATTTTTGGAGTGTTTTAGAATATTATATATTTTTCTGTAGAGGATCCTGGGAGGAGACCCCATGTAGGGGTATATGCATAAAAGCAGTGTGTGTTCCAATGAACCTCAGTTGACTCCCAGAACTATGTTTCATCTGGTTACTGGGGAAATGGATGTCTGTATGCTTTAATGATAGTGATGTTGCGAACATGAAATTTTCCGTTCGCGAACGGCGAACGCGAACTTCCGCAAATGTTCGCGAACGGGCGAACCCGGCGAACCGCCATAGACTTCAATAGGCAGGGGACTCTTTCTGGCCACAATAGTGATGGGCCCCCACCCACCTGAGCGGTGGGTGGGGGCCCTAAACAAGAATAAGGGGGGGACCTAATGTCCTCCCCCCAGGCCCCCACCCCTGAGCGGCGGTTGGGGGCCCTAAATACCAATGGGGGGGACCTAATGTCCTCCCCCCCGGCCCCCACACCTGAGCGGTGGGTGGGGGCCCTAAATACCAATAGGGGGGACCTAATGTCCTCCCCCCCGGCCCCCACCCCTGAGCGCCGGGTGGGGGCCCTAAATACCAATAGGGGGGACCTAATGTCCTTCCCCCCGGCCCCCACCCCTGAGCGGTGGGTGGGGGCCCTAAATACCAATAGGGGGGACCTATTGTCCTCCCCCCGGCCCCTACCCCTGAGCGGCGGGTGGGGCCCTAAATACCAATAGGGGGGACCTATTGTCCTCCCCCCCGGCCCCCACCCCTGAGCGGCAGGTGGGGGCCTTAAATACCAATAGGGGGGGACCTATTGTCCTCCCCCCCGGCCCCCACTCCTGAGCAGCGGGTGGGGGCCCTAAATACCAATGGGGGGACCTAATGTCCTCCCCCCGGCCCACACCCCTGTGCGGCGGGTGGGGGCCCTAAATACCAATAGGGGGGAGGGACCTATTGTCCTCCCCCCGGCCCCCACCCCTGAGCGGCGGGTGGGGGCCCTAAATACCAATGGGGGGACCTATTGTCCTCCCCCCCGGCCCCCACCCCTGAGCGCCGGGTGGGGGCCCTAAAAAAAAATGTCCCCCCCAGGTGACTAGGGGTGCCCAAACCCCTAGTCACCCCCTCCCCCCCAAAAAAAATGATCCCCCTACCTACCCCCCTCACCTTAAAAATAATGAGGGGGAGTCAATAAAGCTAAAAACCTGTAAATAAATAAACATAAACTTACCATTAGATGTCTTCTTTTTTCTAAAATCTTCTTTCTTCATCCCCCAAAAAAGCCAAATAAAAAGCCAATATAACCGTCACACTTTGAAAAAAAACATTTACACACAGCACTCTCACACACATCACCCTCAGCACTCACACACATCATCCACAGCACTATCACACTCAGCACTCTCACACACATCACCCTCAGCACTCACACACATCATCCACAGCACTATCACACATCACCCTCAGCATTCACACACATCATCCACAGCACTATCACACACATCACCCTCAGCACTCACACACATCACCCTCAGCACTCACACACATCATCCACAGCACTATCACACTCAGCACTCTCACACACATCACCCTCAGCATTCACACACATCATCCACAGCACTATCACACACATCACCCTCAGCACTCACACACATCACCCTCAGCACTCACACACATCATCCACAGCACTATCACACACATCACCCTCAGCACTCACACACATCATCCACAGCACTATCACACACATCATACACAGCACTCTCTCACACACAGCACCCTCACACACATCACCCTCAGCACTCACACACATCATCCACAGCACTATCACACTCAGCACTCTCGCACACATCACCCTTAGCACTCACACACACATCACCCTCAGCACTATCACACTCCGCACTCTCTCACACACATCACCCTCAGCACTCTCACACACATCATCCACAGCACTATAACACTCAGCACATCACAAAACACATCATACACAGCACTCTCACACACAGCACTCTCACACATCATCCACAGCACTATCACACCCGGCACTCTCTCACACACAGCACTCTCACACACATCATCCACAGCACTATCACACTCAGCACTCACACAAAACACATCATACACAGCACTCTCACACACATCATACACAGCACCCTCACAACCCACCCTCACACACACATCACACACAGCATCCATCATACACACATACTGCACCCCTCACATACACACAGAACCTCCCCAACACACTGCACCACACACATACACAATACTTCCAAACATATGTATATATATAATATATGTATGTGTGTGTATATATATATATATATATATATATATATATACCACACACACACTCACTACATTCCTGACATACACACACTAGATTCCTTGTAAGCAAACACATACTTTACCCCTAAACACACACTCTCTACAAACACTACATCACCTATACACACACACACACTATAGTCTGTATGCACACACTTGCTACATCCCCTATACACACATTCTCTACAGTCCCTAGCCACATATGCATTACATTACACCACAAATACAACACGACTAAAACCGACCTTATTACACAATACCACACCACAATCATCTCACTCTATACACACACACAATCCCACAAGCAGGCTCCAAACACATGCACAATACTCTTTCCTTGCATTTTTGTCTCCTGGTATCCATGTATAGAGACACCAGAGACAAGTTGCAAGGAAACACAGTGCAAGCATGTTATTAAATTTGCTTGCGCTGTGCAGAACAAATACAGGGCTTTTTTCTCATGCTAGAGCTCTTTAGCAGAGCTCTGCGCATGGTCTGCCCTGGCCTGCACTTTGAGAGGGGGCGTGTTTGTCGTTAGTGATGACAAAACACACCCTCTCTGCCCCGCCCCCTTCTTAGTGGGCCGCTGTGATAAAAAAATGCCCGGGCCGAATTTTTATCCCAGTCCGGCCCTGACCATAACCATTATAGCTCACCATTATAGCTCACTGTAGGCTGTAGGCTATAGCCCAAAAGACTCCTGACAACATCCTACAGTAAGCTGTCCAACAATTTACAAATTGTTTTATTGATATTAAGAATACTCATCATAAATCAAATAGGTCATCATAAATGACAGACCTCCACTCAGCAAGGAGCTTCTGATCATATTCACTGGTAAAATAAGAATAAGAATTTCTATTTGGAACTTGAATTCAGAATCAGCATACAATAAAATATGCTTACACATATGTGACTGCTTACCTTTGGGGACACAGTAACAGGAATATGAACAGATGATGCTATAACAAGACTGCGCTAGACTTACTAGCTTAAAAGTCTTTTGTTTTTCTGTAGCGATCTACTTCATACCTGTAGCAGACCCTCGGTAGCCCGGCTGGTTACCCCAGCTAGTAAGGAAACAAGAGCCCCATTTTCCCCAGTAACTGGATGGCAGGTACACAGTTCAAGGGGTACAACAACAACTTTATTGGCCACACTTGGCTTTATACTTACCCCATGCAAGGGGTGGATCACACACAGGATCGCACAATGGAACTGGAACCCCAGTCTCTTTGTCCCTTGTTTCCGCCACTCAGTGTCCCCTGCCCAAGTCCTCCCCCTCCCAGGGGTCGGTGCGTGGGACAGGAACTCCAATCTCTTTGTCCCAGTTCCTGCCACCCAATATAGGGTTTCCCACTTCCTGGGCTAGGGGGTCTTCTTCCTAGGATCTTCGGCAGCCACCCAGGGAAGCACTCATTAATTACTTCCCTTGCGGTTTCACACTTATGTTGCAAGTTGCCAACATTCTAATTGATTAGTGTGAACAAGGGGCTTGTGGTTTGAGGTTTTCACACCTCGTTTACTAGGTACGAGCATTCTAATGAGGTGTGAAACGTCCAAACAAACATTCTAAATGGGGTATCGAGGTGTTCCCCGTTCGGGAGGCGAACAGAACTCGTTCGTATGGGGACTCCCGAACGGGGAGTAGGTAAAACATAAGAATAAAAACAATGTAGGGGAAAAACACGGGGACTGTCACACAGTAATTCACTAGCAGTAAAGAATTTGTTTTAACTAAATGTGAAATGGAGATGGACGCAAGCAAAGTAAAATCATGAAATGAGCTTGCGGCTTATCAAATGGTGTTCTTATACTGTAGCTCAAGACATAATGTGGCACAGAAAATCTATATTTCCAATCTAAACTGTAGACTTATTTTTACGCTTGCAGTTTCCAGGAAATAATGCATTTGCTCGGGATCTGTTTAGTATTACATTGTAACTGCACATGTAAAGAGATAAAGAATAATATACATATACCTGATGATGCTATAAATGAAGCCATTGCATTGTAAAGCAGTCACTATTGAACATAATACTATTATCTTGTGAATCATTCAGCTCAGATAGTTAGACGAACAGTTTGGGCACCAAGTTCATCATGATGGTATGGTGCCAGGATCCACTGCCGCTGGCTTACTTTCAGTGGTTAAACTGTTCATCATGAATGGCTTACCTCAAATTCACCTATCCATCACTGTTTCTCTGCATCTTCTCAAGCCTGGGAGATCCTCCAGGTAGGAGTACTGCTGATTGGCAATCAAATAAGCCCCTTTTGAAAATTTATTTTTGGAGTGTTTTAGAATATTATATATTTTTCTGTAGAGGATCCTGGGAGGAGACCCCATGTAGGGGTATATGCATAAAAGCAGTGTGTGTTCCAATGAACCTCAGTTGACTCCCAGAACTATGTTTCATCTGGTTACTGGGGAAATGGATGTCTGTATGCTTTAATGATAGTGATGTTGCGAACATGAAATTTTCCGTTCGCGAACGGCGAACGCGAACTTCCGCAAATGTTCGCGAACGGGCGAACCCGGCGAACCGCCATAGACTTCAATAGGCAGGGGACTCTTTCTGGCCACAATAGTGATGGGCCCCCACCCACCTGAGCGGTGGGTGGGGGCCCTAAACAAGAATAAGGGGGGGACCTAATGTCCTCCCCCCAGGCCCCCACCCCTGAGCGGTGGGTGGGGGACCTAAACACAAATTGTGGGGACCTAATGTCCTCCACGCAGCCCCCACCCCTGAGCGGCGGTTGGGGGCCCTAAATACCAATGGGGGGACCTAATGTCCTCCCCTCCGGCCCCCACACCTGAGCGGTGGGTGGGGGCCCTAAATACCAATAGGGGGGACCTAATGTCCTCCCCCCCGGCCCCCACCCCTGAGCGGCGGGTGGGGGTCCTAAATACCAATAGGGGGGACCTAATGTCCTTCCCCCCGGCCCCCACCCCTGAGCGGTGGGTGGGGGCCCTAAATACCAATAGGGGGGACCTATTGTCCTCCCCCCGGCCCCTACCCCTGAGCGGCGGGTGGGGCCCTAAATACCAATAGGGGGGACCTATTGTCCTCCCCCCCGGCCCCCACCCCTGAGCGGCAGGTGGGGGCCTTAAATACCAATAGGGGGGGACCTATTGTCCTCCCCCCCGGCCCCCACTCCTGAGCAGCGGGTGGGGGCCCTAAATACCAATGGGGGGACCTAATGTCCTCCCCCCGGCCCACACCCCTGAGCGGCGGGTGGGGGCCCTACATACCAATAGGGGGGAGGGACCTATTGTCCTCCCCCCGGCCCCCACCCCTGAGCGGCGGGTGGGGGCCCTAAATACCAATGGGGGGACCTATTGTCCTCCCCCCCGGCCCCCACCCCTGAGCGCCGGGTGGGGGCCCTAAAAAAAAATGTCCCCCCCAGGTAACTAGGGGTCCCCAAACCCCTAGTCACCCCCTCCCCCCCCAAAAAAAATTATCCCCCTACCTACCCCCCTCACCTTAAAAATAATGAGGGGGAGTCAATAAAGCTAAAAACCTGTAAATAAATAAACATAAACTTACCATTAGATGTCTTCTTTTTTCTAAAATCTTCTTTCTTCATCCCCCAAAAAAGCCAAATAAAAAGCCAATATAACCGTCACACTTTGAAAAAAATAAAAATAAATACAAGCGCTAAAAAATTAATCCTTGTTCACCCTTCGAGGGCATGCCGCCTACTGAGCTCCGCAGGGCAGGTCAAGGCTTATAAAGCCTTGCCATGCCCTGCAATTAGGCTTAGAACACTCTGATTGGTTGGTTTAAGCCAATCAGAGTGCTCTGTGTCATTTTACACAGCGTGGGAAAATTCCAAAGAACTTTCCCACGCTGTGTAAAATGACACAGAGCACTCTGATTGGGTGGATTTCAAGCCACCCAATCAGAGTGCTCTGTGTCATTTTACACAGCGTGGGAAAGTTCTGTGGAATTTTCCCACGCTGTGTAATTTGACTCATAACTCTCTGATTGGTTACTTAATCCACCAATCAGAGTGTTATGAGTCATTTACACAGCGTGGGAAAATTCCACAGAACTTTCCCATGCTGTGTAAAATGACACAGAGCATTCTGATTGGGTGGCTTGAAATTCACCCAATCAGAGTGCTCTGTGTCATTTTACTCAGCGTGGAAAAGTTATTTGGAATTTTCCCACGCTGTGTAAAATGACACAGAGCACTCTGATTGGCTTAAACAAACCAATCAGAGTATCCAAAGCCTAATTGCAGGGCGTGGCAAGGCTTTATAAGCCTTGACCCGCCCTGCGGAGCTCAGTACACGGCGTCAGTGGCGTACTAAGGGGGGGGCGGGGGGGGCGGTCCGCCCCGGGTGCCATCCAGTAGGGGGGTGCCACACTCTGTCCCTCCTGCTGGTCGTCTTCTCCCTCGCGGCTCAGGCGCTCAGTGAGTGAGTCAGAGCACAGGGAGGGGATTCCCAGCCTGTGTTCTGAGTCATCACTGAGCACCAGGGATGCTGTTATGGAGTGTACCAGCAGGGGGCGCAGAGCGTGCATTCTGCAAGGTTTCTCCCCTGCGGACACTCTGCCTGCACCTCCTGCACTGCCTTGGATGGAGAGAGTCAGCCATTGAATCATGGTAAGAAAATATTATTGTAAATTCACCCTCACTCCCGCCCTCAGTCACCCTGTCACCCCCCTCACCCTGTCACCCCCTCACCCCCTCCCTCAGTCACCCTGTCACCCTCCCTCACCCTGTCACCCCCTCCCTCAGTCACCCTGTCACCCCCCTCACCCTGTCACCCCCTCACCCCCTCCCTCAGTCACCCTGTCACCCTCCCTCACCCTGTCACCCCCTCCCTCAGTCACCCTGTCACCCTCCCTCACCCTGTCACCCCCCTCCCTCAGTCACCCTGTCAACCCCTCAATCACCCTGTCACCCCCTCCCTCAGTCACCCTCTCACCCCCTCCCTCAGTCACCCTGTCACCCCCTTCAATCACACTGTCACCCCCTCCCTCAGTCACCCTGTCACCCCCCTCAATCACCCTCTCACCCCCTCCCTCAGTCACCCTCTCACCCCCTCCCTCAGTCACCCTCTCACCCCCTCCCTCAGTCACCCTCTCACCCCCCACTCAGTCACCCTGTCACCCCCCCAGTCACCCTCTCAACCCCTCCCTCAGTCACCCTGTCACCAGTCACCCCCCCCAGTCACCCTGTCACCAGTCACCCTGTCACCCCCCCTCAGTCACCCTGTCACCAGTCAACTCCACAGTCACCCTGTCACCCCCCTCAGTCACCCTGTCACCCTGTCACCAGTCACCCCCCAGTCACTCTGTCACCCCCTCCCTCAGTCACCCTGTCATCCCCCCTCAGCCACTCAGTCACCCCCTCAGTCACTCTGTCACCAGTCACCCCCTCCCCAGTCACCCTGTCACCAGTCACCCCCTCCCTCAGTCAGCCTGTCACTCTGTCACCAGTCACCCCCCCAGTCACCAGTCACCCCTCCCTCAGTCACCCCCCCTCAGTCACTCTGTCACCAGTCACCCCCTCCCTCAGTCATCCTGTCACCCCCTCCCTCAGTCATCCTGTCACCCCCTCCCTCAGTCATCCTGTCACCCCCTCCCTCAGTCACCAGTCAACCCCTCCCTCAGTCACCCTGTCACCCCCTCCCTCAGTCACCAGTCAACCCCTCCCTCAGTCACCCTGTCACCCCCTCCCTCAGTCACCCTGTCACCCCCTTCCTCAGTCACCCTGTCACCAGTCACCCCCTCCCTCAGTCACCCTGTCACCCAGTCACCCCCTCCCTTAAATGTCCTTAAATATGTCAATCCCACATAAGGATAACAAATAAGTGAGTTATCTACTAAACAACCTAAAGATTAAAATTAAGAAAAAGGCTTTTTAAATTTTGATCTTTTAGCTGTTTAGTAGAGAATTCCCTAAATTGGTGCCCTTATGTGAGATTCCATATGTAAAGATACCAAATTAGGGTGCTGTTTAGCAGATAGCTCCCTTATTTGGTGTCCTTAAATATGGCAATCCCACATAAGGATAAGAAATAGGGGAGTTATCCGCTAAACAAAGATCAAAGTTAAGAGGTGTCAGCCATCCCTGAAATCTAGGTCGCTAATGTGAATTCTATGCAAATGTGTTGTCTGATGCCAGCATGCACAACATGCTGTCGTCAGACAGCCAATGGCATTACATTCCCCCATTACCTAGTGAAAATTATTCATGCTTCCAGCCTCCACTGTTTATGTGCCTCCCCTATATATTGTTCCTAGAGTCACCACTGCTTCAGGGACCCAGTTGTGCGCGGTGGTGCTTTAATGGTGCGACCAGGCTTCTGTAATAATATAATGGCAGCCCTGGGGGAAGTGAAATTCAGTCACTTCCTCCCAGCTAACACTGAGACACGCAGGATGGAGGGCGGCACTGATTGGGAGAGAACTAGAGCCCAACTCCCAACAGCCTCAGCCAGCAGGTACTAAACAGGAGGATGGCATTGTGTCTGTGTAGTTGCATGTGTGCAAATGTGTGTCTGTATCTGCATATGTGTCAGTGTGTGAATATATCTGCATACATCTCAGCATCTTGCCAACACTACACACAAACACATCCCTGCATTCCGGTGCAAACACTACATACAAACACACCTCTGTATTAAAACATCACCATTATATATAACCACACCACTGCATCTCGCCAACACTACACACAAAAGCATGCCTGCATTAAAATGCTAACACTACATACAAACAGACCCATTCATTCACTCACACTTACTCCATACAAAAGCATGCTTAAAACATGCAAGCACTGCTCAATGCTACATACATTAAAAAAATAGTGGGTGTTTTGTACATTTTAAAGTGCAGGGGGGAGAGGGGGGGGGTGCCAAAACTAGGACCCGCCCCGGGTGCCATATGCTCTAGGTACGCCCCTGCACGGCGTGCCCTTGAAGGTTGAACAAGGATTATTTTTTTTTTGCGCTCGTTTTTTTTTTTAAGTGCAATGGTTATATTGGCTTTTTATTTGGCCTTTTTGGGGGCTGAAGAAAGAAGATTTTAGAAAAAAGAAGACATCTAATGGTAAGTTTATTTTTATTTATTTACAGGTTTTTAGCTGAGGGGGGTAGGTAGGGGATCATTTTTTTGGGGGGGAGGGGGTGACTAGGGGTTTGGGGACCCCTAGTCACCTGGCGGGGGGGACATTTTTTTTAGGGCCCCCACCCGCTACTCAGGGGTGGGGGCCGGGGGGGGGGACAATAGGTCCCCCCCATTGGTATTTAGGGCCCCCACCCGCCGCTCAGGGGTGGGTGCCGGGGGAGAGGACAATAGGTCCCTCCCCGCTATTGGTATTTACGGCCCCCACCCGCTACTCAGGGGTGGGGGCCGGGGGGGAGGACAATAGGTCCCCCCCATTGGTATTTAGGGCCCCCACCCGCCGCTCAGGGGTGGGTGCCGGGGGAGAGGACAATAGGTCCCTCCCCCCTATTGGTATTTAGGGCCCCCACCCGCTGCTCAGGGGTGTGGGCCGGGGGGAGGACAGTAGGTCCCCCCTCCTCTTGGTATTTAGGGCCCCACCTGTCGCTCAGGGGTTGGGGGCCAGGGGGGAGGACAATAGGTCCCCCTCTATTGGTATTTAGGGCCCCCACCCACTGCTCATGGGTGGGGGCCGCGGGGGAGGACAATAGGTCACCCCTATTGGTATTTAGGGCCCCCACCCACCGCTCAGGAGGGGGCCGGGGGGAGGACAATAGGTCCCCCCTATTGGTATTTAGGGCCCCCACCCACCGCTCAGGGGTGGGGGCCAGGGGGGAGGACCTATTTTTACTTTAGGGCCCCCACTCGCTCAGGGAGGGGGGACCCTTTTTTTTTTAACAGTGAGCAGCCACAGGCTGCTCACTGTTTAAAAGACATGCCCCTACCCGCGGTATTGCGAGTAGGGGCACAATTTACTAATACTAAGTAATTCTTACTTAGTATTAGTACATTTGGCTGAAAGACCACAAAAAAAATAGGGGGCGGACCGAACATTGCATATGTTCGCCATCCGTGGCGAACGCGAACACGCTATGTTCGCCAGGAACTATTCACCAGCGAACCGTTTGGGACATCACTATTTAATGATTCCAGAGTGGTTGAAGAAAGGAATTAGTGGAGGAACCAGTCTGGATACCCATGGTCCGCTACACACTTCATAATAACTTGATTGGTATTAATTTTTTATGATGGCAAGAGCTCCTTAAGTTTAGAAGTTAAATTGTTAAATCTAGAAAGAAGGGCTGGAAGGGGTAAGCTAAATAAACAAACCCACTAGCAGACCTAGTACCCTTAGAGATACTGCTTGATAGGTTAAAATGCTATTATTGCTATTATTGATAGGTTAAAATGCCTTTATTTATTAAGAGCAAAAAGGAAACTATGCTTTTTATTAATCCTTAATGAGGCAATAAACATAACATAATGTGAATAGTTTAGAATAAAAAGAGAAAAATAAGTGGTTAAAAATAGGACCAACAGTTGTATCAGATAAGTCCAAACAGTTGCAATACAGACTGAGACTGGTGTTTTATAGAATGTTACAAATCTTTACAACAAAGTTGCTTGTCTGTGTCTAATGCTGGAATGGATCTTAATCTATCAGGTATATTGGTATAAGTCTATGCTTAATTAAAGGCAAAACGGAGAGCATCATGCTGAGTAAGGTCATACGTGACTTGAGATAAAGGTGTCTCTAGTTGCCCATATGAAAATCAAACATATGTATACCCCTTGGGGATGATAGATAGGTACATAAAAATAGAGAGATATTTAGGGAAGTGTATAGCAGCAAATCCCAGATTGAATATTATTCAACCGGGAAGCTAGCAGGGAGAACACAAAATTTATAAAATTATTCCCCAATTATAATATCCCAATAAGTGATGGTACCATCAAATGGTATCTATATGTTGCAATGTGTAGTAATCTGTAAAAAGTAACTCACTCAATGGTGTGAGCTGCTGTGGACATGCTTGTGCATATGTGATTAACAGAGATAAGGGTAGAGGTCTATTGGTATGTAATAGAGTTTCCAAATTTGTCAGGAGCCCAAAGAAACGGGCGTAATATCAGGACTCCAACTAGGCAGCTAGAGCAACTGAGTTACTAGAGCTCCGTTCTGATGCTAGCTAGTGGGGGTCAGCCACCCCAGAGCAATCCTTGCTAATAAAATGCTAAATAAAATTTGGGGTGTAGGGTTTCCCTATACTGACCGCCAGGGCCGGTGCTAGGATTTTTGACTCATACAACCCCTCTTATGTATTTCTTACTTCTCCGTCAGCCCCTTTCTTCCCCCCAGCCCCTTTCTATCTCTCTTTTTCTCCCATATAGACATAGACATAGATACAGGCAAAAATACATACATGCACAAATACACAAACATACAGACACACAACCATACAAGCACACAGACATAATTATTCAGGCACACAGTCACAAAGATATACAGACACACAGTCATAAAAGGCACACAATCAACAAAAACAGTCATACAATTTACACATACAGGTACATTGTCGTACAAACACAGACATACATTCATACAGACACAGGCACACACAAAAATACAGACACAGACATAAAGAAACATAGAGATTGGCATATAGAGAAATACATACACAGTGATACAGAGACATACATACGCAGACAGTCATAAAGAGACATACAGACAAGGCATACAGAGACATACATACACAGACAAACAAAGAACCCTGCACACTGATACCGTGTAAATGCTCCGGCCATCCACAGTGATAGATGCTCTGTGTCAGGCAGTCACCGCTGGATCCACCGGTAAAGTCTTCAAAAGGAATAAACGCAGGCAATACTCCAATAGTAAGGATGGTATATTTATTGATAGGTGAACCACCCCATAGAAACTGTGACGTTTCAGCTCAGCAGAGCCTTACTCATGCAATAATGCTCTGCTGAGCCAAAACTTTGCACTTTCTTTGGGGTGGTTCACCTATCAATAAATATACCATTATTACTATTAGAGTGTTGCCTGCGTTTATTCCTTTTGAATACATACACAGATCGTCATACAGAGACATACAGACTGTATGACGGTCTGTGTATGTACACAGGATGGATAAAAGATAGATCCCCATCTGTCGTGCAACATTAACAATGCTTTGAAAGCTGGGGCTCTACTGATTCCCCATGCTTGCAGGATTGTATTTAGCACGTTGCAGTATTTGTGTGTTTGACTGTAAGCATGTGTTTGTATAGAGTATGTTTGTGTGAATGTAGAGGTGAGTTTGTATGTAGTGTTTGCGTTTGAATGCAAGCATGCATTTACGTGTAGTGTTGGGTTTTTGAATGCAGGTGTGTGTTTATATATAATTTTGGTGTCTGATACAGACGTGTGTTTGTATGTAGTGTTGACATTTGAATGCAGGGGTGTGTTTGTATGTAGTGTTGAAGTTTGCATGCAGGTGGTTATTTGTGTGTATTGCTGGTGTTTGAATGTTGAGATGTATGCACATATACACATACACTGCCACACACCCACACACTGTGATACACATACACGAAGATACACACACTGACACATATGCAGATACACATATACACAAACTGATACACATTCAGATAGACAGACACACACATATACAGATACACACAAACACTGACAGACATACAGATAAACACACACTGACATACAGACACACTGACAGACATACAGATACACACATACACAATGATAGACATACAGATACACAAACAGACACACTGACAGACATACACACACAAAGACACAGTAACAGACAGACATACACAGACACACTGACAGACATACACACACAAAGACACAGTAACAGACAGACATACACAGACACACTGACAGATATATAGATACACACAGACACACTGACAGACAGAAACACACACAGACACACTGACAGACATACAGGCACACTGCCAGACACACACACACACACACACACACACATGCTGATCAAAAAATACACTTTTCTAGCCATAGACAGGAGGGTGTCTTACCTGGGGAGTGCTGGCTCAGGTAGTTGGGAGTTGGAGCTAGTCCTGCCCAGCCCCCTCTCCTATCTGCAGTCTTCTTGGGAGGAAGTCCTCCCATGCTGACATGAAGGTGGCCGGCGGTAGCACCGCCCCTGCTGGGCGCGCTGTGTGCTACAGAGGGAGCAGGGATATGACGTGTTCATATCCCCGCCCCCTCCACACAGTCTGCAGCAGGAAGGAAAACTGGTCTCTTGGGATGCTGCTGCCGCTCGGCCACGCTACAAGAAGGGACCGGCAGGAGAGGGGAGCTGTGCGCTTCCCTCCTGCCGGTCACCCCAACATTTGCGCCCCCGGGCCGGTGCGCCCTAAGGCGGCCGCCTGTGCCGCCTTATGGACGCGCCGGCCCTGCTGACCGCAAAAGCGTACAAACTAGCTGTGCTGTGCCAATTTTTAAACCTAGTAGGTCACGCCCCTTGGATCCATGACGTCAGATGTGCTTGTGAATTATATCCATAGGGGGGCGTGTCTCATTCAAGTGAGTGCTGTGTGTTGGATTTGGCCAGAGGAGAAAAGTTAACTCCCGAGATGACGAAATCTTAGAAGGAAGTGATCCTTCCAATACCCTCAGTGGGGATTATTTATTAAGTATATATTAGTTCCAGAGGAAAATTGTTGTTTTATCATTATAAAAGTATACATAGATGTAGCATTATACATTAATGTTAGTGCTGTAAATTCAGCTACTACTCTATAGAGCAGTTTCTCTGTTGGTACTAGGTCTGCTAGTGGGTTTGTTTATTTAGCTTACCCCTTCCAGCCCTTCTTTCTAGATTTAACAATTTAACTTCTGAACTTAAGGATCTCCTGCCATCATAACAATATAATATTAATGAAGTGATTATGAAGTGTGTAGCGGACCATGGGTAACCAGACTGGTTACCTCCACTAATTCCTTCCTTCAGCCACTCTGGAACCATTAAAGCATACAGACATCCATTCTACCAGTAACCAGATGAAACATAGTTCTGGGAGTCAACTGAAGTTTATTGGAACACACACTGTTTTTATGCACAGACCCCTACATGGGTTCTCCCATAAAATAATACAGGGCTTTTCCTCCCAGGATCCTCTACAGAATATACAATATTCTAAAACACTCCAAAAATACATTTTCAAAAGGGGCTAATTTGATTGCATGGGAGGTCAGAGCTTACAATCCAAATTCCTCTTTTTTTTAAAGGGCTATTAAGGGATACTATTCAAGAATTCATTGGGAAGAACTTGGGAAGAACTTGTTATTAGCAATAATCAGCATGGTTTTATGAAACATAGGTCATGTCAAACTAACCTAATTGCTTATACGAAGAAGTGAGTAGAAGTATAGATCAGGGTGTTGCAGTGGATGTCATCTACTTGGATTTTGCCAAGGCATTTGATACAGTTCCTCCCAAGAGGTTAGTCTTCAAACTGAAAGCAATTGGTCTAGTTGAATATTATTTTTCTTGGGTAGAACATTGGCTTAAGGATAGAGTACAACGAGCTGTCATTAATGGTAAATTTTCAGGCTGGACAAAAGTGGTAAGTGGTGTCCCTCAGGGTTCTCTTTTGGGACCGCTTCTATTTAACATATTTATAAATGATCTTGAAAGCCATGTATCAGTGTTTGCAGATGACACAAAAACTTTGTAAAGTAATAAAATGTAAACAGGATATTGCTTTGCTGCAGAGGGATTTGGATAGATTGGGGGACTGGGCACTAAAATGGCAGATGAAATGTAGAGAAATGCAAAGTTATGCACTTCGGGGTTAAGAATGCCCAAGCAATGTACACCCTAGTGAACTAGGGATAACCACACACGAAAAGGATTTGGGAATTGTTATAGACAACAAATTAGGCAGCAATATGCAATGTCAATCTGCAGTTGCTAAGGCCAGTAAGGTTTTGTCATGTATAAATAGGGGCATAAATTCTCGGGATTAAAATATAATTTTGCCTCTTTAAAAAAAATGCTGGTAAGACCACACCTTGAATATGCTGTGCAATTTTGGGCACCTGTTCTAAAGAAATATATCATGGCACTAGAAAAAGTGCAGAGACGAGCTACAAAATTGATAAAAGGAATGGAGCATTTTAGTTATGAAGAAAGGTTAAAAAAAAAAAAAAATGTTTAGTTTGGAAAAATGGCGCCTGAGAGGGGATATGATAACATTATGCAAATATATTCGGGGCCAGTACAAACCTTTATCTGGAAATCTATTCATAAACAGAGCTATACATAGGACATGAGGTCACACATTTAGGCTGGAAGAAAAGACATTTCATCTAAGGCAAAGAAAAGGTTTTTTTCAGTAAGAGCAATAAGGATATGGAATTCTCTGCCTGAAGAGGTGGTTTTGTCAGAGTCATTACAGATGTTTAAACTGCAATTGGATAAATACTTGCAAAAACATAACATACAGGGATATAATGTCTGGTGGGGTAATAGCTGCTTGATCCAAGGAGACATCTGACTGCTATTTTGGGGTCAAGAAGGAATTTTTTCCTAGTTTGTTGCAAAATTGGAAGCGCTTCAGACTAGGTTTTTTGCCTTCTTTTGGATCAACAGCAAAAACATATGTGAGGAAGGCTGAACTTGATGGACGCAAGTCTCTTTTCAGCTATGTAACTATGTAACTATTTGAAGCTGGGACCCCAACTGGTATGAGAAGTAACACACAAGTGGCCTGGAAGTCTGGCTTCAGTATAAACTAACTCTTTCACCTGCCATATGTCCTGATTTCCTCCTAGACAAGGTGTCCTTTGATATGAATAGTCATCAGTCTTCAAGAAAACCCGCAGTGCTCCAGTATCATATTAAAGAGACAGTAACACTTACTAATAACTAAGCCTCATTTATATTACATTAAAAATGGGACAAGCACAATCTTCTAATTAAGCCCAAGCATGATTTGTGAACAAGGGAAAAAAAAAACATACACATGAGTAGTAGTTCTTCCGCAAAGTGTTTCTTTAATTCTCCAAATGAGGGCTCTATTCACTCTGTGTTCTCAGATGTTCTACCCTATGAGGTCAGTGTAAAAAAAGCAGTTAAGTTTAATAATAGTAACATGTGTGAATCGCCTACTGATTCAATTAACTCCAAAGGTGTGCACTAATAAAAACACTGAATATTCTTGGATAGAAAATCCTTTATATAAAAAATATAGTATTTTAATAATATACTTTATTAAACCTGTTTCAATTAGCAGGGTATGAACTACAAAAACACTAAATATTCTCGGGCAGAAAGTCCTATATATAAAAAATATAATATTTTAATAATATCATGTGTTAAACCTGTTTCAATTAGCTTCAAATGTGTGCACTAAAAAACGCAATGAATATACTTGGACAGAAAATCTTCTACATAAAAAAAAATATATAGTATTTTAATATAATTTATTAAACCTGTTTTCTATTTGATTTTTACTCACAATGGCAGAGAAATAGAAACTAATAAAGGCAAACAGACATATTCAATGTTGTGTTCATCTTTTTAAGAAAAGCTCATATGACAAGCTCTAAGACACATACTGTATCTATGTACTTACATTCTGATGTCTATTTAATCTCATTATTAGTCTGCTGACTCAGAGTTGCACTCAATATGCTGGAATTTTGCCAAACGATTACATCCTCTGCAATAAGAATATTAATGTTATCATCCAAAGTCTGAAAATTGTGAAGACAAAAGAGGATGACAGAGAAGTGATTATATTACTTAGGTTGTCTCTCTCTCTCTCTCTCTCTCTCTCTCTCTCTCTCTCTCTCTCTCTCTCTCTCTCTCTCTCTCTCTCTCTCTCTCTCTCTCTGTAGAGATTGTAGCCATATTAGTCATATAGTGATGTAGATGTAAAAATACAGAAAAAATTCATATCTTGTAATACCTTTTTTATTGGACTAACATATCTTTTTTTAATTACAAGCGTTTGGGTGAATCTCCCTTACTCAAGTCTAAAGCATTTCTGAGCAAGACGACACATAGAATTCAAAGTTGAGTTGTGATACAGGGGTTAAAGTGACATTAGTGCAGATAAGACACAGGTTTGATAGAAAATAAATACCATTCTAGAGGAGGGTTGTAAATATCTTGTGTGAAGATCACAGAGTGAGGGGGGAGAGGGAGAGATAAAAAATCCAAGCAAACAGTGTAGAAGATGGTGCTAGAAGAGGAGAAATGCCAAAATATACACCCTGTTCCAAATTATTATGCAAATTATATTTTTCTCATTTACCTAAATAATTGATGTAAATAACAGTCAGCAAAATTCTCATGTTATCAACTATTAAGAGTACAATTCAAATTTTATTGATCAAACCTCTTCATGCTAACAGTATTAGTTTAAACATAAAAAACTTACAAAACACTGTTCCAAATTATTACGCACAGTAAGTTTCAAAACACTTTATAGGTTGTAAAGAACTGAAAATTGTCATTTGTTGTGTTTGTAGCATATTTACTGAAATTAAAAGCTATTTTAATCAAACTTATAACAACATTTTAACTTTTTTAACATTTTAACAGGTCACGTTACATTTTAACATATGACCACTTATTTGATAGTAGCTTCACAAGTCTTGCATCCATTGAACTTGTGAGTTTTTGGACAGTTTCTGCTTGAATTTGTTTGAAAGATGTCAGAATAGCCTCCCAGAGCTGCTGTTTGGATGTAAACTGCCTCCCACCCTCATAGATCATTTGCTTGAGGATGCTTCAAAGGTTCTCAATAGGATTGAGGTCAGGGGAGGATGGAGGCCACACCATGACTTTCCCTCCATTTATCCCCATAGCAGCCATTGATGCAGAGGTATTCTTTGCAGCATGAGATGGTGCATTGTCATGCATAAAGATGATTTTATTATGGAAAGCATAGTTTTTCCTTCTGTATCAGGGAAGAAAGTGGTCAGTCAGAAACTCCACATACTTTGCAGAGGTCATCTTTACACCTTCAGGGACCCTAAAGGGTCCGACCAGCTCTCTTCCCATGATTCCGGCTCAAAACATGACTCTGCCACCACCTTGCTGGCATCACAGCCTTGTTGGAACAGGGTGGCCGTCCACCAACCATCCACTACTCCATCTATCTGGACCATCCAGGGTTGCACGGCACTCATAAGTGAACAGGACTGTTTCAAAATTTGTCTTCATGTATTTGCCTGCCCAATGGAGCTGTTTCTGCTTGTGAGCATTGGTTAGTGGTGGCTGAATAGAAGGTTTATAATGTTGGTGACTAGAGGTTTTAGGGTTTTTTCTACCAGTCCTGAGATCTGTTCTGTGAGAGTTCCCATTCCTGTAATAATGGGTCTCCCAGGATTACCTGCTTTGTGGATTTTGGGAAGCATATAGAAAGTGCCCATGCAGGGACTAGTTGGTATGAGTGATTGCAGTTCTAGATGCAAATTCTCAGGGCAGGGTATAATAAGCTCCCTAAGTTGCAATGCATATTCCTTGATGGGGTCTTCATTTAGTTTTATATAGCATTTGTCATCTGACAATTGCCTGTCTATTTTCTATCAAACTTGTGTCTTATCTGCACCTCTGTATCACAACTCAACTTTGAATTTTATGTGTCGTCTTGCTCTGAAATGCTTTAGACTTGAGAAAGGGAGGTTCTCCCGAAAGCTTGTCATTAAAAAATTCTGTTAATCCAATAAAAAAAAGTATTACACAATACAAATGTTATCTGTTATATATATATATATATATATATATATATATATATATATATATATATATATATATATATATAAAAACAAGAAAGTAGATAGCACTCCACGGTCTTTTTCTCCATAAAAATGTAAAAATATCATAGGTACAGTCTTTTATACTGTGTCACACAGAAGTCACCACCTTTCTATCACAAAGCCCAATAACTATCAACAGAGACCATAGGTTCATAAAGTAAGAATGGCATATTTTTGAATTTTCCGGCAAGGTCCCGCAACAACCAACCAAATATAATACGCTGAGACCCTCACCACTACAAAAACGTAAATAGTGAACTTATTCTAGAATCGTCATTATTCACAATTACCCACTGAATATCACACATTGAAACTATTGTAAAACTATTGAATGGTGAAGGTCCGCTCGACCCTTTTCCTAACTCCCTGAGCAGATAATCAGTCTCCTATCAATATATTTTTGTAATCATATATGTAACTTGATGACTAATTAGACATTCACTACTTCTCCATCATCTAAGTACTGATATCCCCTAGCCTATCCCCCAGGGTAGGCTCATGAGTTAATCAGGACTCATCAGGAGTCATTGTAGTGATGTCTAAAACGTAATGTTCCTTTCTTAGAGAAAGACTGCCAAAAGAATATTTTTTAATTCAGTCCTTTTAGTGCTATCGTTTCAAGTGTTCTGATCCAATAGATCTCTCTCTGTACAAGCATTCCCTTCCGGTCACCCCCTCTCCTTGGTGGTGGAATGTGATCAATCGCCATTAATTTAAGTGACGGGAGAGCAGGTCCTGCTTCTAAAAAGTGTCTAGCCACGGGTAACTCTGAGGCATTATCTCGGTATGCCACCCGAATACTCGATCGATGATTTCGAATCCGTTCTCTTAAAGGCAGATCAATTTTGCCTATATATACCAGGTCGCAGGGACACGTCAATTTATATATGACAAAGTCACTAGTACATGTCAATCGATGTTTGATGGTGTATTGTTTGCCTGTGAGAGGATGTGAAAACATACGACCTGTGACCATATGTCCACAGGTGACACATCCCAAGCATCGATAACAACCAAAGTTGCTGGTAACTGTTTTGATTTCATAATAGTGGCTGGGATCCGTTTTAACTAGCAAGTCCCTCAGGCTTTTGTTCCTCTTATAACTCATCATTGGTGGAACCGAAAACTCACTGGGGAGAGAAGTGTTATTACTGAGTACCCGCCAATTCGTATTGATCGATCTTCTCAATGCTGTGGAAGCCGTGTTGTAGATGGTTGGAAAAAACAGACGTTGGTTCTTGTTGTTAGATGCGGCTTTTGCATGGTGGCATCTTTGTAGGGCACTTTTCAATGTAGCTTTCTTATACCCACGTTCCAGAAACTTGTCCCACATGATGTTAATTTGCTCTTGAGCTCTGTCAGGGTCCGAGTTGTTCCTATAGACCCTTAGAAATTGCGAATAAGGCAAAGATGCTTTAAATGGGTTTGGATGAAAGCTCATGGCATGTAGGAGTGTGTTTCGGTCGGTGGGTTTAGTGAACATAGTATATGCTATTTTCCTTTTCTCCTTTTTTAGAACCAATAGCTCAGTGTTTAGACTTTCTGATGAAAGATACGGTGGCTAATCTAACGACGTGCTTGAAAGATACACCTACTTTTTTGCAACAAATCTCAGCTGTGGAATTACCCTCTGAACCAGTTATGCTACTGACCTGCGATGTCAAAAGCTTATATACGGTCATTCCCCACCTTGAAGGTATAGCAGCAGCAAGACAAGTACTAGCAGAATCACCATATTACCAAGGCCCACCTATTGAGTATACAATGGAATTGCTTGAAGCAGTATTAACTTGCAATAATTTTCATTTTGAAAAAAGTTGGAATCGCCAGGTGGCAGGTACCTCGATGGGGGCAGCCATGGCTCCTATGTATGCCAACTGCTTCATTTATAAATTTGAGATGGAACACATTTTGGAACCATTCAAAACTAAGATCTTTTTGTACGCGAGATTTATTGATGACCTGTTTTTTATCATAAAGGGTGACCTTGACACTGCTTCTGATATGGTAGCCTCAATTAATATGGCAAGCCCTAACATTGAGCTTACAATGACAGCTAGCCCGACAACTGTTGACTTTCTGGATGTGAGGGTGAGCATTGAGAACAGGAAAATAGCATATACTCTGTTCACTAAACCCACCGACCGAAACACACTCCTACATGCCATGAGCTTTCATCCAAACCCATTAAAAGCATCTTTGCCTTATTCGTAATTTCTAAGGGTCTATAGGAACAACTCGGACCCTGACAGAGCTCAAGAGCAAATTAACATCATGTGGGACAAGTTTCTGGAACGTGGGTATAAGAAAGCTACATTGAAAAGTGCCCTACAAAGATGCCTCCATGCAAAAGCCGCATCTAACAATAAGAACCAACGTCTGGTTTTTCCAACCATCTACAACACGGCTTCCACAGCATTGAGAAGATCGATCAATACGAATTGGCGGGTACTCAGTAATGACACTTCTCTCCCCAGTGAGTTATAAGAGGAACAAAAGCCTGTGAATGTCTAATTAGTCATCAAGTTACATATATGATTACAAAAATATATTGATAGGAGACTGATTATCTGCTCAGGGAGTTAGGAAAAGGGTCGTGCGGACCTTCACCATTCAATAGTTTTACAATTGTTTCAATGTGTGATATTCAGTGGGTAATTGTGAATAATGACGATTCTAGAATAAGTTCACTATTTACGTTTTTGTAGTGGTGAGGGTCTCAGCGTATTATATTTGGTTGGTTGTTGCGGGACCTTGCTGGAAAATTTCAAAATATGGCATTCTTACTTTATGAACCTATGGTCTCTGTTGATAGTTATTGGACTTTGTGATAGAAAGGTGGTGACTTCTGTGTGACACAGTTTAAAAGACTGTACCTATGATATAGAGGAGCAGTCTGTGTCTTGATATGTAAATATGTATATATTTCAATTACAGTGATATATAATAGTGATATACTGCTTGTTAGAAACACAATCTTAAGCACAGTGAGCATATTGATCCTTTGACTATAATTCTTTAATTAAGTCTCAGTGGCACATATGATGTTAGTGGCAAGATATGGAAAACAGTTAGAACTCTTACTCCTGTCAGTAATTCTGTTTTTCTCCCTTAGAATACAGTGGGGTTCCCACTGAGAGTAGTATCCTTTAGAATATAAAGATTAAGGATTTGACCCCCAGCTGGTTACAGTGTTTTTATAACTAATAATTATTTCCTTTTACTATTCTTATTATTTTTCACATTGGGTGTGTATATGTTTAACCCCTTAAGGACACATGACATGTGTGACATGTCATGATTCCCTTTTATTCCAGAAGTTTGGTCCTTAAGGGGTTAAATGATGTGAGGCATACAGTTTGAGCAGCCTCGGTTCATGCCAGACAAGCCTTACTGGTGTCTGGTTACCATGGATACCCCTGACGAGCGGCCGGGCACGTGACTGACGCATGCGTGATTGACGCACGCGTGATGACGTCATTTGAGCGCGACTGGCATTTTCGCTGCGGAAACGGACCAGGCTGCTCATGATGGAGTGCCTCTACCCAGGTGGGGTAAGTGTATTGATTATTGTTTAAGTGGTTTGGGTATATAAGTATGTTTAATGTACTGGCTAACCTTGTCCTGATGAAAGTCTGAATCTTCAGACTGAAACGTTGATCTTTTAAGTTAATTTTTATGGAGAAAAAGACCGTGGAGTGCAATCTACTTTCTTGTTTATATTTTGCCGACCAGTTATTGGATGAAGCAGTGAGTGCAGCATTCTTTGTATTTTTATTATATATATATAAATGTTCTTCTCTTTAGTGCCTAATACTGTTGCCGTCCATAAACTGGATTCATTGTTCTTTCTATAACATTTTTTCCTTAAGGCTATGCAAAGACAGATCTCCTTTTCAGCTAATCAGGGAAGTGTCATAATTGAAAGGCAGAAAATGCACATGGCTTTAACACTAAGGTTCTATTGAACACAGATTCAGCCAAGCATGAGATGGGCTCAGAAGACATTTCGGCCAGTTTATGAATGAAAGTGTCAATCAGTGGACAGCACTTCAAAGCTACACTCCCTCCCAAATAGCTGCTGAAGAAGGACAAAGAAAAGTAAAATACTCCTGAAGGTATTTAGTACCTTATTTGTTCACCCCCCTACCCCAATCCATCATGTATTAAACCAATTCTTAGAAAATTAATTATTTCCTACAGAAGAAAAGAGATCAGATGCCTTTTGTCAAGAACACCTAAATAATGTCGCTGCAGCACAATGCATTGAAAGGAAACAAATACTGTGGGTTACAATTACCAATTGATACAAAAAGTCTTTTCAGATTGTCAAACTGTGAGATATTTTATACACTTCAATAATCATAAACCATAGGTGTTAGAAAATTATTTTTAACTTGAGAGAAATAACAATGCCTGATAGATTCCATGCAGACTCAAATATCAAGTACAGACAGGGCATGGTTTGTAACACAGCTTAAAGAAAAATATATATTTGTATGTATTATCTACGTTCTTATAAACCAACAATAAGCAGTCAGCACACACTTCCATTTTATCTGAGGTTGCAAGTAACATGATGTTGCCAAACTAGCAAAATATAATGTACTGAGAAAGTGTGGAAGTAGTGAAGCCTTTTGTATTTTACCAAACAATAAAAGGAGTTCACTAATAATTATTTAATAATTTACATGAATTAATATAGATTAATACTTGTTTAATTTAGAAAAACCTTATTCTCTCCATTTACTATACAAAGTGCCCAAAAATAAACAAACATGCACAATATAATAGAATAGTGCAGACTGGATTGATTAAATATAGGTGTATACTAAGCTTGTAAATAGGTAAATGTACAGTTACAATTAAATAAGGATTATGGGCTTAAAGTGCTGTCTCTCATTTTTTTGTCAATTTGAGGGTATTATCATCCAAATTGGAGAAAGGGTTTAGGAAATACAGCTTTTTAATATGCAGCTCCCTCTTTTTCTTTTTTTTTTTTTTTTTCCAATTTGATTTTTTATTGGTTCCAAAAAGAGTAGAAGCAATCAGTACATCACAATTGATTTACAGATTTTTTCATCATACAAAAAGAGAAAAAAAAGAAAGGAGAAAAGGGAATCCCTTTCCTTCAACTCATTACATTACATTAACACCTTTATAACATTCATTAATATTGTAAAGATTTATATTCATGTTATATAGAAGCGTTTCCTTGTTGCCTTATTAATGCTTCAATTTAATAAATACCTTCCTTTCTAGTTTATCTTATTCTCAGCTAGCTTACAATTGTGGTATACTCCTTTATTAATCCGTTGCAATATTAATTTATAATTTCCTTAAACAAAAACATAAACAAAACGAAACAAACCCTAACAAAACAAACAAAAATGTAATAATAATAATAATAATAATAATAATAATAATAATAATAAAAAAAATTCACCCCACCGAACCCTGGTTGTTCACCACATTACCTATTTACATACTCTTTTTAATTACTCTATGTAGAGCATACTTTAGTCGCTTTATATCCAGCTGTGCCATTCTTTTTTATACTTATCAAGGCATCCATTAACTTCACTGGCCATCTTTTCATATGAGCTTATCTTATTCAGCTTAGCATATAATACCTCATCTGAGGGAATAACTTTCTGCTTCCAATTGCTTGCTAAAGCTATTTTTGCTACCGTAAGGATATTTAAAATTACCTTTCTATGGGCAAGAATAGTAAGCCCTGGGATAATATGAAGTACGAATTTCTCCGCATGCAGTGGAATCAAAAGCTTTGTCTTATCATAAATCATATTCTGAATTTGTTTTCAAAACTCTCTTAAATATGGACACCCCCAAAAAATATGCAGCATAGAACCTGCTTCTTTCTCACACCTCCAACATAACCCTAATGAATCAGCATACATACGTGCTAATCTTTGCGTTACCAAGTACCACCTCATTGTCACCTTACAATACGCCTCTCATAGCGATAAACTACGTGAGGCTTGCTTGGTACCGAGCATAGCTAAATGCCAGTCTTTCCTAGAGAATTGCTGCCCAATTTCATTCTCCCATTTAATCATATATTTTAATTTATCTGGTGCAGCACTTTCCGTCAGTGCATTATAACACCAAGAAAATGGTTTAATAGATTTATGTGACAAAATAAATTCTGGTGTGGGTAAGGTATTTACCTCATTATCTGGATTATCCAAAATATGTGCCTTTATTATATTCTTAATCCTTAAGTATACAAACAAGTCTTTAGCTTCTAAATTTAATTATTTTCGAAGATCAGGAAATAGCTTTACTTGTGGCCCAATCATTAGATTGCCTATTTGTCTTACCCCCTTCTCTTGCCACCTTCTCATCTGAAGGTCCAAAGAGAGGGCCGCTAATGCCGTTATTGGTGCAGCTTTGAACATCAAATTTAAATTTATTACATATGGACACCATTTTTTTTCCATAAACTTAGTAAGCGTTTTGTACTTTGTAATATAGGTTTTAAAGGAGACTGGGGAACTGAGCATGTCCATAAATAGTATGTTATATTATTTGCATCGAAACATGCATTTTCAAATGTTAGCCAAATTGGGTATTTCCTCAATCTGAGTAATCTAATCCCTTCTGCTAAAAAAGATGCCCTATAATATATTTTAATATCTGGCATTCCCAGACCACCTTTTATATATGAAAGACCTGAACTCCCTTGTGTCACTCTAGGGGGTTTCCTCTTCCAAATATGAGCATTTATGGTACTCTGAATTTTCTTAAGTAATTTGTTAGAGAGTGCTGTAGGTAATGTTCTAAAAATATATAGTATCTGAGGTAATATCATCATTTTAAAGAGATTTGTGCGTCCCAGCCATGAAATCTCCAGACCCTCCCATTTTGCCATTGTATTTTTAATTTGTTGAAGCACTGGATAATGATTTACTTTAGTTAATGTTTTAGCTGCTTTAGTGAGTTTAACTCCCAAATATTTTATAAATGAGTTACGCCAATCAAAATTATATTGTAACTTCAATTTGTCTATTAGGGTTTGTTGTAGTTTAATAGGTAGTGCCTGTGTTTTAGTTACATTATTTTTATAGTACGATACCTGCCCATATTCTATTAACAGTTTGATCAGTACTGGTAAGGAAGACTCTGGATCTTTAATAAAGAGCAGAATATCATCCGCAAACAGCGCTAATTTTTTAATACCCCCTGGTGTAATCAGCCCTTTAATACTAATATCATGTTTAATAATCCTTACTACAGGTTCCATACATATAATAAAAATAAGAGGGGAAAGGGGACAGCCTTGACAAGAACCATTACCTATTCTTATTTTATCAGAAAAGAAGCCAGTGTTAAGCACTCTTGCGGACGGATTTTGATATAATGCTAATATACTTGCTCGAAAAGTTGATGGGAAGCCCATTTTAGTAAGCGTAAGTGACATGTACCCCCAATGCAAGCGATCAAACGCTTTCTCAGCGTCTAATGCTAAAATTAATCCTTGTTGTGATGAAGTGTTTACCCATTCCACCAAGTTCACAAAATGTCTGGTATTATCCCCTATCTGTCTCCCAGGTATAAACCCTGCTTGTTCCTCCGAGATAAGATCCGGGAGGAGGTGTTTAATCCGTGAAGCTATTAATTTAGCGCAGAGCTTAATATCCGTATTAAGTAGGGATATCGGTCTTAAATTTTCACTCTGTGTAGGTGATTTATTAGGTTTGGGTAGAGCCACAATGTTTGCTTCCAACATTTCTTGAGAAATGGCACCAGTATCTTTTATATAGTTAAAAAGTTTCGTAAGAGTTGGGGTCAGTTGTTTTCCTAATTTTATATAATAATAATTTGAAAACCCATGAGGCCCGGGAGCCTTATGTTTAGAAAGAGAATTTATTGCTGTTACTACCTCTTCTTCCTCAAATGATTTTTCAAGGAAGGTACATTGAAGTGGTGTTAACCTAGGTAAAGGGGCCCTCTCTAAAAAATTCTGTATCTCCTCCTTCGATGGCTGATATGTATTAGTATCTTTCTCTAATTGATAGAGCACTGAATAATAATTTGCCAATTCATTTGCTATATCTTGAGGATTATATAGTTTATCATTTCTTTTAGAGACTATATAAGGAATTTTAACTTGTAATTTTTTTTGTTTAACTTTATTAGCTAAAAGTCTACCAGCTTTATTTCCCATAACATAATGTGATTGGTTTAATAGTCTCATATAGTGATGTACCGAACTGTCCGCCGGCGAACAGTTCCCGGCGAACTTAGCGTGTTCGCGTTCGCCGCGGCGGGCGGACACATGCGCAGTTCGATCCGCCCCTATTCGTCATCATTGGGCAAACTTTGACCCTGTGCCTCTCGGTCAGCAGACACATTCCAGCCAATCAGCAGCACTCCCTCCCTTCCACACCCTCCAACCTCCCTCCCAGCATCCATTTTCGATTCATTCGGAAGATGCATGCTTAGTGAGAGGAGGGAAAGTTTAGCTGCTGCTGATTAGATAGGGAAATTGATAGCTAGGCTAGGGTATTCAGTGTCCACTACAATCCTGAAGGACTCATCTGATCTCTGCTGTAAGGGCTTTTTAGGGCTATAACATCAGGCTGCTTTTTTTTTTTTTTTCCTGTGTAATGTAATTGCAGGTGCCTGCCTGCCAGCTTCTGTGTGAGGTTCACATTGGATACTGTGCCTATTTGCCCAGTGCCACCACTCATATCTGTTTTAACAATTGGTTAAGCTTTACATTTAAAATATTTTTTTTTTTCACTGTAATAGAAGAGCAGTTGCCTGCCTGCCAGCTTCTGTGTGAGGTTGGATGCCTTGCCCATTTGCACAGTCAGTGCCACCACTCATATCTGTTTTAACAATTGGTTAAGCTTTAGATTTAAAATAAATAATTTTTTTTCACTGTAATAGAAGAGCAGTTGCCTGCCTGCCAGCTTCTGTGTCAGGTTGGATGCCTTGCCCATTTGCACAGTCAGTGCCACCACTCATATCTGTTTTAACAATTGGTTAAGCTTTAGATTTTAAATAAATCATTTTTTTCACTGTAATAGAAGAGCAGTTGCCTGCCTGCCAGCTTCTGTGTGAGGTTCACATTGGATACTGTGCCCACTAGCCCAGTGCCACCACTCATAACTGTTTTAACAATTGGTTAAGCTTTAGATTTAAAATAAATAATTATTTTTCACTGTAATAGAAGAGCAGTTGCCTGCCTGCCAGCTTCTGTGCCAGGTTGGATTCCTTGCCCATTGCACAGTCAGTGCCACCACTCATATCTGTTTTAACAATAGCTTAAGCTTTAGATTTTAAAGAAATCATTTTTTTTCACTGTAATAGAAGATCAGTTAGTTGTCTGCAAGCGTCTGGGTGTCAGGCCTACTTCAGCGTGTGCTCTGCAGACCTGTGCCAGCGTGCTTTGACAGTTGCCAATCATATCTGGTGTCTCTTTAGCGTGCTTTTACAAAGAAAAAAGGTTTCCAGTGTAAGCTAATAGCAGATAGTCAGTGTCCTTCAAGCGGCTCTGTCAGGCCTTCCTTCAGCGTGTGCCCTGCACAACCCTGCCAGTGTGCTTTGACAGTTGCCACTCATATCTTGTGTCTCTAAAGTGTGCTTTTACAACCAAAATTTTGTTTCCACTGTAATAGAAGAGCAGTTGCCTGCCTGCCAGCTTCTGTGTGAGGTTCACATTGGATACTGTGCCCACTAGCCCAGTGCCACCACTCATATCTGTTTTAACAATTGGTTAAGCTTTAGATTTAAAATAAATATTTTTTTTTCACTGTAATAGAAGAGCAGTTAGTTGTCTGCAAGCGTCTGTGTTTCAGGCCTACTTCAGCTTGCTCTGCAGACCTGTGCCAGCGTGCTTTGACAGTTGGCACTCATATCTTGTGTCTCTATAGCGTGCTTTTACAACCAAAATTTTGTTTCCACTGTAATAGAAGAGCAGTTGCCTGCCTGCCAGCTTCTGTGTGAGGTTCACATTGGATACTGTGCCCACTAGCCCAGTGCCACCACTCATATCTGTTTTAACAATTGGTTAAGCTTTAGATTTAAAATAAATATTTTTTTTTCACTGTAATAGAAGAGCAGTTAGTTGTCTGCAAGCGTCTGGGTGTCAGGCCTACTTCAGCGTGTGCTCTGCAGACCTGTGCCAGCGTGCTTTGACAGTTGCCAATCATATCTGGTGTCTCTTTAGCGTGCTTTTACAAAGAAAAAAGGTTTCCAGTGTAAGCTAATAGCAGACAGTCAGTGTCCTTCAAGCGGCTCTGTCAGGCCTTCCTTCAGCGTGTGCCCTGCACAACCCTGCCAGCGTGCTCTGACAGTTGCCACTCATATCTTGTGTCTCTATAGCGTGCTTTTACAACCAAAATTTTGTTTCCACTGTAATAGAAGAGCAGTTGCCTGCCTGCCAGCTTCTGTGTGAGGTTCACATTGGATACTGTGCCCACTAGCCCAGTGCCACCACTCATATCTGTTTTAACAATTGGTTAAGCTTTAGATTTAAAATAAATATTTTTTTTTCACTGTAATAGAAGAGCAGTTAGTTGTCTGCAAGCGTCTGTGTTTCAGGCCTACTTCAGCGTGTGCTCTGTAGACCTGTTCCAGCGTGCTTTGACAGTTGCCAATCATATTTGGTGTCTCTATAGCGTGCTTTTAAAACCAAAATTTGTTTTTCACTATTATAGATTGAATAGCAGTTACTTGTCTTCAAGCGGGTGTCTCAGGCCTACAGTGTGTGCTCTGCAGAACTGTTCCAGTGCACATTGCCAATCATATCTGGTGTCTCTATAGCGTGCTTTTAAAACCAAAATTTGTTTTTCACTGTTATAGATTGAATAGCAGTTACTTGTCTTCAAGCGGCTCTGTCAGTCCTTCCTTCAGCGTGTGCTCTGCAGAACTGTTCCAGTGCACATTGCCAATCATATCTGGTCTCACAGTAGCTTGCACGCATAGTACCACTAATCCCCAAAAAAATGACAGTCAGAGGCAGGCCACCCCGCAGGGGCCGTCGTGGTCGTGGTGCTGTGATTCCCTTTTGCCCTAGAATAATGCCCAGTTTTCAGAAGCCACGTACCCTGAACTTGAAAAGTTCTGAGGACTCAGTTGACTGGCTAACACAGGACACCCAATCTTGTACAGCCTCCGCTCGGAACCTTGACGCACCATCCTCCTCCAGCTTAGCTTCAGGCACCTCTCAAGATAGCACTCACCCGCCTGCCGCCACCACCAAAACTAGCACCACAGCCGCTTTACTTGGTATGTCAGAGGAGTTATTCACACACCCGTTTGAAGAAATGAGTGATGCGCAACCATTATTGCTAGAGGATGTAGATAACAGGGATATGTCTCAGGCAGGCAGCATTAAACACATGGAGGTACGGTGTGATGATGATGATGTTGTACCCGCTGCTGCTTCCTTTTCTGAGTTGTCAGATACAAGCGAAGCGGTTGATGATGACGATGCGTCCATGGATGTCATGTGGGTGCCCGCTCGGCAAGAAGAAGAACAGGGCGAAAGTTCAGATGGGGAGACAGAGAGGAGGAGGAGGAGACGAGTTGGAAGCAGGGGGGGGTCGTCACAAGGAGCTAGTGGCACAGTCAGACAGCATGCATCGGCACCCGGGGTCAGCCCGACAGCACGCCAATCAACGCATGCTGTGTCCACCACCAAAATGCCGTCATTGCAGAGCTCAGCAGTGTGGCATTTGTTTTGTGTGTCTGCCTCGGACAACAGCGATGCCATTTGCAACCTGTGCCAAAGGAAACTGAGTCGTGGGAGGTCCAACACCCACCTAGGTACAACTGCTTTGCGTAGGCACATGATCTCACATCACAAACGCCTATGGGATCAACACATGAGTACAAGCAGCACGCCTACTCTAAGCCGCCATCCTCCTCCTGGTCCAGCATCTTCAGCCACGTCAACCACTGCTGTCCTTCTTGCCCCCTCTCAACCATCCGCCACTCCGTCTCCCGCCTTGAGCAGTTCCCGCTCATCTGCCCACAGTCATGTGTCTGTCAAGGACATGTTTGAGCGTAAGAAGCCAATGTCACCAAGTCACCCCCTTGCCCAGCGTCTGACAGCTGGCTTGTCCGAACTATTAGCCCGCCAGCTTTTACCATACAATCTGGTTGAGTCTGAGGCGTTCAAAAAATTTGTAGCTATTGGGACACCGCAGTGGAAGGTACCCGGACGGAATTTCTTTTCACAAAAGGCAATCCCCAACTTGTACTCGATTGTGCAAAAGGAAGTCATGGCATGTCTGGCACACAGTGTTGGGGCAAGGGTCCATCTGACCACTGATACCTGGTCTGCAAAGCATGGTCAGGGCAGGTATATCACCTACACTGCGCATTGGGTAAACCTGCTGACGGCTGACAAGCAAGGAATGCGTGGCATTGCAGAGGAGTTGGTGACACCGCCACGAATTGCAGGCAGTCCTGCTGCCACCTCCTCTACTCCTCCTACTCCATCCTCTTCCATAACCTCCTCGGCTGAGTCGCCTTGTGCCGCTGCTTCTTGCTCCACATCAACGGCACCCCCCCAGCTCCCAGGTACTTTTCCACATCCCGGATACGGCAGTGTCACGCCGTCTTGGGTTTGACTTGCTTGAAAGCAGAGAGTCACACCGGAAAAACACTCCTGTCCGCCCTGAACGCACAGGTGGAAAAGTGTCTGACTCCGCAGCAACTGGATATCGGCAAAGTGGTGTGTGACAACGGAAAAAATTTGATAGCGGCATTGAAGTTGGGCAAGTTGACACATGTGCCGTGCATGGCACATGTGTGTAATCTGATCGTACAACGCTTTGTGCATAAGTACACAGGCTTACAGGATGTCCTGAAGCAGGCCAGGAAGGTGTGTGGCCATTTCAGGCGTTCCTACACGGCCATGGCTCACTTTGCCGATATCCAGCGGCGAAACAACATGCCAGTGAGGCGCTTGATTTGCGACAGCCCTACACGTTGGAATTCAACACTCCTAATGTTCGACCGCCTGCTCCAACAAGAAAAAGCTGTTAATGAATATTTGTATGACCGGGGTGCTAGGACAGCCTCTGGGGAGCTGGGAATTTTTTTGCCACGTTACTGGACGCTCATGCGCAATGCCTGTAGGCTCATGCGTCCTTTTGAGGAGGTGACAAACCTAGTCAGTCGCAACGAAGGCACCATCAGCGTCATCATACCATTTGTTTTCTTCATGGAGCGTGCCCTGCGAAGAGTGCTGGATCAGGCTGTAGATGAGCATGAAGAGGAAGAGGAAGAGTTGTGGTCACCATCACCACCAGAAACAGCCTTATCAGCATCGCTTGCTGGACCTGCGGCAACGCTGGAAGAGGATTGTGAGGAAGAGGAGTCAGAGGAGGATTGTAGCTTTGAGGAGGAGGAGGAGGAGCAAGACCAAACACAACAGGCATCCCAGGGTGCTCATTGTCACCTATCTGGTACCCGTGGTGTTGTACGTGGCTGGGGGGAAGAACATACCTTCAATGACATCAGTGAGGAGGAGGAACGGGAAATGAGTAGCTCGGCATCCAACCTTGTGCAAATGGGGTCTTTCATGCTGTCCTGCCTGTTGAGGGACCCTCGTATAAAAAGGCTGAAGGAGAACGACCTGTACTGGGTGTCCATGCTACTAGACCCCCGGTATAAGCATGTTACCCAATTACAACAAGTCGGAAAGGATGCAGCATTTGCAAAATAAATTAAAAAGTATGCTTTACACAGCGTATAAGGGTGATGTCACAGCACAACGGGAATCTAACAGGGGGAGAGGTGGAAGTCATCCTCCTCCTCCTCCTCCCACGACCACGCAGGCAAGGACAGGACGCTTTAAAGACGTGTTGTTGATGGAGGACATGCGGACCTTTTTAAGTCCTATGCATCGCCACAGCCCTTCGGGATCCACCCTCAGAGAGCGACTCGACCAACAGGTAGCAGACTACCTCGCCTTAACTGCAGATATCGACACTCTGAGGAGCGATGAACCCCTTGACTACTGGGTGTGCAGGCTTGACCTGTGGCCTGAGCTATCCCAATTTGCGATAGAACTTCTGGCCTGCCCCGCTTCAAGTGTCTTGTCAGAAATGCATTGAATTTATCTCTAATATACTTAGAACAATCCTTACTAGGAACATTTTCTTGTTCAATGGTGCAGTGTATCAACAAATTAGGGGGACTGCGATGGGCACATCTTGTGCTCCATCGTATGCAAATCTCTATCTAGGCACCTGGGAAAATTACATCAGGTCCGCCCCACATTTGAGCCATTTTATGGCAATGGTCTTCTGTTGGAAACGCTATATAGATGACGTGCTCATTGTGTGGACTGGCACTGCACAAGACTTTCTAACCTTCGTCAACCTTTTAAATAGGAATGATCTTAATCTCAAATTTACCAGCGAGATGGGGGGTAAACGACTTAATTTTTTGGACATTACCATATCCATTTCCGAAGGGGGCATTGCAACAACCCTCTTCAGAAAGCAAACAGCTACTAATAGCCTTCTGAATTGGCACAGTCACCATCCTCGCCCCCTCAAAGCTGGTATACCAATAGGGCAATACCTAAGATTAAGGCGGAACTGTTCCTCTGTGGACGACTTCAAGGTTAAAGCATGGGAACTCAGACGTGCCTTTAAGGACAAGGGTTACCCTAATAGGGTCTTACGCAGGGCCTATAGCCGAGCAATCAGCACTGAACGTGAGTCCCTCTTGACTGACAACAAGATACAAGGGCAAGATCAGAAACTAATCCGCTGCATCGCCACCTATGATGCAGGATGGGATTTCATGATGAGCACCCTTAAGCGGTATTGGCCCATTCTGACTTCTGATCCCCAAATCAAACAGGTAGTCACCACCTTTCCCTCTGTGACGGCACGCAGGGGCAAAAATGTACGTGACACCCTAGTACAGAGCCATCTTGCCCCCCTAAAGAAAGGAGGGAACAACTACCTACCTAAGGGGACGTACAGATGTGGGCATTGCAGTGCATGTCAATTCATTCACTTAAAGTCCAAGAACTTTACAGATAGTAACAACACGGAAACCTTTCCTGTACGCTCATTTTTTAACTGCAGGACAGAAGGGGTAATCTACCTACTAACCTGTTCATGCGACATGAAATACATGGGAAAAACGTTCAGACCCTTTAAATTGAGAATTAGGGAACACGTTAATTCAGTCAGAAGACACCTTAAAACTCCCATCTCACGCCATCTGAAAATCCATCACCAAAATTCAGCAAACAAGCTAAAATTTATAGGGATTGAACATATCCCACAGACTCAACGGAAGGGGGATTGGGACACGAAATTAAGACAACGTGAATCCTACTGGATTTATAAACTCAAAACCCTCTCTCCGGCAGGTCTGAATGAGGGGTTCTCCTTCTCAGCTTTTCTCCATCCTCCTCTCATTTCAGGATGTTCTAATAATGGTGATTCCCACCAGTCCTATTGTGGGACATTAATTCAGGCACTGTATATATTTTTTACACGTAAATTTTGTATATATTTTTACTTAGGGATGCTGTGTGTGTGTGTGTTTCTTTCCTCTTACGGGTATACCTCTGTTACACCTCTGTTACCATTTTTGGTAACTTATTCTCGTGACCACGTCCATTCCATAGATGTTACACCTTTGTTACCACTATTAGGGAACTTACTTCTGTCCCATCCACAGAGAGGGCTTATAGAACTTATCCCCACTCTGGTCGTGCTTTTATGGATGCATTTAGCACCATAAATACTCAGTATCCCTCCCATACACAATATTAACTGACCACCATTGCAGCTTTTTGATTGATGCTGCATGGGTTAAATTACTCGCTCGTCCTGCTCGTCCTGCCCACTGTTCCATTACCATTAACTACGGCTTCAGCCGAGCACCGCGTCATATGACGCGATCAGTAATGGGGCAGGTCCAAAAGATGACAGACGGGCTGAGCACCAATGAATGGAAGCCCCATCCTTCCCCCGTTTGACTAGAACCGCGTCAGATGACGCGGCTAGCAAGGGGAGGGACCGCAAATGAGGCAGACCAATCACTACTGAGGGGAGGGACCAGCACCTCGGACAGACCAATGGGTACCGAGGAAGTACGGTAGCCCACGTGGTACCCACAGCTGGCAACACTAACGGAATGACTACACAAAGAGGTATTTAAACCAGCACGGGGAATCTAATCAGTTCATTGCTCCTGACGACGGCGTGCTGACACGCCGAAACGCGCGTCGAGCTAGACTTTATTTAATTTAATTTGTTCACCTTTTTTTGGTAGCACTGATGGATTCGATTATTTAATTTAATTTTAAATTTTGTTTTCATTTATCAGGACAGGCAGGGATTCTGGTTATAGTAGGCACTAGCTGCTCCTATACAGTGCCGAGGTACTTAGGGTCAGACCTCTTCTCTCAGCGTTCCTGCTTAGATTAATTTAGGATCTTGTGTGTCCCTTTCTAGGGGTCTCTCGTTGCTCTGTATTACAAGGGTTTTGTCTGGGGGAGCCATAGGGTACTCTGGTTACAGTAGGCACTAGTGCTCCTCATATGGTGCCGAGGTACTCAGGGTTAGTCCTCCTTATTTAGCAGTCCTGCTCAGGTCCACATCGGGACCTTGTATGTGTCCCCTGATAGAGGACTTTCCCTTTATTGCTCCTCCGTTCGCAGCAAGTTTTCACCTACTACCTTAGATCCCTCTACAAGAGCTAAGGGGAGCCCAGTCCACTGAGGATATAGTTAGGAACCTCCTGATTTCAAGGGGGACCTGTCACACTATTTGTCCTTTGACTGTTGGCATTACCCCTTACTCTTGTTTTACCTGTCCTATACCTTCCCCATTGTTTGTTTTTTCCCCTTAGGATTATTAAAGGTAGGGATTCCCTAATTTTTCATTATAACTCTCCACCTCAGGGACTCTCTCTGGTTCCTTCTTTTTCTTTCTATTTACTTACAATAAGGGTTATTCCCTTCCGGGAGAGTTATTACAGGGTCTTTATCCTGACCTCTGTATAAGTGCCACCACCTATTTAGTTTCCTGTCAGAAAGGACCTTCAGTGCAGCAGGAGGTATTGTCACTGAGAAGAGAAGTCGCCTAGGTCAAAAAAGTCTAGATTACCTCACCTTTATTAAGATGAATGAGGGATGGATCCCGAAGGGACTGACACTGGGCGATACATTCGATTAAAAAAGGCCTGATGAAATGAGCTGCCTTGGGCTAAAAATGGTCCACACACTGCTGTATTTTAGCTCTGAATGACGTTTGACTTGCGTGACTTATCCGCCACCAACTAGGGTTCAAGCCGCCATGTTTTAGGGCACTTTCTGCCTGCTGCAACAATACCAAATTTTCCAGGCATGTGTACATGCCGAATTTTTAGGCCCACTGGTGCAGCACTGTGGCTTCAAAAACCAAACCAAAAATTAACATCCTCCAAGATGGCACCAATATACCAGTGGTCTAAACATCTTCCCACCTTGGCCTAAAAAGGGGAGGTGATTCAACAATTAAAAATCTCTGCCATTTACACGTCCACTGATAGGAGACGCGGAAGGTATTAAACTGATATGAACAATACTCCACTCCTATCAGTAGGTCCGTCCCATTGTGATTTATGCCCCCCACCCACCGCGCAGGGATGGGGGCCGGGGGGGAGGAAAGTAGGCCCCCCCATTGTGATTTATGCCCCCCACCCACCGCGCAGGGGTGGGGGCCAAAGGGGGAGGACAGTAGGTCACCCCATTGTGATTTATGGCCCCCACCCACCGCGCAGGCTTTGGGGAGGACAGTAGCTCCCCCCAGTGTGTATCAGGGGCTTTGAGGACAGGTGTCAATCCATACCTGCCAAGTGACCCTATGTAGGGGGAACAGTCCCTATTCTGCTCTGTGTCAGTGTGTATCAGGGGTTTTGAGGACAGGTGTCAATCCATATCTGCCAAGTGACCCTATTTAGGGGGAACAGTCCCTATTCTGCTCTGTGTCAGTGTGTATCAGGGGTTTGGAGGACAGGTGTCAATCCATATCTGCCAAGTGACCCTATGTAGGGGGAACAGTCTCTATTCTGCTCTGTGTCAGTGTGTATCAGGGGTTTTGAGGACAGGTGTCAATCCATATCTGCCAAGTGACCCTATGTAGGGGGAACAGTCTCTATTCTGCTCTGTGTCAGTGTGTATCATGGTCTCTGTGGACGGTGAACAGTCTCTATTCTGCTCTGTGTCAGTGTGTATCAGGGGTTTTGAGGACAGGTGTCAATCCATATCTGCCAAGTGACCCTATGTAGGGGGAACAGTCTCTATTTTGCTCTGTGTCAGTGTGTATCAGGGATCATTAGGATAGGTGTCAATCCATATCTGCCAAGTGACCCTATGTAGGGGGAACAGTCCCTATTCTGCTCTGTGTCAGTGTGTATCAGGGGTTTTGAGGACAGGTGTCAATCCATATCTGTCAAGTGACCCTATGTAGGGGGAACAGTCTCTATTCTGCTCTGTGTCAGTGTGTATCAGGGGTTTTGAGGACAGGTGTCAATCCATATCTGCCAAGTGACCCTATGTAGGGGGAACAGTCTCTATTCTGCTCTGTGTCAGTGTGTATCAGGGGTTTTGAGGACAGGTGTCAATCCATATCTGCCAAGTGACCCTATGTAGGGGGAACAGTCCCTATTCTGCTCTGTGTCAGTGTGTATCAGGGGTTTTGAGGACAGGTGTCAATCCATATCTGCCAAGTGACCCTATGTAGGGGGAACAGTCTCTATTCTGCTCTGTGTCAGTGTGTATCAGGGCTGGGCTTTGAGGACAGGTGTCAATGTTAGGTGATTTCTGCCCTTTATGGATTAAAAGCATCAACTGTGCAATTTTCCATGGGAGTTTTGCCATGGATCCCCCTCTGGCATGCCACAGTCCAGGTGTTAGTCCCCTTGAAACAACTTTTCCATCACTATTGTGGCCAGAAAGAGTCCCTGTTGGTTTTAAAATTCGCCTGCCCATTGAAGTCAATGGCGGTTCGCGCGGTTCGCCGGTTCGCGAACATTTGCGGAAGTTCGCGTTCGCCGTTCGCGAACCGAAAATTTCGGGTTCGCGACAACACTAGTCTCATATGTTTCCCTGTTTCTGAAAGTTGTAAGTCATGTAAGGCTGACCTTATCACCACCAATTGTGAATGTGAGCGTGAAGTAGGAGCAGCTTTATGTATGGCCTCCATCTTAATCAGCTCTTGTTCTAATTTACTCATTTCCTGTGAACGTGATCTCTTTACCCTTGCTCCTTGCTGTATTAACATGCCTCTTATAACTGCCTTGTGGGGTAACCATTGGGTAGTAACATTAGTCTGGCAGTTAGCATGATTTCTAAAAAACATCTCTACCTGAGATTGCAACTTTGGGAGGTATTCATCAGTATCTAATAAGCTATCATTTAAACGCCAAGAACTTTTCCCCCTTATGGAAAATGGCACTTTTATCTTAATGCTTAAAGGCGCGTGGTCTTGCACTCATCGGTAAGAGAGGTTACGTTCTCTGCCAATTTATTCTGAGCTTGACAGATTTTATCCGAACGGATTTCTAAGCTGTTTGTTCTCTCCCCCATCTCAGCCATCTCCTTCTTTATCTCATTAGTCACCTCTTTCAGGTCAAATTGCAGAGATACCCTGAAGCGCTGCAACATAGCGTACAGTTTTTTTTTCGGAAACAGGATCATCTGTGTACTGTCTTGCCTCACTCTCTTGCCCCCAGTTAGGGACCTGTGATGAATCTGCCTCTTCATCCTCATGTGCTGCCCGTAGGCGGTCTCTTTTAACATGGCGTAGTTGATCGGTCAGTTTAGCTTGTTTAGCCGGGGCCATTCCAGCTTAGCAACTTAGTAGCTTAAAAGCTACTTACAGGCGCTTGCAGCGCTTGTAGCCTTTAGCAAGTGGCTAAAACAGAGGGCAGAAGGCAGAGGCAGAGAGCCAATAGAGTAGAGAGCCAAGCGGCTAATGGATATCGGGTATCGGGTAGCGGGGGTAGCGGGAACTAGAAACTACCACTACCAACCATGCTTTGTCAGTTGCCAGCGAGCCGCGAGCCGAGAGCTCTCACTCCATGCGCCCGCTCGCGCTCAACGTGCGCTCACCTCGACAGACACGCCCCCTCACCAGCTCCCTCTTTTTCAAGGGACCAAAAATGATTTGACAATTTACTCAAGAGCTATTTCATGGACAGGTGTGGAAAATTCCTTTGTTATTTCTTCATTAATTAAAGGGACACTATAGTCACCAGAACAACTACAGCTTATTGAATTTGTTCTGGTGAGTAGAATAGCTCCCTTCAGGCTTTTTGCTGTAAACACTGTCTTTTCAGAGAAAATGCAGTGTTTACATTACAGCCTAGTGATAACTTCACTGGCCACTCCTCAGATAGCTGTTAGAGATCCTTCCTGGGTCATGGCTGCCTAAAATGCATCCAAACATTAAGTATCTCCTCCCTCTGCATGAAACACTGAACTTTCCTCATATAGATTCATTGATTCAATTCATCTCTATGAGGAGATGCTGATTGGCCAGGGCTGTGTTTGAATCATGCTGGCTCTGCCCCTGAGCTGCCTCCTTGACAATCTCATTGTGATTGGATCAGGCTACCACTTCTGATGATGTCAGCAGACTGCTTGTTTTTCAAGGCAAACAGCATGCAAATCTACAGCTTCAGGCTTGAATACAGTAAGATTTTTCTATATTTCTGGAGGCATGAGGGGCCCAGGGGGGCTAGATGGTGGTTTTAACGCTATAGGGTCAGGAATACATGTTTATGTTTCTGACCCTATAGTGATCCTTTAAGCAAGTACCATAAAGAGAAGATTTCATGAGAGCAAATACAGAGGGATCACCACAAGGTGGAAACCAGAAAGGCCAGATTAGACTTTGCCAAAAAAAAATCTAAAAAAAGGCCAGGCCAGTTCTGGAACAGCATTCTTTAGACAGATTAAACTAAGATCAACCTGTACCAGATTGATAGGAAGCAAAATGTGTGAGGAAGACGAAACGGCTTATAATCCGCTGCATACCACATCATCTGTAAAACACAGTGGAGACAGTGTGATGGCATGGACAGAAGACAGAAGTAGCCTGATGAATTCTGAAGTGTATAGGAATATATTGTACAATCAACAACCTGATAAACTCTATGCAAAGGAGATGTGTTGCACTGCATGAGGCAAATGGTGGTCACACCAGATACTGACTTGTTTTCGGACACCCCCCAGAGTAAAACTGCACATTTTAGAGTGACCTTTTATTGTGGCCAGCCTTAGGCACACCTGTGCAATAATCATGCTGTCTAATCAGCATCTTGATATGCCACACCTGTGAGGTGAATAGACTATGTCGGCAAAGAAGAAGTGCTCATTAACACAGATTTAGACAGGATTGTGAACAATATTTGAGGGAAATAGGTATTTTGTGTACATAGAAAAAGTCTTAGATATTTGAGTTCAGCTCATGAAAAACGGGGGCAAAAGCAAAAGTGTTGCCTTTATAATTTTGTATAAAATAGATAGATAGAATTTGTATCTTATTGGACTAACATAATTTTTTAATGACATGCATGGAAATGCTTGAAAAGACTTGAGAAAGGGAGGTTCTCCCAAAAGATTGTCATTAAAAAATTATGTTAGTCCAATTAAAAAGGTATAACAAGATACAAATGTTATCTGTTTTTACATCTACATCACTGGGCTAATACAGCTACAATCTCTACGTATGTATATATAAGTGTGTGTGTGTGTCAAATATACTAAGTGCAAGTTAGCATAAACCTGCTAGACTTAAATTAAGTTTTTTATTTTATATCCATAGGCATGGATTATACCTGGATTATAAGGTCATGAACAGTGTATTTATTGATTTATATATCTGTCAAACAGATCTTGCAAGGAATGGAAATCCTGATGTGTTGCATCAAACACTATGTACATTGTTGGTGACATATAAATAAGCTATAACATCATAGTTTATAAATCACTTTACCAACAATGTTAAATCCTTACAAAAAAAAACATTTTAATAACTAAGTAAAACAATAATAATCAAACTTTTTTTTAATTTTATATTGCTAAATAATATTACATACCCATATGGCATTTTTATTTATAATTTTGTTTTAGGAAATATAAATATAATATACTTATTGCGTTATCAGACTCATAAAAGGAAGTAAAAATTATGATTTATCCATGATGGCAAACCATTCAATCTGGTGAGTAGAAATTCACCTCTAGGAAGTGAGCCACTGTGTATTCACAGGATTCCCATATTGCAGTCCTCACCTCCTGTTTCTCACCCCTTCTATCAGTCTAGGAAGATTGTAGGTTTCCACAGGAATAGGGCCCTCTAGTTCTTATTTGTCAAATTTTGTATTACATTTTGTCAACCTTTGCCTTTTTACTTGTACCAATTGCACACATAGACAGCAGTTTAGAACATGTTGGTGCTTTATAAAAAAAAAAAAAAAAAAATAATAATAATAATAATAATAATAATAATAATAAGAAATGTGAATTTCAAATTTAAGACCAAAATAGCCACTGGAAACAGTTTACTTGGAGATTTTTTTTTCCAATTCAGCTATTTTGGCTTTAAACATGAAATTCAGTTTGAATTCACTTTGAATTCCTGACCATTCTCATTTCAGTAAATTACTCTATATGTCTCCATATGGCATGTGAGATTTATTTGTTATATGCATATGTAGACTTGTGTCAAATATTGTATGTATTAGTAAATTGAAATAACTATATAAAGTCATTTAGAATACAATGATTTAAAGTGATTCATTTAAATCAATTTAAATAATTTGCATATTAAGGGCTCTGGTCTGTTATGGATGTAATGAATTTTAATAAATCATTAAGACACTTAGGGAATTTAACCTTATGTATCATAAATATTAATAAAATAAAGTCGATAAAATGTATCATGAGTATCTCTTAGTATATCAGCCTTGCACATTCCAGGTAGATATGCAGTTGTCTTTCAAAGTTTGTATATTTTGGCAGATATTGTGAAATTTTGCCATTGATTTTGAAAATATGACTGAACATGTTATTTAATAGAAGGATAGTGACCATGTGAAACCATTTATTATCACATAATTGTTTGGCTATTTAAAAAAAAAAAAATCATAATGAAAACAGAAGTCACCCAAATGGCCCTGTTCAAGAGTTTACATACCCTGTAATGTTTGGCCTTGTTACAGACAGATAAAATAGCAATTAAAAGTTAATTTCACACATCTGTTGCTTTTTAACCCCTTAAGGACACTTGACATGTGTGACATGTCATGATTCCCTTTTATTACAGAAGTTTGGTCCTTAAGGGGTTAAATTGCAATTAGGGACTGTGTATAAATAGTCAATGAGTTTGTTAGCTCTCACTTGGATGCACTGAGCAGGGTAGATACTGAGCCATGGGGAGCAGAAAAAAAAACTGCAAAAGACCTGTGTAACAAGGTAATAGAACTTTATAAAGATAGAAAAGGATATGAAAAGATATCCAAAGCCTTGAAAATGCCAGTCAGTACTGTTTAATTACTTATTAAGAATGGAAAATTCAGGGATCTTTTGATTCCAAGCCAAGGTCAGGTCAACCAAGAAAGAGTTCAGCCACAACTGCCAGATGACTTGTTTAGGATACAAAGAAAAACCCAAAGGTAACCTTTAGGAGAAATATAGGCTGCTCTGGAAAAAAGACGGTGTGGTTGTTTCAAGCAGCCCAATTAGACGATACTTGAACAAAAATGAGCTGCATGGTCAAGTTGCCAGAAAAAAGCTTGATTACAATATTCCCGATAACACCTTGACATGCCTCACAGCTTCTGCCACACTGTAATTTGGAGTGCCAAGACCAAACCATAAGCGCTATGCTTGGAGAGGGGTTAACAAGGTCTATAATGAAAAGATTACCATCCCTACTGTGAAGCATGGTGGTGGCTCACTGATATGTTGGGTTTGTGTGAGCTCTTAAGGCACAGGGTATCTTGTGAAGATCGATGGCAAGATGAATTCATCATGTTATCAGAAAATACTGGCAACCAATTTGCATTCTTCTGCACGAAGGATGCGCATGGGACGCTCTTGGACTTTCCAGCATGACAATGACCCTAAGCACAAGGCCAAGTTACCACTCCAATGGTTACCGCAGAAAAAGGTGAAGATTCTGGAGTGGCCATTACAGTCTCCTGACCTTAATATCATTGAGCCACTCTTCAGAGATCTCAAACGTGCGGTTCATGCAAGACGACCAAAGACTTTACATGACCTTGAGGCATTTTGCCAAGACGAATAAGCAGCTGATAATTCGTCTTGGCAAAATGCCTCAAGGTCATGCAAAGTATAGCTATACCACCTGCAAGAATTAGGGGTCTCATAGAGAACTATTACAAATGACTGCACGCTGTCATTGATGCTAAAGGGGCAATACACAGTATAAAGAACTAAGGGTATGCAGACCTTTGAACTGGGGTCATTTCATTTTTGTCTTTGTATCCCTGTTTTGTTTTATGATTGTGCCATTCTGTTAGAAACTACAGTTTAATATGAATCCCATAAGAAATAAAACAAATGTGTTTTGCCTGCTCACTCATGTTTTCTTTAAAAATGGTACATATATTACTAATTGTCTAAGGGTATGCAAATTTTTAAGCACAACTGTATACAGGCAGGGCCGGCGCTTCCTATAAGGCAAACTAGGCAGCCGCCTAGGGCGCCATATAGGAGGGGGCGCCCTGCGCCCCAATCGCCGGCCCTTTAAGTGCTGCAGCCGCCTTAGCGCTTTATAGAGAGCGCTCAGGCGACTGCCGCAATGCCTCACCTCGCCTTCCCTGTAGCGTGGCCGAGCTCCTCTCCGGTCCGCGACCCAGCCGGACTGACAGGAAGTGCACACTGAGCTGCTTCCCGTTCTTCCAGAACATTGAATTGTGTGACCAAAGTTACAAACAGCCTCCAGAGATCCTGTTCTACACCTTTTAAATGTAAACACACACTGTTTGCAGCACTGGCAATAGTTCATATGGCAGATCATATGGGTGGGGCATTGCGATGTCACTGAGTGGTGGATGGGGGGGTGGTTGGGGGGAGCGGCAAATCTTTATTTTGCCTAGGGCGTCAAAAATCCTTGCACCGGCCCTGTATACAGGGTATTAGTCCCATATATTATTGTAGATAGTGCTATTTTAAATGAAACAGTTTGAGAGGTATTGATTCCAAAGCTGGTTTTGTCTATTTTAAACATAGTGTGCATAATGCAATATTCAGAGGATGTAATGTGTGAATTATACCAAATAGTTTTCATAGTTATGTGATGTTCAGTTTACCATTGCAAATGTTCACATTGTATTTTATCCCATATTGGCTGTTTATAGTGACTTTTTGTTTTGCTGATATTATGAAAATGCACTGTAACTTGTTGAATACATGAATTTGTGAACTCAACACATTTTCACCATACCTGAAGATGTGTTCTTATGTTCTAGTTCTTGAATGAATTGTGAATGTTTAATATTATACATGATGCCATTTTATATTTGTGTATGTACTTTAGAAAGTAAAAACTAATTTCCCCTGAATAATAATTATCAATGTTGAAATCAGCACCCTAACCATCTCACTGCTTCAGTTCCAGTCATGGACAATCTGATGGAATCGAAAAAGAAAAATGGCCAGCATCAACAGGAAAAATGGCACTCCAGATTGAACAAGGTTTCACAAGCTAAACAATGTTTAAACTCACCAGGGGTCTTTCCCAAGTACCTGGAACTTGAGTGTAACTTGAGAAACCTGAGAAAGACCTATTGTTAGTTTGAAACATTGTTCAGCTTGCTGTGGACACCTCAAAATAATCTGGTGTGACTTTTCACCTATTGATGTTGGTTTGATTCTATATTGACTGGTTTTAGAACTAGAGTCTGGTTTTTCACCTTTAAAGAGAGAGTGCATGTGTATGTGCATGTGCCCTATTTAGTATGTCCATGGACAATCTACTATGGTTAGGTTTAAGAAACACATAAACACTTGCTTGTTCCCTCACCTATTTTTTTCCTGATTTAATTCAGTGAGTAAACCTATGATAGTGTCCAGTACTTCATGCACTAATATTCTATAGTGTTTCTCTGACAATAAAACATGATTTACCTCAGTCATTCCAGGATAAAATACCCAGGATAAATAAAGTGCTTGTACTTGTCACTCTTTTAGGTTCTTGAATAAAAATTCTTGAATTATATTGCTGGAAAAATCCTTTGCCAGATGGATATACTGCTGCCACAAATGCACCTTATTGTCAAGAGTGTTTAAGTATTCTACAACTTCCTAAAATTGCTCCATTTTTTTGTCAAGGTGACCAATATGTGCCATGAAAGTACACACTACCAGCAATCTGCAAAACTGAGATGCTGCATCATGGCATGTTTATTGTTGGTTTCCTATACCCTCCTCTCACCAGTGTGAAATAACAGGAAGTGAGATCCTTCAAGAAACAATTCTCCAATCCTCCTATTTACAGTGTTTTTGTCACAAATTCTTACATACGCCTTAGCTACATGTTATTTCATTTTGAGTTTTCATATAAATATCTTTTGGTGTCGCTGTGAAAGGTGTCCCAGGAAAGTAACCAGCGATGGTGGAATCAGACAATTTCACCATATTATCTATGGTATTATATAAAACAGGATATGTGGAGTAGAGGTCCACTGCCAGGCCACTGTTTAGCAATAAAGACACAATAGGTCCGATGCTAGTTGCTAGTGAAAGTCCTTCATTGTTCCTATTTTGTTGAGCTGGTCTTTCTTGGACAAAACCTCATTAATATTCAACTCATCTCTTTCTATCTTCATTATTAATTTTGAAGGCTTCGAGGATCTTGTTTACATTTCCGTTAAACATGGGCCATCATTCTTGCACAGCACTTCGGACAATTTGTAGAGTGTATACCAAGATGAACTGATGCTGATCTTAGAGAAGAATAGTCTGTAACTGAATATTAAGAACGTGTTTCTAATGTTTGTACACGCCGTGTATGTTTCCATTGCAAAGTTTATACATAGATTACATTAGTATCTAGAAACCTGCTTGAGATCTTACTGTTTAGCAATAATTAATTACTGAGATATTTTTAACCTTGGATTTTGTTTTAAAAATTAAATTTAATCTTGTATTAGTGCAAGGCGGTTGAGTCTCGATGATTTAAACTGTGTGGATTTAAATGGTTTAATCTATAAATCGCTATTGACATTCACATTGTTTCTGTGTGACCTTCCCCTAGAATGAGATTTGACTGCTGTCTCCAGTATGCTTTTAGCAGGGTTCCTGTCTCCCACTTAATGCTTTCATTAGTAAAATATTTGTTATTACTCAAAGGATTAATTGTATTACACAAATGGATTTATAAAATATCAATATTACCGTGCCTTTCTGTAGCAGCCTACTAATATGTACTTTCTATAAGGCTGGAATTAACATGCAAGTAAAACCTTCACAGCTTAATGGTCTAGTAGTATTTGCATGAAGCAGACAATTCAAATGGCTTCATTACTAGCTTGCTGAAGTGCATTAGGGGTCAGCACTGTTCATCTTTCATACTTTATAAAAGAGAAATCAGTACTTTTATAAAGATGCTACATTGCATCCTCCGAGCCATCAATCAAATTGCCAGGCAGGTGCTCTTCCTGATTGATGATAATGCACTCAATAAATCGAAAAATAGAAATGTGGCTGACTCTGGGTAACCCGACCGGTTACCTTCGCTAATATCTTTCTTCAGCCACACAGGAACCACTTAGAATAGCAAGAGACCCATTTCCCCCCAGTAACTGGACGAGACACAGCTTTGGGAGTACAACACTGACAATACTTTATTGGTACAACAAGTCCCTCAGTCCTAATTTATACACAGCCCCCTGCAGGGGGTCTCCATTCCATTCAGCACAAGTCCCTCAGTCTTAGGCTGGATGGGGATGGTTTACACATAACCATCCCCTGCTCTAGGAGATACCAACAGTACAACATTTACATATTTTTTATTCATGTTTTTTTAAATAGGACACATTACATACATGGGGAAACTTAGGGGGCTCTGCACCAATGGAAGGAAAAGGGGTACACATACAAAATATTCCTGGATAGCCCCGGGTCCCAACTAAGATCCCTGCAAATAGTGGGGCTATTGGATGTACAGAGAAATCATCATATAAAGTCTGGGCTCGAGGCTCTGTGCATTTCCGCAATTAGTTCCACAGAGTTGCTTGGTTTAGTCCAGTGAATTCAAACTTCGCTCCTAAACCAAGCAACATCCAATCTTGAGAAAGAGCGCAAACCAAATTGCGCCAATCAGCACTCGGGGTGGGATGGTGTTTTGCCGGCATATCAGTATAAAAGGAGCAAAGCCAGTTTGAACGGCAGCCCTTCTCCTATTGGCTGGCACGGACTTCCAGGCGGCCAGCAGGACTCTGCAGCCGTGAAGCCGCCTCACAGTTCCAGGGATTCTCTGCTAGGCTTGCATCTCTCTCTCTGGTGGATATCTCCGGGTAGCACCGGAGAGAGCATTCTTTGGGTAGCCACTAGCCAAGATAGAGATTAGGCTCCTTTAGGAATAAATAGGGCAATCCCCCACCCGAACAGTCAGCACCCCAAAAATGTCCCCACCATCCTCAGGAACTCATTCGTGGTGTTCCAGTGTGAAGACCCCGCAAGGGAAGCGTCTCCTTTTGGGTGGCGTTCGTCTATACGAAATGGCGGCCACCCAGAAGAGCACTTATTAATTACTTCCTTTGTGGTTTTGTACGTATGTTATAGGTGCAAACGTTCTAATTGATTGCTGAGAACATTCTAATGGGGTACCGTGGTGGTACCCGTTCAGGAGACAAATGGATTATGTTTGCATTAAAGCTCCAGAATGGGAAACAGAGCACAGTACGAAACACACGGGGAAACAAGGGGAAACACACAAATAAGCAGTGAGCACACGTGGATATGGCACTCAGTGACAGCGTTCCGTCACAATAAAGATTTTGTTTTAGCATAACATTGCCATATACCTCAATCCAGCTTTTATTAATCACTATCCTAAAGGTGAAGATATATAGCCTTTTAAAAAAAATGTGACATGTGCCAAGAAACCAAGTGCATAAATTGTGCATAAAGTACTAATAACCAATAAAATATACTGTCAACATTTCCATATGTCTAAGAAATAACTTTCAGAAAATCTATAGCATGGAAGTCCCATCAATCACATACTAGCTCCTGCTGGCCAATATCCATATGTAATACATCAGATGTCTGTTGTACTCTGTATGATTCTACAACTGGACAATAAATCAACAAAAATTGATATGAAGATCTCTTCAAACAAAAGTGAAAAATATCCAAAAAGGAAAAAAGTGGAAAAAAGGAGAAAAGAAGAAAATAGAAAAAAAGGCCATTCGCACATGAAATCATCCTGCCAAGGCACTTAGTTCGATCTCATCCATGATGAATCATTTGTAGTAGCAGTAGATTGTAGTTTCATAAATGGGTGTAGATTCCAAGTTGATCAGGCAATTTGTGATCTGGACTCAGTTGAAAGGACGTGGCAGATAAATCCTGGGCTGCGCACTCAGGATGTAAAGTTCCTTTGATGGCCACTCACTGTAATATTAGAGGTAAGTTAACCCTATATTGTTTTTTGGGGAATGGGTAGGACCCAGGAGACTAAACAACACTTCAGTGTTATAAATAAATGTATAGACAAAAATTTGGATTCAGCTATGCATCTGTCAGGAATTGCTGATGACCATCACACAGAACTTCTGCTCTCTATCAGCTGAAATAAGGCAGTCTTTAACCCCTTAAGGACATGTGTGACATGTCATGATTCCCTTTTATTCCAGAAGTTTGGTCCTTAAGGGGTTAATAGGACTGTAGCCAGAGACAAACGATGGTGGGACAGTAAATCTGCAAGCTTATTTGCCTCTCCTGGTACATAAACTTCCCATATTCAGACTTTGTGTACTAGAGCCCAGGACCACAGGTCCAGAGCCTCTAGACAAAGACGTTTTCACCTTGTGCCACCTCTGTGGTTGACATAAGCTACTGCTGTCCTGACGTCCGATTGATCCATTAGCGACACACCTAGGGGGTTCAACGGAACGAGTCCTTGAAGGGCTAATCTCAACTCTTGCACATCTCAATGCTCTCAACTTAATGCTCACAATTTATGTGAAAAGGCCTTTCTTGAACTGACCAAACTCCTCCTATCGCGCTTTGGGCAAAATCCCTGACTTCTGACTCTTGCTCTATGGCTCATCTGGAATGGAACAATTTTGAAGGGAGCACTTTACCTAAAAGGCTCACCCTGGCCATCTGAATGTTGCTCAACTTCCCTCATTCAGTGGAAGCTGCAGAGCGAACCACCTCCTCAGACTTCCAATCAATCTCAGGTGATCCCTGTCTGGAACAGGACTGGCTTAGGGAGGATGAATGAGCAAACGTTCTTGAGGAGGATGGTGAGGGACTGACAGCACTCAAACGAGTTTTATCCCTTTTGTGTGATAACTGCTTAGAAACCTCAAATGAGGGAAACACACATTTGACTTTAGGAGGTACTGTCCCTTTAAAACGTCGACTACTCAAACGAGAGTGAGGGGTAGAAGGACCAAAATCATGTTCATCTTCAGAACTTGAAGAAGATGAAAGGCAGCCCTTCTTTTTTCTTTTACAGGTTACTGGGACCATATTCTCATCAGAAGATTAAGAGTATAGGTCCCTGGCAAGGAAGATTCTCTTATGGAGCCTTCTAACATTGATGGGGCTGTCTCTAGGAGAGACAACCACCATATCTGTGGCAGACACAGAAATGGAGTCCTTAATCAACGTTGCCATTTTAAAATCTGAGGTGATCATGGCTGCCACGTGCTGCACGGCTGTCCTGTGTCACAGGGATTTGAACCCTGGACTTTGACTTCTTGAATCCTGCTCTTTTGCCACTGTGCTATGCAGCCATTCATAGTATTGCCGTAATAGGTGTCCTTGCCTTGTTCCAGCACTGGGAGCTGAACTTACCCGTGGCTACTCTAGCACACCTGTATGCCATATTAATTGGCTGGATATAAAAGCCTGTCACACCCTGGGAGGGGTGTCAGTTCATTGACTCTGGTTCCCTTGTTTGGTTCCTGTTTCTCCGTACCTGCGTTCCAGTGTTTCCTGTCTAATTCCGGCTTCTGACCTTGGCTTTCCTCTTGGACTACTCTGATCTCTGGCTTCCCTGATTTTGGCTTCCCTTGACTACGCTTCTGCTAATTCCTACTGTACAGTGTCTTGGAGCACTTTTCCAGGAAAGCCCCCATGCACAGACTCACAGGCCAGGTGGCGTCTTACCTGGTCACCCTGGTCTGTGTCTACTTTTCAAGAGTGAGCGTATAACTCTGCGAGCTGGACTCCCGATCAGGTAAGACTCTTACAGATGAACTGACCAATGGAGTCCGCAGAGTTATACAAATTACTCACCTCCCTGGCCGAGCAAGTCTCCAACCTGTCCCAGAATGTTATGGATTTGCAGAGATGTTCATTGGCATTTAAAGGAGCAATCCCGGAACATGTATACCCAGAACCGTAGGTCATTATGCCTGACAGGTTCGACGGTTCCCGTTCTGCTTTCCCGATGTTCAAGACGGATTGTGAGCTATTGTTTGCCCTGAAATCTAGAACCTACGCCACAGACTTTATCAAAGTTCGCTCCGCTAGCAACCTATGTACCGGGCGGATTAAGGCTTGGGCACACCAGAAGCTGCAGGAGAGAAGTACTGTCTTGGACTCCTGGGAGTTGTTTATGTCCGCAATGGATTCTCAGTGTTTTGCATCAAGTAAAGCAACTTTCAAGCCTACTTCAGGTTCTCGCAGAACCCGGTTGCCTAGAGAAGAGGGATTATTTTATGAATACAAAAATCCCATCTTACTACAGTCTAAACCTACCTCCAGGGACCTGCCTTGTCATTATAACGTTACCCATGTGGAACCTGGCATTCTAAAGGACAAGGAGGAACCCATGGAGATCGGCTTCGTCCGTACTAGAACAAGACTGCCATCTAGAGAAAGAGATGGAAGGAGGGCTCGTTGTCTGTTTCTATTGTGGAGAAGGCGGGCATTTTATTTCCCACTGCCCTATTCGCCCAACTCTGCCTAAGCATTTTCAAGTAGGTACTACTCAGCTTCATCCTGTTATCCCGGCAACACAGCCAGAACAATGTCACGGGTACTGTCGGATGTTTCCACGTTCAGTGACGCAGAAGTGTACCCAGACTGCGATGGCTACTGATGCCAGTGTCTCTCAAGAACACATAATTGGTGATCATGAGAATACTCCACCTCTTTTTCAAGATGGGTCATCGCTACCATCTGACAAGGCAAAGCTCCTACCTGAACCACAGAAAAATGGAAACTCAAAATTCAGGCCCACTATAAGTGCTGTGACTTCCCAGACATTCGAAGAAGGCCGTACATATGGCTGGGATGTCTGCGGGAATATTTACCCTCTGCCAGATGACATATTTGATTTCTCGTCTGATGATGGTGTTGTTGAGCTGGTGGACTCTGAGTTTAATGGCACTATAATGTGTAAGCAGGATCTTGAGGAGCTTGATAAAGCATTGCAAGCAGCGAACATCTCCTCTACGAAAATCGCTAAAGATAATGTCTCCTCTAAAAAAAACGCTAAAGATGATGTCCCCTCTAAGTCTAAATCTAAGAAAAAGAGGAAATAGAGTTCCTGGTCATGCCCGGAGGGCGTTCTTGAGGGGAGGGTACTGTCACAGGGATTTGAACCCTGGACTTTGACTTCTTGAATCCTGCTCTTTTGCCACTGTGCTATCCAGCCATTCATAATATTTCCGTAATAGGTGTCCTTGCCTTGTTCCAGCACTGGGAGCTGAACTTACCCGTGGCTACTCTAGCACACCTGTATGCCATATTAATTGGCTGGATATAAAAGCCTGTCACACCCTGGGAGGGGTGTCAGTTCATTGACTCCGGTTCCCTTGTTTGGTTCCTGTTTCTCCGTACCTGTGTTCCAATGTTTCCTGTCTAATTCCGGCTTCTGACCTTGGCTTTCCTCCTGGACTACTCTGATTTCTGGCTTCCCTGATTTTGGCTTCCCTTGACTACGCTTCTGCTAATTCCTACTGTACAGCGTCTTGGAGCACTTTTCCAGGAAAGCCCCCATGCACAGACTCACAGGCCAGGTGGCGTCTTACCTGGTCATCCTGGTCTGTGTCTACTTTGCAAGGGTGAGCATATAACTCTGCGAGCTGGACTCCCGATCAGGTAAGACTCATTACTTCCTGATCACCTGATTGGCTAGAAACGCTGTTGCTGTGCAGGAGCAAAGCATGAGCATTTTTAGTGCGGCAAAATATTTCTTGGCTACGTGATTATGCCTCCCTGAGGGACAAAGAAGGTTGCTTTATCTGATGCATCATATAGTCTTTTCGATCAGGTGGATGGCCGGGTGCGTGTTCTTCATTTACATGGGGGGGGGGGGGGAATGACAGCAGGATACTATGGGAAAAAGGCAGGCTGGTGGAGGCAGTGTTATGCTCTAGGAAATGGTCCGCTAGAAAATCCTAGCTCTAGGCATTCATGTGGATGTTCCTTTCACATGTACCACCTACCTAGAGATTGTTGCAGACCACGCACACCCCTTCTTGGAAAGGTGTTATCTGATGGCAGTGGCAGTGGCGTACATACCAGGGTCGCAGGGGTCGCGGCTGCGACAGGGCCCGGCCCACCAGGGGCCCGGCCGCCCCTGCGACCCGGTATGTAGCCACTGGGCCAGCCTCTTCTCCTGGGGGGCCCTAGAGCCGGCCACCTCCGGGCCCCCCCGAGGCTGGCCCTGCTGCCACCCGGCTGGCCGGTCCTGCGGGCGCGCGAGGGAGCACTCTCCCCTGAGTGCTTCCTCTTCAGCTCCCTCGCGCACCGCGTAGGGATGCCGGCGCCGGAAGATGACGTCATCTTCTGGCGCCGGTATCAGTACGCGGCGCGCGCGGGAGCTGAAGAGGAAGCACTCAGGGGAGAGTGCTCCCTCGCGCGCCCGCCAGCCTGACTGCCCGCCGGGTGACCGGACCCCCAGGAGCCCAGCAGCACCACTGGACCCCAGGGAATCCCCTCAGCACTCCAAAAGGTAAGGAGGCTGGGGGGATTAAATACAAAAAAACGTTAGTGTGTGAGTGTTAGTGTGTGTGTGTGTGTGTGTTAGTGTGTGTTAGTGTTAGTGTTTGTGTCTGCTAGTGAGTGTCAGTGAGTGTGTTACTGTGTGTGTGTGTGTGTTAGAGTGTGTGTGTCTGCTAGTGTCAGTGAGTGAGTGTGTGTCTGCTAGTGAGTGTCAGTTATTGTGTTACTGTGTGTGTCTGTTACTGAGTGTGTTTGTGTGTGTGTTAGTGAGTCTGTTTGATGTCTGTTAGTGAGTGTGTGTTTGTCAGTGAGAGTGTATGTTTTGTAAGTGAGTGTGTATGTATGTCTGTCGCTGAGTGTGTCTCTGTCAGTAAATGTGTGTGTCTGTTAGCTAGTGTGTATGCGTCTGTTCGTGAGAGTGTGTGTGTGTCTTCAGCACTTACCTTTCTCCAGCGCCGGACTCCCTTGGCGCAGGGGAACCCTCCGCCTCTCAGCTCCGAATGCGCATGCGCGGCAAGAGCCGCGCACGCATTCAAACCGCCCATAGGAAAGCATTACTCAATGCTTTTCTATGGACGTTCAGTGTCTTAGAATCGCGGAAGCGCCTCTAGCGGCTGTCAGTGAGACAGCCACTAGAGGCTGGATTAACCCTCAGTGAAACATAGCAGTTTCTCTGAAACTGCTATGTTTTCAGCTGCAGGGTTAAAACCAGAGGGACCTGACACCCAGACCACTTCATTGAGCTGATGTGATCTGGGTGTCTGTAGTGGTCCTTTAAGTGTGTGCATCTGTATGCACTGGCGTACATACCGCGGTCGCAGGGTTCGCAGCCCTGCAACCCCTGCGACCAGGTGCCCGCCGCAATGTGTTGCGGCCCCGGTCCGCCAGAGTAAGCGCGGGGGGTTGGGGGGGCCCACGGATCAATTTTCGCACTGGGGCCCCATGGGTCATGTGTACGCCACTGGGCAGTGGCCTCTATTAGCAGGATAATGAACCCTACCACATTGCAAACATTTTTCCTAAATGGTTTGAGAAACACGACAAGTTGCACTGGCTTCCAAATTCCTCAGATCTCAATCCAACTGAGCATTTGTAGAATATGCTGTAAATACAAATTTGATCCATGGAGGCCCTACCTTGCAACTTGCAGGGTTTTAAGGATCTGCTGCTAATGTTTTGGTGCCAGACACCACACAACATGTTCAGAGGTCTTGTGGAAACCATGCTTTGATACATCAGACCTGTTTTGGCAGCACAAGGGGGGCCTACATGATATTAGGCAGGTGGTGTTAATGTTGTGGCTTATCAGTGTAATGTAACAAAAACAATAGTGAATAAAACCAGCCATACAGATAACTATGGCTACAATATCATGTTTAAAAATTAGAGTTTGAACATATTACTTTAAGAAATAACAGTTTGTACTATAAATCTTGCAGTTCGATTTCTATTATGGTATGTTAGAAAAACAAAAGGAAAATCTGTCTTTTATAAATTGACATTGCAATGATATTTATGTGGTATTTCCATTCTAAAGAAAAAAATCTAAATTATTTACAAAAGTAAAGTCAGTACAATGCGAAGGTAATTCTAGACTGAAGTTTCATGTTTAGAGCTGAAACACATTTTCACTGTTCTTTTTGGCAAAAGGCTCTGCTTGAAAACTCCTACATGAAAAGATAACGAATTCTTATTGGTTGCTGGGTACTGGCTCTTTACTAATGTTTTGATTATGGAGGTTTTATTTATTTTTTTTCCCTAGCCACATTTCCATTTATAAATTACAGTCAGCCACTGTAAAAACTTTGGTATTCATGATATTTCTTCTTAAATGAATTCCATGGCTACCAGACCATAAAAAGGTGGGTGTTTAATGCTTTCTACTTTTCTATTTTTTGAAAAAACAAACTTGGTTGAGTACGAAAACTATGTATCTTTCCCAGTAACATAGTTATAACCAAGCCTTAAATGTGCTATATTTTAAAGTGATGTGAAATTTTATAATTGTGTGAAATATTACTACTCATGCATAATTCACAACAGAAGCCTTATTGATACACTGGCTAAAAATGAACTATCCCTATCTAACAACAGTATTTAAATGACTGCAGTTTAAGGAGGTCTGCATGATTGTTATATCATGGTCATTTACTTCCATCAAAAATAATGGACCAATCTAATTGGTTTACTTTGTACATGTCTCATCATGTTTTAATGTTGCAGTTATTTTTTTCTTTTGTGTTCTGTGTGCTCTTTAAGCTATGTATGAAACTAAATTTTATGATAAGTATAACCCACGATCAGAGGCGTAACAAGAAATCACGGGGCCTAGTTGCAAAAATTGCACTGTGGCCCCCCCATACGTCTACCCCATCCCACCAGATGTTTATCATCCCCCTCCCATAAGTTGCCTCCCCACACATGCAGCCAAACAGATAAACATTCAGACACACAGACACACACATACATAAATACAAGCACACACATACACAGACACATGTACAGACTCACAGACAAACACACTCAGACACACATACATACAAACAAACACACATACATACATGTGGTCCAGTGGTGGCTCAGGCTGATGGGAGTCAGAGTGTTAGGATTACTAGTTGATCCAGCAATTATATCACACCTAGAACTAAAGGTAACATCTCACCGGGCCTTAGAATGGCCGGGCTTAACATACCAGAGAATAGTCAGAATACTTGCCGAGGTCAGGCAGACAAGGAGACACAATGATGAGGAAAAGCCAAAAGTCAAGGATACCAGAATACAGGGAAGTCAAAATGAAGCCAAAGTCAATAACCATAAATAAACACTCAGGAACACACTCTTGGATCAGCAACTACGGGAATCCACGACAGGGCAATGAATGAAAGGAGAAATGGGTTTAAATAACCCTCTTGCAGATCCGATTGGCCGTAACCAGCCTTTGACCCCTAAACGTGCGCGTCTATTACGTGACATCACACGCACGTTGACACTGTCATTACCGCGGGGGGACATGGGGCTATAATATGATGTAGATCCGCAGCGGCCAGCGGCCACAGATATGCTGCAGCAGTCAGGTATACTAGTGCCAGACCGCTGAACGGCACCTCCATCACTGCTAGGAGGGCAATTCCTATTGCCAACACCACAAGGTGAGGTTGAATACGTGACATTACTGCCTACCTGAAGACTGCCCACTGGGCGTGGAAAGAACAAATCTTGCGACCAGCGTGTATGTCAGAAGCCGGAACCCAAGAACGGTCCTGAGACCCATACCCCCTCCAGTCCACCAAATACTATAAGGAACCACGAGAAAACCTGGAAACAACCAAAGGAGGACGGGGAACAACCGGAACCATATACCTATTGCAAATAAGGGGTTTGAGCAAGGAAAAATGGAATGAATTAGGTATACGCAAGGATGCTGGAAGGGCCAGAGAATAGGAAACAGGTTAATTCTTCGAATAACACAAAATGGACCAAGGACTCTGGGAACAAATTTCATGCTAGGAACTTTTAATTTGATGTTGCTCGTTAATAACCACACCCTCTCACCCACATGGTAAACAGGGTTGGCACCCCGCAGTTTGTCAGCATGAAATGTGAAAGGAGCAGCCGCAGTTTCAAGAGCGGAGTGAACTGTGGACCAAGTCTCACGAATAGAAGCAAGGCGATCATGCAGAGCAGGAATAGCAGTCTCAGAGAAAACAGCCGGCAACACAGCAGGATGACGACTGTTATTGACAAAGAATGGGCTATGTCCAGAGGAGTCATGAGTAGCATTGTTTCTTGAAAACTCAGCCCAGGACAGCAATTCAGACCAGTAATCCTGAGTACCATTTACAAAACAACGCAAAGTCAATTCCAAAGATTGGTTAGCCCTCTCAGCCATACCATTGGTTTGGGGATGGTACGAAGAAGAAAAAGATAATTCAATACCCAGCTGTTTACTAAAATCCCTCCAAAATCAAGACACAAACTGAGAACCCCTGTCAGACACAATATTTTGAGGAATACCATACAGTCTGACAATGTCACGTATAAAGATAAGATCAAGATCTTGTGAAGACAGCAATTTTTTGAGTGGAATAAAATGAGCCATCTTAGAAAAGCGGTCAACCACCATAATGATGGTGGTATAACCATTTGAACATGGAAGTTTCACGATGAAATTCATGGATAAGTGGGACCATGGAACACTAGGTACAGGAAGTGGCTGTAACAATCCACACAGAAGTTTATTAGGAACCTTAGAGGGTGCACACAGAACAGGCCTCCACATATTCCTCGATATCTCTCCTGAGTGAATCCCACCAAAAAGATCTAGAGACAGTGGAAATGGTCTTATTAATGCCTGGATGCCCCGCAGTCACATTGTCGTGGAATACCCTCACTGCTTCCTTTCTTTCAGTCAATGAAATAAACTATTTATCCATAGGTTTATTGCAAGGTGAATGGGATTGAGCAGCCATGATAGCAAAAAGCAAAGGGGATGACAAGGAAAGAACAGTGGAAGCAATGATATACTCAGGAAGAAAAATAGGGGACGTCTCTTGTTCTTGTTCTTCTTATTCAATATCAAACTGTCTAGAGAGGGCATCAGCTATAACATTTTTGGGCCAAGGTCTGTAAGTGAAAATAAAGTTAACGTGGGATAAGAACAAAGACCATCTGGCCTGTCTAGAAGACAGTTGTTTAGCATCACCAATATAAGCCAAATGTTAGTGATCAGTGATGATCTAAAGGGGATCCTTGGAACCCTCTAAAAGGTGTCACCATTCTTTAAGCACTAGTATAATGGCCAACAATTCCCTGTTGCCAATATCATAATTACGCTCTGCTGAAGACATCTTTCTAGAAAAGTACCCACATGGATGCAAAGGAGTATCCTGACTCTCCTGCGGAGATAGGACAGCCCCCACCCCTATTTCAAAGGCATCAACCTCCAGTATGAAGGGTTTGTTTAAGAAATTCAAAAGCTTCTCTAGCTTCTTTAGACTATACAGTACAACTAATCCCCTTTACATGTCTTATTGGTAAAGAAAAACCTTTTATTAATCTCCTGTAGTAATTAGCAAAACCAATAAACCTTTTGATTTTTTTAACCTTTTAGGTAGCAGCCAGTGTAAAATAGCCTCTAGTTTACGAGGATTCATTTGGAAACCAGAGGCAGAGATATTATAGCCCAGAAACTGTACCTCCGACTGGTCAAAGATGCATTTTTCAAGCTTGCAATAAAGACAATTTTTAAGCAAGCTTTGCAGTTTGACATGGTCGCAGGGCCGGCCTTAGGGGTGTGCGAGCTGTGCGGCCGCACAGGGCGCCATGTATCAGGGGGCGCCGTTCGGGATTTAAAAAAAAAAAAAATTTTTTTTTTTTTTAAATTTACAGCGGGGGCGGAGCTTACCGTGCGGCGGGGGCGGAGCTAAAAGCGCCGGAAAACTGCTGCAGGGGAAGCAGGAAGGAGTCCCTGCTTCCCCACCAAACAGTCACCAGGAGCTGCACTGCCTCCACAATGAACTCCACAGGGATTGTCAGGTGAGTGTGACTCTCTGCCTGTGTGTATTACTGTCTGTGTGTGTGTATGACTGTCTGCCTCTGTGTGTCTGTGTGTATGACTGTGTGTGTCTGTGTGTATTACTGTCTGCCTCTGTGTGTGTGATTGTGTGTATGACTGCTTCTGTGTGTATGACTGCCTGTGTATGACTGTCTGCCTCTGTGTGTGTCTGTGTGTATGACTGTCTGCGTGTGTGTCTGTGTGTATTACTGTCTGCCTCTGTGTGTGTCTGTGTGTATGACTGACTGTCTGCCTGTGTGTGTGTGGATGTCTTCCTGTGTGTGTGTGTGTCACATACAACCAATACACGCATATCACACACTGTTAATACACCCATTACAAATATCACACATAGCACACATATAACACACAGTCATCACATACACAGACAACACAAACATTACAGCATACATGGATGACGGGGGGGGGGGGGGCGCTGTGAAGATTTTTCGCACAGGGCGTCTAAATGCCTAAGGCCGGCCCTGCATGGTCGTGATGAGTCTGGAGGTCAGAGGAATAAATAAGGATATCATCCAGGTACACAAGAACAAAAGAATAAATATAGTCTCTGGGCACATCATTTATAAAGTCCTGAAATACGGCTGGAGCATTACATAAACCGAGAGGCATGACAAGGTACTTGTAGTGCCCACTTCTAGTGTTAAATGCCATTCTCCACTCATGACCTTCCTTAATCCTTACCAAAATGTACCCCCCCGTGTGCCACTCTCCCCTCCATGTCCCTTAGTGTTCCTTTCTCCTCCCCTCCATGTCCATTAGTGGTCCTCTTCCCTCCCCGTCCCTGAATGGTCCTCTCCCCTCCATGTCCCTTAGTGTTCCTCTCCCCTCCCTTCCCTGTACCTTAGTGTTCCTCTTCTCTCCCCCTTACCTGTCTCTTAGTGCACCCCATTCCCCCATGTTTCTCCAACCCCTCCATCTTAGTGTTCCTCCCCTTGTATTTTAGTGGTCCCTCAACTACCCCAGTGTTCATTTTCCCTTCCGTCCCTCCCCTGTACCTTAATGTTCCTCTCCCCCCCTATTGTTCCTCTACCCTCCCTCTTTTTTAGTGTTCTTCACCCCTCCCCTGTCCCATAGTGTTTTTTCCCCCAATCCCTTGTCCCATAGTGTTCTTCCTCTCCCTCCCCCATATTGTTCTTTCCCCCCTCCGCCATAGTGTTTTTTCCACCTTCCCCTGTCCCATAGCGTTCTTTCCCCCTCCTCCCTTGTCCCATAGCGTTATTTCCCCTTCCTCCCCTGTCCCATAGCGTTATTTCCCCCTCCTCCCCTGTCCCATAGCGTTATTTCCCCCTCCTCCCCTGTCCCATAGCATTCTTTCCCACCCTCCCCTGTCCCACAGCGTTCTTTCCCCCTCCTCCCCTGTCCCATAGCATTCTTTCTCACCCTCCCCTGTCCCACAGCGTTCTTTCCCCCTCCTCTCCTGTCCCATAGCATTCTTTCCCCACCTCCCCTGTCCCATAGCATTCTGTATCCCTCCTCCCCTGTCCTATAGCATTATTTACCCCCTTCTCCCCTGTCCTATAGCATTCTTTCCCCCTCCTCCCCTGTCCCATAGCATTCTTTCCCCCTCCTCCCCTGTCCCATAGCATTTCTTTCCTCCTCCCCTGTCCCATAGTGTTCTTTCCCCCCTCCCCTGTCCCATAGCCTTCTTTCCCCCCTTCCATAGTGTCCCCCCATAGTTTTCCTTCTCCCCAAAACAGTGTTCCTTCTCGCCCCATAGTGTTCCCTCTCGCCCCATAGTGTTCCCTCTCATCCCCATAGTGTTCCTTCTTCCCCCATAGTGTTCCTTCTTCCCCCATAGTGTTCCTTCTTCCCCCATAGTGTTCCTTCTCCCCCCCAATAGTGCTCCTTCTTCCCCCAGGGTTTCCCCCCAGAGTGCTCCTCCTCCCCCCCATAGTGCTCCTTCTCCCCCTATAGTGTTCCTTCTCCCACCCTCCCTTACTGTCCCTCTATCTCCCCCCTTTGTCCCTGGTGTGTCCCTGTACCTGGCTGAACTGACAGGAAGTGCTCTCTCAATGAGCACTTCCTTTAAGTCAGGCCGGGTACAGAAATCAGAAGTCCCTGTGATGGATATGTCACAGGGAGCTTTGCTCATCCACGCTGCAGGTCACTCCATCCTAGTGCCCTCCACGGGCCGGTGTGCCCTAAGACAGCCACTTGTGCCTAGCACCCTGGAGTCTGTGAACCAATTCGGAGATAACGGGGAATGGGATAGGCATTTTTTATGGTGATCTTGTTTAAAGCCCTGTAATCAATGCATGGCTGTAATTCACCATCTTTTTTGGAGACAAAAAAGAACCCTGTTCCAGCAGGCGAGGATGATTTACATATGTGGCCTTTACTTAGAGAATCTTTGATGTACTCATCCATAATTTTACTCTCCTGAGGAGATAAGGCATATACTGCCACCTTAGGGGGAATAGCGCTGGGTAGCAGATCTATGGAGTAATCATATGATCTGTGAGGAGGTAGAAAATTGGTCTGGCTCTTACTGAACACCTCTTTAACCTCCCAGTACTGTACAGGAATTTTGGAGGTTTGAGGCGTAGCGGTAGGTAAAGCAACGATGCCCACTCTCTTGATAATTGGTAACATACATCTCTCTATACAGTCTTTACCCCATTCCAATATTTCACCCTTAGCCCAATCAATATGAAGGTTGTGCTTAATGAGCCAAGAAAATCCTAATATGATGGGACAAGAAGGAGAAGCAATTATCTGGAATGTTATGTCTTCCTTGTGTAATGCTCCTATAGACATGTTAATAGGCATGGTTTCATAAGTAATCAGAGGTTGAGAGAGAGAAGTCAATAGCCTCAACAGCCAGAGGTGATGATCTCCCCTTCAGGGCTTTGCATGAAAAGCTTATCTTGTTTCAAAGGGCAGTGATATCAAAGAGAAATCTATTTTGGTTATTACTAGAGGACATATCCATCACACCTAAGACATGTCCCCTTACGGACGTATGGGACAAGCATGTCTCATATGCCCTTTTTTACCGCAGTACAAGCAAAGACCCTCCTTTCTCCTATACTGCTTCTCTTCCTCTGACAGTCTAGTGAAACCTAACTGCATATGTTCAGTTTCGGACTGTATAGGGATAATAGGTTTGGAGAAACGAGGTGCCAGTGACATAGGCATATGTCTGTTTCTATCTCTAGTAATTTCTCTGGACCTAAGTCTGTTATCAAACAAACGTGATGAAATCATTAAATTTTTTAGGTAGATCTTGGGAACAATTTCGTAATCCTTCTTTAAATGCAGAGATCAATCCATTATTAGTCCAGTCTACCTCAGAAGCCAAGGTGCGGAATTCTATGGCATAATCTGAGATAGACCGGTTCCCTTGTTTGATATGCATTAGAGCAATGGAAGTGTCGTCTTCCCTGCCTAATGGTTCAAATGTTAATTTAAATTTTGCAAGGAATTCCTGGTATTTATATGCAATACTCCTATTATTCTCCCATAAAGGATTGGCCCAGGTTAAGGCTTTACCTTTAAGTTGGTTCATTAAGTACCCAATCTTAGCTCTATCCATGCGAAAAGATCCTGGTGAGGCCTCAAAATGGTACTCAATTTGATTCAAAATTCCCCTGCATTCTTGAATATTACCATCAAAATGTGGGGGGAGGAGATAGGGAAATAGTAGGCACCTTAAATACTATAGGTGGAGGTATATTAAGCAGAGGTGAGATAATCAGAGGGATCTCAGGCTCTAAATATGCTGTCCGAGCAAGAAGCAAACTAAAAGCCTGGGCAAGTTGATCCATTCGGTTCTTCTAGCTTCCTCTCGCAAGCTGTTATGTGCTGACACAATTCTACAGGATCTATGGCCATGTCGTAATGTCAGGATTACTAGATGATCCAGCACGTAGAATTATATCAATCGTAGGACTGAAGGTAACGTCTTACCAGGCCTTAGAATGGGCGGACTTAACGTACCAGAGAATAGTCATAACACTTGCCGAGGTCAGGGACACAGAAGGAGACACAACGATGAAGGAAAGCCAAAAGGATACCAGAATACAGGGAACTCAAAACAAAGCCAAAGTCATCAATCTAAAATAAACTCTCGGATCACCAACTAAGGGAAACCATGGCAGGGCAAAGAGTGAAAGGAGAAATTGGTTTAAACCCTCTTGCAGATCCAATTGTCAGTAACCGGCCTTTGACCCCTGAACGTGTGTGCGCGTCTCTTACGTGTCGCCACACGCACGTCAACATCGTCATTACCGAGGGTGGACGTATGGCTTTAATATGGTGTGGATCAGCAGCGGCCAGCGTCCACAGATATGCTGCAGCAGTCAGGTATACTAGTGCCAGACCGCTGAACGGCACCTCCATCACTGCTGGGAGGGCAATTCCTATTGCCAACACCACAAGCTAAGGTTGAATACGTCTCATTCTGACTCCCTCCTCTCCTTCCTCCTGTGCGGCTCACGGTGGTTGCTGGTAGGAGTGACCAGGGCAGCCACTTCCTCCCAGCGTGGCAGCATCTGACATCATTACAGGGGGCCTGGTCGCGCTGGGTAACAGCATGGGCCACCCGATGGACCCCTTCAATGCAGCCCCGGCAGTAACATCACGCAGGCCGGAGCCGCAACACATGGCGGTGGGCACCCAGTCACAGGGGTCCACAGGGTGCTGCTACTGCCCACGATGCTCCTTGTTTCAAGAAATACTAGTGTTTTGTTTTTTTATGGCTACATAGAATGTTGCAGTTCAATCTGGTTACGCTCTGTAAAATTTTGTGCAATATCCTAACTTCATTAGCAAAACAGAGTAGTGACAGCTGATAAAAATTCTTAAAAGGAGGGGCGGAGCCTGACTGCCGAACTAGCTGGAAGCACACTGCCTGAGCTTTTTTTGCTCAATTTCGCAGGAAAATAAGCAATTTCACATTCAAGCAATTTACCCTCAAGGGTCCCATGAGCACTAATCTATACCTTAATCAGCCGATGGCGGATGACTCCATGAAGAAACAAGGCTGCGACTTGTGGGAGGCTGAGGTGGGGAGAGGCAGCCGCTCTTCTCACTCTTGAATCAACAACAAGGTCCAAGCATGCTCCTGCTACCCACTTGGGTGATTCTACACTCACCTCTCCCACCTCTGAACACAGGAATGCAAGCAGCACACTGCAAGCTAAAATGGCCGCTGATGAATTGCCTGTACCACTCTAACCCCTCAACCCCTCAACCAGGCCTTCAAGTGCTTCTGGGCACAACTCTGGAGCAAGACACAGTGAAGAACGTTGAAGTCTCCTGCAGCAGCTTCGCCCCAGCCTGACCTACCACACACCACAGACAAGCCGAAACTTACTGGGAGAAGCTTTGGTGTAGCACCGATGATGGAGAAGCAGAGACGGAAACAGAGACAGGTGTCTTTGGCCTGTAGTAGGACTCGAGGAATCATGGAAAATCGAGAGAAGGCATAGTGGAGTGAGCCTCGTTGGAGAGCCTTGTAGGAAAGCGTCCACTGCTTCCGCAGCCAGGTCCGGGCACCTGCTGTAGAACTGTGACAATTGGGTGTTAAGTTGGGATGCAAAAAAGTCAATGGCAAAAGTTCCCCAGAGAGATGAGAGTGGAGAATACCCCCTCATCCAATCTCCAGTTGCTGCTGTCAACATGAACTCCAATCCGCGTGAATGTTGTGGAGCCCCAGGAGGTACTCCGTCTGGACCACCAAATTCTGGCCAAGCAATATGCCCAACAGTCCTTTGACAGATGAGCCAGAACTGCCTATTGCATGCCGCCCATGTGATTGACATAACGGACCGCCGAGACGTTGTCCATGCGCTGGCAGTCCCTATTGTCTCCTGTAGTCACACCCTGGCAGTAGGTACCCCAGCCATGGAGACTTGTGTTTGAGTCCACCGTGAACTCTGGTTGGGAACCGAAGATGGCCTTGCCATTCCAAGTAGAGAGGTTGTGGATCTACCAATTCAATTCATCTTGTGTCTCGGTGTCCAGAGAAACCAAGCCCACGTAGGATGCGCCATTGCGGAGGTGAGCGATCGTCAGTTGCTGGGGGTAATGAAGAGGAGCTGGGAACACCACTTGGATTGAGGATGCCAGCATGCCAATAATCTGTGCCAGATGGCGTAGTGAGAGCTGTGGGCGCCACAGTGCGTGGTGCAACTCGCGGATGGTCTGAATCTTGGACATTGGAAGGCTCAGTGACTCCGCTCCGGAGTCCATCGTGAAACCGAGGAACTCTATGCATCTCAAAGGAGTCAGGCTGGACTTCTCCCAGTCGAGGAGAAAACCCAGGTGAGAGAGGTGGACTGTCGTCCATTGCAAGTGCCATAGGAAGATGGAGCGATCCTGTGCCATGATCAGAATATCATTCAAGTAGACTATCAGATGCTCACCCTGACTGCGTAACTATGCCATGGCCAATCGTAGCAGTTGTGTGAAGCACCAAGGTGCTGATGAGAGCCCAAAAGGAAGACATGTGAAGCGCCAAGTGTCGCCCTTCCAAAGGAAACGCAATAGGTCTCTGGACGTCTCAGACACTGAGACCGTCAAGTAGGCATCCTTTAGATCCAGTTTCACCATCCAGTCGTCGCGAAGGAGCAGGTCTTGCAGCAGGTGGATCTTGAAGTGGCAGTAGAGCACCAAGGCATTGAGGGGATAGAGATTAATAACAGGGCGTATCTGCCCACCTTTCTTTTTCCACCAAGAAAATGTTGCTGAAGACCCCGGCAGAGGACGTGGGTGCTAGGTCGACCGCCCCTTTCTCGTAAAGGGCCAACAAATCTACGTCTATCAACTTGTGATCTTGTAGGGAGAGTGAGATAGGGTGAGGCGGAGGGATGTTGCAAGGAGTACCAACCAACTCTATGTGGAAACCCCAAATGGTGGCCAGGACCCAAGCATCGGAGGTGATGGCTGACCAAACTGGGAAAAAATGACAGAGTCTGCCCCTACACAAACCAGAAGAAACATGAGGTAGATGTAAGCTTACTACAAGAGTAAGAGTTCCCTCTGAAGCCTCTTGACCACCATGGTCTTCCTCGTGAAGGGAAGAAGGGGGACCAGCCTCTCGCCTCCTGATAGGGGGGTCACCACAGGAGGTATAGTAGTTACGGTTGGACAGACGACCCCTGAATCTGCCGGCCCTGGTAGAGACCTTCCTCTGAAATACCTTCTTCATGGAAGATTGGGCTTTATCAAGGGTGGTAAAAGCCCCAACAAAATGTCCCAGGTCCTTTATAAAGGAGTCACCAAATAAAAGACCCTTGGCATCCTTGCCTGCCTCGGTGAGGGCGAGATTGGCCAATTTCGGCTCGATTTGAAAGAGAATGGCTTTACGCCGTTCTATAGACACTAAAGTATTAACACTGCCCGCAATGCAGATAGCCCTCTGCACCCAACCACAAAGTTCTTCCAGGTCAACCTGTCTGTTCTCAGCTCTAGTGTCTTCTGCAAGGTCAAAGAGCTTAGCCAAGGGACCAAATACGTCCAAATGTTTATCTTGGCACGACTTATGTGCTGAATCCAAACACTTACGTGGGTTCCATCACAATTTGGCAAGGAACTGGGTCATTTTAGGGTCCACCACCAGGGTCTCACAGACTTTATTGGGCACCAAAGGCCATGGGGAATTCAGCCGCTTGAGCTTACTTTGGGCCGCCATGCTGAGGGGGCACCGTATCCAGGTCTCCAGGTAACGTGCCACATGGCCCGCCGGGAGCCACTCAGTCAACCTCGAGTGATTAAGATCATCCAGGTCGAACATAGGTTCTCGCGACGGACCCAGGAGAGTGGAACCCGCTGCAGCAGGGGAATCACTCCGAGATCCACTCACCGCTACCCCTGACTGAGCGGATTTCAAAAGCCCTGCCCAACGGATTCGTCATCAGAGTCACTCAAGGACTTAGCACCAACCTCCTCACTAGACCTGATTTCTGAGTAGGAGTCGCTCTCAGGTTGTGCTCTAGCACATTTTCATCAAAGGCTCTTTTGCATGATACTGGTACACTATCTTGGGTGACCTCAGTTTCACCAGTCATAGTGGAGTTAAGTGCCTTGATTTGGCAGTAGCCTTCTTGGGTGTGTCCCCTGAAGGGTCCAAACAATAACGCGGCTGGCGTCCAGTGGGCATGAGAGTAAGGTCTGGGAGATGGTCTGGGAGAGGGCATAGAGCCCATAGCTGCCATAATGGCATCAGTGACTGAGTGCTGCAATGCCAGGGACTGAGTTTCATCAGGGTGAGACATAGGTCCCACTATTTATGAAGGGGAGCTAGAAACTGAAGAGGGATTCCACAGGTCTTGAGGCATATCCATCTCACCAGGGAAAAGAGGACAGGCCGGCACCTTAGGATTGAGAATATTGCAATGGGAGACACACAAAAAAACAGCAAAATACTAGACCCTTAGAGCAATAATACAGGCTAGAAGGGGTTATTCACCCAAACTAGCTACACCAGAGAGGGAGAGACAGAGGGGAGCTCACCAGAGCCCAGACCAGTAGACAGGGTAAACACCAGGAAAAGACAGAGCCAGAAGGACGGGTAAAATCAGAAAATAGCCACCACCAGTCTTGTGTGACTCGCGGCAAAAAATTATGTGATTGTGTCCAATTCGTGAACCGGATGAATTTGTGGAACAAAACTAGTGAATGGCCATTCGTGGCAAAAACTGCTGAACAAGAAACCATTTGCGGAAAACACTGTCCAACGAGATTGTTTGCGGCAAAATTGGCGAACAAAACCATTTGCAGCCAAACTCCCGAACGGCATGAATTTGTGGCAAAATTTTGCCGAAAGGCCCAAGTCTGTTACGAAACAGAAGGCATGAAAAACGGGCGCAAAACAGCCAGGAAGAAGGGAGAGAGAAAACAGAGAAATAAGGGAAAAATAAAGAAAAAATAAAGGATACATGGGGGCAAACCCCAAGGTATCCCCCAAAGGACTGGAGCAACAAGGCAATGTCAGAAGAGAGGGGAGAAACACATGCAAGAAAACCCCAGAGGATGTTCCGGAACCCAGAGCTCAAAGGTATATAACATGAACCAAAAACCATAAAAAGCAGTATTAATGAAGTAGAATAACAGGATAGAATCAACTATGAAAATAGCCAAAGCCTATAAACGGCAATTAAGACAGATAATGCTTAGAGAAGAAATTCTGGTACTTATTTTGACTGGAGCAGTAAAGAAAGAGGAAACTTTAGAGGTGGTGCTTGCTGTTATACTGGGACTTGGATGGGGATTGGCTGGTGTCTCACTGTATATGTTCTATTTTTTTCTATTTGTGTTCTTTGCTGGTTCTGGTGGACAGTAAAGAAAGGGTTAAGCAATATGAGCCTCCGTGCCTTGACATAACATTTCTATTTTTTTTGTACACCGTGTGCTTACATCATTCAAGATAACTTGCACATCTTTTTATTTTTATAAATAAAAGTGAATTAAACTTGCAGAGTGAATCACTAACATGAGAAGTCAAGTTTTAGGTCTGCTATTCTGACCTTAAATTTGAAATTCACTTTTAATTCCCTTTGAATTTTCGCTTTAGTAAATAACCCTGAAAGCCTTGTCAATGACACAAAATACTATTTTGTCAGGATTATTGAACTTGCTGCTACAAGCTGTTTAGCTGATAGATTCTCAGGCAGAAACATCTGTCCTGTATATTTTTTCAACCAATGAAGCTAATTGAAATGTTAGAAACTTCCAATTGTAAAAGAAAATAAATTGCTATGCCATGTGAAAATCAATGCAAAGAATGTACTATCCTAATTCAAGAAATGTTTTGTTTTTTCTGTCTGCTGTTTTTGCCCTTTTAAAAATTTGCAAGTCTAATTGACTGTGTCACGGGAACTTACTTTTCTACACTTCAGTGGCACGAAGGATTAAGTAGGATATTTGTCATGACAAACGGTACTCTATATGAAAGCTCTGTAATTAACTAGAAAAGTTGCCTATACTTGTCTTGTGTTATTTTCTACTCAAATTTATCACGAGGAATCTCATAAAACCTAGAAAAACTGAAGTTACTAAAAAAGTAAAGTAACTGTAGGCCTGCAGCATTGTTTTGCTCACAACTACACAAACAAGAAATATATGTTGTCCCAAAAGTAACTTTACCATTTGAAAATTAGATAACTTCTTTAATTCTCAATATTATTATTATTAAATTTTTTTTGGTAGCACTTTCAACACAGATTGGAAATGTTTTCATCCTATTTCCCAAGGTAAGTCCTTTTTAAGGATCTAAAAAAAAAAAATATATATATAACAGCAAAAAAATAATTTTATTTTTAAATGGTAAAGTTACTTTTGGCCCACTCTGTATTTATGATTGTGAATATAGTTTGTAAATAAGTTAACCTCTTAAAGGTTCATTTTATCATCATCAGTCTTTCCCTGAAATACATCTATTACAGGATAGCATGCAATATAATGACATATTTAAGATTGATATATCTATGTAGTCATTAAGTAGGGGAGTCATTCCAGTTTGGAATAGGATCTGTAATGAACAGATTGTTATGACAGGATATACCACCATTGTCCTTAAAGTGTTAAATGCGACCCTTGAAGTTCTGTTATTGGTGAACAGATGATCAACTGCATCTTTTTGCCTTCTGACAATAAGTTAGCTAAAGGGACACTCTAGTCTCCTAAAGAACTTTTGCTTGCGGAAAAAGTTTATGTGTGAAGAGTGTGTGCTTTTTTTTCTCATTCTACAAAATGTGCAGACTTCAATATAAAATGACACTGTTATAAATAAACCTGGTTACACCCGCCCTGGATTTAAATTGACAACTGGTCCTGTTACATCCTAGTTTGTTTAGCTCAGTAGAGCCAAACTTAAGAGACTGGCAATTGCCCAGAACCCCTGCCTTGCAAAGATTTCTCATTGAGCTGCATTGGGGAGTCTGGGGTTGGATAGCAACAGAAAGTAGTCTGGGCAGGGTTAGAAGGGGAGGAACATGCATAGACTTCATATCTATATCATTTAATGGGACAATATTTGTACAGCTTGTATAATATTTCGTAGAGACATTGCTTCGCTTATCAGTACAATGTAAATTATTATAACTTATGTATGCAAATAATAAGCCCACACATATTCTTTGAAATGTCTACGTTAGAACAGTTCCAGTTTATTCCAGTTTGTGAACCCAAAATGCTTGCCAAACTGCAGATATGCTCATAGTATTGGCACAAAATGTCTTTGTGTGGTCACACAATGTACTAAATATTTGTTCCAAGAGGGGAATGCAGAGATGTTAAATATCAGATAATTACTATGGTCTCTATAAGAGGTCCTTATAATCCCATGGCCAAATAGCTACTCGTTTTTTTTTGTTTTTTTAAAGATTTTTCATTCAAACACAAGTTGTGAAATTAGACCACAATTTACAGTAGTTATTTGAAAAGTCGGCAGATTATATTTCTCCTTAGACAATTTCGTGATGATAGCCAAAAAAAAAAACACTACTTTTGTGATACTAGAAATATAAGGATTATTATTTCATGGAGTTCCAGATGTGATGTGTTAAACTAGCTTTTCAGAAATGCACTGCAGATTGCCTACTATTTTTAAGGTTTGAATTTTACTTTAGATTATTTATAATAAGAACATTTACTCATAAATGTCTTTTAACTAAAAAAAAGTCTATGTTTATACTCTTGCATCTCTGAAATTAGTCTGAAAATCTTAACATAGAAAAATAGAAACATAGAATGTGACGGCAGATAAGAACCATTCGGCCCATCTAGTCTGCCCAGTTTTCTAAATACTTTCATTAGTCCCTGGCCTTATCTTATAGTTAGGATAGTCTTATGCCTATCCCACGCATGCTTAAACTCCTTTACTGTGTTAACCTCTACCACTTCAGCTGGAAGGCTATTCCATGCATCCACTACCCTCTCAGTAAAGTAATACTTCCTGATATTATTTTTAAACCTTTGTCCCTCTAATTTAAGACTATGTCCTCTTGTTGTGGTAGTTTTTCTTCGTTTAAATATAGTCTCCTCCTTTACTGTGTTGATTCCCTTTATGTATTTAAATGTTTCTATCATATCCCCCCTGTCTCGTCTTTCCTCCAAGCTATACATGTTAAGATCCTTTAACCTTTCCTGGTAGGTTTTATCCTGCAATCCACGAACCAGTTTAGTAGCCCTTCTTTGAACTCTCTCTAAGGTATCAATAAATAGTATCTTAATGAAAGGTTCAGTCTTGATGTTCAAGAAAAGCAGGTAGAGGGAATCCATTTCAATTGGCAATTTTGCAGATGACAATATTCAATATTGCATGTCCTGCTTTGGTAAATATTACAGCAGCAATCTGCCAATATGGATTACTCACGGTTTAAGATATTTTTTTCAAAATGTATTATTTTGATTAAGAATTTCTCACTCATTTGCCAAACCATATAGAAAGTCTTAAATTTCCCTTCTCCAAGTCTTTTTCCTGTCAATTGTAACTAGGCATCTTACTGACTGTGGTATTAGACATCTCCATTAAAAAATTTCCCGCTAGAACATATATGCCAGCCTCTAGTAATCTACATACAACAAAACCTTAGTTTTACATGAACAGTTGACTCCGTAGAAATCGGTCATGGTGTTAAGTTACTCAATCTTTTCTTCCACTCTTAGAGGTTTCATGTGCACTGGATTATCCATATGTTAATACAAGTTTCCTAACCCTAACTGGTAGATACATTCTTGCTGGCAAAACATGGAATACAGATGTAACTCAGAAAAATAATAAATCAGTTAGTAAGGACCTATAGAATTAGTGATATATTTTATCTTCAGTATTTAGCAAGCATTGGTTTTTGGTTGCGAATTTGGAAAATAGCGTTTTTTATTATTATTATTATTATTATTATTATTATTAGCATTTATATTGTGCCAACTTATTACGCACCACTTTACAATATTATAAAGGGAGAAAATTAACAATAAATTAGACAATTACAAAATGTAATGAGGACCCTGCTTACAATCAAGCAATTATATATGTATATTTATATATATATATATATATATATTTAAATATTTATACAATATATATATATTGTGGCAAAAATAGATAGAAGAGTAGAAACAATCGCACTCCTGGGGCATTGATACATAATAAAATGTAACTTTTATTTAATCCATGTTAAAAGTTCTATCAACGTTTTAGCTCCAGCACGGCGCTTTCATCAGGACAGAAAACACGTTTCACCTCACTGAGCTTCTCACACTTCTGAGGCAGCCCAGTGAGGTGAAATGCATTAAGTATGTATTGGAGCCCCTTTTTATATACTATTGATACTATATTGTTATTTGTATATGAATATATTTTTAATGTTTTACAAATAAAGTTATACTTTTTAACTAAGTCCAATTTTATTATTTTATATACAAAGTCCAAATGTTATTGTTTCTTGCTGTTGATCCTGGTTCCTGCGATATCCCAGGTGGGGATCATACCACCAAAGCCATACATACTAGAGCAAGGTACTGCTCTAAAAAATAATTATCAGACAACATCTCAAGCAGATCTTCATATATCCTAAGGCAGGGATTAAACCCAAGTGTTATACTTCAGCTCTTAGCAGCTCAGAAAAGTGTGAGTTGAACATCTATATATTTTAAAAATACTAAAATAAGGACTTGACATATTGCACTATTATCTGTATATATTGTTCTTTATTTTGAAGATTCTGTACAATCTGGAATTTCCATTTTCTTGCTGTGAATAAGTGTACGTATATTTGTATACGCACAATTTGCACTATAAGGTCACTTTAAATACAAATTTTATTTCTGTGGCTGTTCTTGGTGCGGTAGATCACTCCTATTATTTTCACTATTTATATATATATATATATATATATATATATATATATATATATATATATATATGTAATTGTTATTCCTAATATATATTTGTGGCCAGTAGACCAAGGCCGTACTTTCCCCAACTACCTAAATCAAAATAGGCTTTAGTGTACCAATGGTTAATATAGAGGACCTAACTAGGGAATGAGATAATAGAGATAAAGGGAGAGGAGGGTTGAGGTCACCGAAGATGCCTGGAATGTGCTTCAGGAGATTTAAGACCCCCATAAACCCCTCCCACAACTACAATCTAGGGTGCCAAATTAATTGAATAAAACTAATTTAGTTACATAGTTACATAGCTGAAAAGAGACTTGCATCCATCAAGTTCAACCTTCCTCACATATGTTTTTGCTGTTGATCCAAAAAAAGGCAAAAAACCTAGTCTGAACCATTTCCAATTTTGCAACAAACTAGGAAAAAATTCCTTCTTGACCCCAAAATAGCAGTCAGATGTCTCCTTGGATCAAGCAGCTAGTTAAACTCCCTTGGCCAATTGCTATACACACACTTGGGCAGGCCGGGCCTTCGGGCAAACTGTCAGGAACGTTCAAGGATCCTACACGCAGAATGCAAATACTAGTAATGTATACCGGACCTTAGGATGGCCGGACTAACACTACACACAAAGAATAGTCAAATAATGAGCCGAGGTCAGGGGTACCAGAAATCAGGATCAACGATAATGCAATAGCCGAGGTCAAAGGAACACAGAAGGAGGAATAGTCAAACTAAGCAAAAGTCAGAATACAAGAATACTAATACGGAATACGCGCTCTTGGGTCAAACAAGAACCACAACAGGGCAATGAGTCTCTCCCTGGTTTCTCTTTAAATACCGTGTTCAATTAGGTAGGTAACCATACCCCCAAAATGTTCTTGGTGGGCCGTGGCGTTCTTAGCGTCATGACGTCTGCGCTCATTAGCCGCGTCATAAAAGGAATTGCTGGGGACAATCTGAGTGTTGATAGGAGTGTCCCAAATACCCTGCAAAGTGACACCAGCCTGTGACATGCCCCTGACTGATACACATAGTAACCTGACACAAGCTGGGTAAATACCTGGTGGGCCACAATGGCCGTGGGCCACAGCCATCAGAGGAGATGAAGGGATCTGCCCTGCCGGCTCATGATGAGTTGGTACCAGCCCTGTTTTGCATATTCACGGCCAGCCCTGTGAGGAGATCAGTCATGTAGGGCAGGAGGCTGCAATCTGCCCCTTCATCAGGGTGCAAACTATTCCTCACATCTCCACAGTTCAGAATGTTGCTGCGAGTTACCAGGGCCACACTCTGACACAGAATAGTGCAGAAGGTCATGAGAGGAGGGTAGGGTCGGATTAACATAGGGGCTGATGGAGCTGCAACTCCAGGCCCAGGCCCATGGAATCGGCCCATTTAAAAAATATATTATTTTCTCAGTATAAACGGAGATTACTCTGCAATACCAGCACCAGTCAGTAGGGGTCACTGTGTGTGGAGAGAGGCAGGGATAGGAAGTTACAGCATAGTGTAGGATGGGGGGAAAGGCAGCAGGGAAACATGGGGGCACTGAGACACTAGGGGACACTGAGGCACTTGGAGACACTGAGACACTAGGGGACATTGAGACACTAGGGGACACTGTGAGACATGGGGATGCTGAGACATAGGGAGACACATTGGGGCATGGAGACACTAGGGACAGTGTGTCCCCATGTCTCCCATCCAGTGTCCCTAGTGTCTCAGTGTCCCCATGGCTACCAGTGTTCCCTAGTCTCCCAGTGTCTGTGTTCCAATGTCTCTCAGTGTCCCAAGTGTCTCAGCTTCCCCATGGCCCCCAGTGTCCCCATGTCTCCCAGTGTCCCCAAATGTCTGTGTCCCCATGTCTCCCAGTGTCCACGTCTCCCAGCCAATGTCAACATGTCTCCCAGTGTCCTTATGTCTCCCAGCCAGTGTCTCAGTGTCCCCATGTCTCTCAGTGTCCCTAGTGTCCCCATGTCTCCCAGTGTCCCCACATTTTTAAGTGTCCTCATGTCTATGTCCACAAGTGCCCCAATGTCTCCCAGTTTCCCCATGCCTTCCAGTTAGTGTCCCTAGTGTCTCAGTGCCCCCATGTCTCACAGTGTCACCTAGTTTTCCAGTGTCTGTGTTCCCATGTCTCAGTGTCCCTAGTATCTTAGTGTCCCCAAATGTCTCAGTGTCCCCATGTCTCCCAGTGTCTGTGTCCCTAGTGTCTGTGTCCACATTTATCCCAGTTTCCCCAAATATCTGTGTCCCCATTTCTCCCAGTGTCCCCATGTCTGTATCCACAAGTTGTTCCATGTCTCTCAGTGTCCCATGTTTCACTGTGTCCCCATGTCTCTCAGTGTCACAGGAAACACAGACGTGGGGACAAGGGGAGAAATGAGCAGAGTGAGACACTAGGAGATTAGGGAACTGGGCGACATGGAGACACTGGCAATGTGATACACATGGACACTGATGTCAGGCTGGCCTTCCAATTCTTTGGACAGACATGCCCCCTTTTTGGGCATGTTCGCCCCTTTAGGCAGTTCTGGTCATGTGATTCGCGTCGGTGGCCCACCCTTTTACCCCGCCCATTGTCTTCCTGTTTCACTGGAGACTGCTGTTAGGGGGTATGGATTTAATTGAAAGATGAAAACATAAATTAGACAGAGATCAGCATAGAGTATGTGTTTTCTTTAGCTGCATCCTTTGAGTTTCCCTCCAACACCATCTCCATCAGATACATGACGCTTGGGAGGTTTGACTTTTTTATTGTTTTTGGTCGATACGATTCTGTAATCTCGCCCTGGTCGATACGACTCTTAATCTCGCCCTGGAGGAGGGTCTAAGCCCTGTGGAGATGCAGATCTACAGACCCCAGACACCACCAGACCACAGGGGTTTCATTCTCTCCCCTCCTTAAAATTTATAAAAAACAAACAAACCAATAAAGTTATTTATACATATATTTATTTATTTAGTTGCACCCCTCTAACCCTCCACACACATACACAATACAAGCCCAAACATATTCACATACACTGCACCCCTTACAAATACTGAATCCCCTAAAAATACACTGCACCAGACACACACACACAAACATCCCTGACACACACCACATGCCTTACTCATACAGAACATCCCTGACATACACAGAACATCCCTGACACACACAGCATATATCTGACATATAATGTACATGCTTTACACACACAGTACAGTCCTTACTCACACAGTACACCCCTGACACAAATAACATGCCTGACAAATACTACAGTACATCCCTGACACACATACAGTAAATCGTTCACACACAGTACATCCCTGACATACTCAGTACATCCAATACACCCCTACAGACACACATTGCAAAGCCTACACTCACATCCCTGACACATACAGTACATCCCTGGCATACACAGTATATCTTTGACATATACAGAACATTCTTGACACACACAATACTGCCCTGACACACACAGTACATCCCTGACACATACAGTACATCCCTGACATATTCAGTACATCCCATATATCCCTACAGAAACACACTGCACAACCTACACACACAGTACATCCCTGACAAAACCCAGTACATCACTGACACACACAGTACATCCCTGACACATACAGTACATCCCTATCAAACTCAGTACATCCAATATATCCCTACAGAATATATGGGACACACAGTACATCCCTGAGACACAGACTACATTCCATATAAACACTGTGAATCCCTTAGGAACACGCTAGAGTCTACACATACACAATACAATTAGCCACCAAACATATTCATAGTACTCTCTCCTGGCCTTTTGCCTCTGATGTCCCACTTATGGAGACACCAGAGACAAGTCACAAGCAAACACAGCACTAGTCATTATGCACAGGGCCTTCTTCCCATCCAAAAGCTCTTTAGCAGAGTTCTGTGCATGGGCTACCCTGGAAGAGCAATTAACTAACATGCTCACTTTTGGCAGATTGTGCAGGTCATTGATGATGACACAACACCTCCTCGCTTTTGCTCTACCCCCTATCAGTGGGCCTCTCTGATTAGAAAATTCCTTGGCCAATTTTTTTCTCAGTCCGGCACTGCACATAGATACATATATACTTGTATTAGTCTATTTATACCACATCAATATTTGCAGCCATTGTGGAATATAATTTCCAAAAAAATGCCAAAAGACTGGTCTTAAGCTGATGTGAGGCATGTATTTAAAAAAGTGATCAATATGACAGCTGTGAAATTAAAACCTGTGAGTTTAGCATAGATTAGGTAATTATTTGGATTTGTAAAATATAGTAGTTTCTATAAGATTATTTTAAATAATAACAATTGTAGGAGGCAACATGATTTCATGTCCATCAACATAGCATATTAGTTTACTTACAAGTTTTTTTTTATTTATTTTTTAATAAGACAAGCAATTTAACAATGATATGCAATGTCACAGGTGCAAAGGACAGACAGGCATTATTATGCATAAGGGCTATTTTCAAGGTCAGTTATAGAGGCCAACTAGATACTTTCTTGTATACAAAGACATTGATTTGGGGCAGAGAAGAAAATGGAAAATGTGCAGAGGTGAACTAACATAATATGGGGAACGGGATATTTTAATTTAACCCCTTAAGGACCAAACTTCTGGAATAAAAGGGAATCATGACATGTCACACATGTCATGCGTCCTTAAGGGGTTAAAGTGAGCTAAAGTTGCATGTAAAATCATGCCTATTTAATTTACAAATGATATATTTATGTGATAACTGTATATATATGCACACACACATACAGAGACAATACAGCAGCTTTCATTATCTCCTTTAACAGATTGCTCAAAGGATGAGTCATGTCCCTCTTTCTAAATTCAAAAGAAAAAGAGTGATCTAAGTTGCTAATAAATTAATTATAATAAAGTGTCTCAGTGAAATTTCAATAAAGTATTTGAGCAAATAATGATTTAGATGCCGAGGCATAGGTCATGCCTCTGAAGTTTTTCTGCTCAATTCTCCGCCATTTCTGAGTTAAAATGTTTTTGTTTATACAACTCTAGCCACATGTCCCCCGACTGTGACTGATGCAGCCTGCATGAAAAAAAAAATGGTTTCAATGCGATTTTAACTTAGTTTAGCATTTTTTATCTCCTGGTCTTAAAAATGAGGCTCCTCCAATGTCTTGAATGTTATTAACAGTGCATGAGAATTGTGATGGGAGTCTTTGGGCAGGATTTGTCTAGCCCTGGGATAAAGTAAGAGAGCTAGGCCTGATAGCCACAAGTGTATTTATAAAAACAAGAGCAATCACATGGCAGGTGGATGTGGATACCTGCCTGGAAGAAAGGCTACAGCAGAATAGGCAGAGGGGACGATACCTGCCTAAAGCAGGGCTGCAGTGGAATAGGTAGAGGGGACGATACCTACCTTGAAGAAGGGGTGCAGCTGAATAAGCAGAGGACAATACCTGCGTGGAAGGAGAGCTGCAGCCTGGTCGGGTGGAAGACCTCCTGAGAGTCCCCTGTCAAGCTTCAGCGACTGGGGCAAAAGCATTCTAGGGTCCCGGCAAGCAGCTAGGAAGCAGATTGGGTGGAGGTACTTGGTCAGAGTAGAGGCGCTCCATCACAATAATAAATTCTGCATTTAAAGTAAATGATTTTGTATGATTTTATTTTTACCGAATGTTACTATGTTTATTTTTCAACACCATAGAATGTAAATACAATTTTCTTGCTTGGTGTCTTTTTCACTTTTTTTTTTTTTTAATTCTTAAAGCTTATTAGTTGTAAAACCCTCCTTAGCTATTTAAATTACTTACAGACCAGTTTCCCTTTTTTGATTCCAGCTCAATGCCAAAACACTTAGTGAAACATAAGGAATGCATTGACCAAAGGTGGCCAATTGTAGTGCCTCAAATGCCGATTGTTTCATTCTAGACCATAACATTGAGTTACAAAATACATTTGTTTGGTTAGACATACGGCTTTGCTGTCTAGACACTTTTATAAGCTTCCTGGTAATATGTTTAATACTTTTTACTTTCGCATTTAGAAACATACACAGGAGGGAAAGGTTTATTTATGCTCTTATACTTAAAATACAGAGAATACATTAAGGTCTTAAAAGGACAAAATTACATCACTGTCTAAATTATATCCTGCTTGTGTGGTTGTTTAATTACAAGTTCAATTTCAAGCCATGCCATAGATCACTAAATTATGAAAGTTGTTTGCTACAATTCAATAACGTCATTTCTAAATACGGTAACTGATAGCATCTTTTACAAAACAAAGATGAATTCAGACAGATGTGTCATTTGTAAACATATAGAACACTGTGTAAAGATGTCTACAGCTTAAACACTTAATAATATGTACATTTTCATTAACTATCTCTACTTTAAAAAAAAATAAAGTTCTGTTCCTGAAAGGTACTTGCCAAATGAAAGGGGTGAGTTTTGTTCCTCTTATAACACCATTTTAGTTCGGCTTTTTACATTACACATTTTTGCAGAAACAGTTTCACATTGCATTTTAGTGTGAAACTCTAAACATTTAGGGAAAATCCAAGTAAAAGTTTAGTATACACAAGAAATCGTTCAAACATAGTCAATATGTTTTTCTTTATTTATGTGTGTAGCAATGGTTCTGCGTCATCTCTGCCTCAATAGATTATTTGTTTTCCTGATTTGCAGGCACAGAGAAGTTACACAGTGCTTGAAGCAGTACATAAATTGTATTACAGACTTAACTTGTAATTCTATGATACACTCATTTATATACAAATGAAGATATATGGAAAAAGAGAAAAGACCGCGGAGAGCTCTAAACAAGAGTTGACATAAACTTAAAAAAAGTTGTTCTTTGGCGACACCTGGGCCATTTCTTAAGACAAGTAGAAATACAAATTCTGCTTTATGTACATGCTTAGCAATATAATACCTGGTGGTGATTACATTTTAAGATAACAACAGACTGTATCAGGTAGTCCAGGCAGCTGACTAGGAAATATCATGAAGAAGGGTATTTTTTTTTATTTTTTTTTATTTTTTTATATTAAGGTTAAATTTCAACATATTCTTTGCTCTGTTGAGTACCCTGACAAGCAGCGATATCAACTTGCAATTACTCACTACTTCTTTCACCATTTTGGTGATAGAAACCATATCTTTCTTATGAAGAAATAAAACAGTGTACTGGACTCCACTTCCAATGTATTATAATTTTTTTTATTGGTATTGGCAGTAGAAATAAGGAAAAGTGGGTTGTGGTGCAAAACATGTTTTGGTTAAAATGTAGATCCATAACTACTTCATATCCCTCCATACCATAAAGCCCTCCACTTCATATCCCTCCATGCACATCTAATATTTTCCTTCATGGATTTTCTTTCCAAGTCATTAATTTCCATTGTTAATCTTTATCCCATTCAATTACTTTTCTTTATTAGAGATTGTAATTTGGCCATACGTTCATCATGTAAAGGGCATACATTATCATCAAGGTCAAAATATCACTGGCATATTGTAAGGTATCGTGTCCATTATTCTTTTTTAAATCCTAATTCAATTTTAGAATTCTCAGTTACCATCATTATGTAAACAGTATACATGTTAAATAAGTACAAAGACAAAATGCTCAAAATACTTGTCTGTATATCTTTTGTTCTGCTGAGGATGCCGGATGACATAATAATTGCAATCTGCAGTGCACGCAGCTGGTCTGAATTTAACAATCTTACATGTGACATGATACAAATCTAGATTTGTGCCATTACTTACTGATAAATAGTGATAGAGTTCATTGCAGAGTAAAACAAGATATTATTAGAATCTAATATCTCACTTGGGAGTCAAATAACACATTGTGATCTACAGATATCGTTTGCATACTTTACGATACACAGGTAGATCATTTTCAGGATACATTCTCAGATTCATACTTTGATCATTTGTGCGAAGTCCTTTTCTAAAGCCAAATTATTTTTGTTATTATTATTATTAGTGTAATTATTTAGATATGTGATGAGTGCAATGAACAACATTATTTGAGCAGCCGTAAAGATTTATTTTCTTCATCAGGTGTTGCTAGAATTATTTTTTCACAATCTTTGAGGTCGTGAAATATTCTTTTACACCTTTTACCCAGGTGCTATTGTTAGGATAGCTGGTTATATATAGTTTTTTTTTTATTTATTTTTTCAAGGAAAAGCAAAAGTCCCTTTTTTAAATTTGTTCCATTTTATTTTTATCAAGGAAAAAAGAGAGAAAAAAATCTGAAGTAACCATTTTTATGAGAGGGATTGGCAACCACAACAGAAAGCAGAATGGCAATTTTATTGTTCTTGGTTATGTATAAAACTAAGCATAGGATGGCAACAGAAATAGTGAATAGCAATGCATCTTCTAGTATATGATAATAATATCCAACATCTGCTATTATATCTTGTAAACCTATCTTCTGTGATTTGCAAATATAATATACAGTTTATTATTTTAATGTAGCCAAAATTGACCTTTTTAATGTATTCATACAGAAAGCAAGTTGTGATGCCTCAGTTGAAGGCATTACAGAAAATGACGAACTTAGTGACGTGCAGCTGTATGTCCGTTCTGATATTATTCAAAGTCAAATTCAAATAGAAGGTTAAATAGCTGAACTCTAAAAATTCTCCAGCTCAGCTATTTTTCCATTCAGCTGCTTTGGCCTTAAATTTGAAAATGTAACGATCTCTTTGAATTCTCACTTTAGTGAATAAACCTGTATTTGCCTACCCATCCTTGCTCTGTGCTCATAATAATGATTTCATGCACAGGCACCCTCAAACATATTTTAGTAGGAATGTGGCCAAAATTATATTCCCTAAGTTTCCATACTTAAATTTCCATTCTGCAAGGTCTTTTATATAAGCAAAGCAATAGTATAAAAACATGAAAAGGGTTTTTACGAGTGCAGCTTAATTTTACTGCCCAATGTCCATACAAGGCTTTACAGTTTTAACAATGCAGAGTTGAGATGCTCACGAACAATGATTCATTTGGAAAAGAATGTGCTTTGTACACTGTCACTTATAAAATTCGACACTAAATTGTTCCTCTTGTCTACAGTTATTGCAGTGTGTAAATTTAAAGAGAAAATGTCACAATCCCTATTTTTCTCATCAGAATAAACAATTTTGAAGCTTTACCCGAGGTGAGATGTACAATGTAGCTATTTATAGAAAAATGGTTTCCAAACCAGCCTACAACTTGAACTGATGCTATCGAGCATACTTTATATAAAACACTCTCACTTCTGCAGTACTTCCAGGTACCATGCATGCATCTTCCACTGATGTACTGTGCATGTTTATGTTTTCAGAGATCAACCGCCAAAGTACCTGGTAAGTGCATTGCACCCTTATAGCACCCACATACACAGCATCATAGGGTTCTGGGTAATTTTCTTAATATGTCAGGATACTACAGGATGCAATAAAATTAGTTATTACACAATGCAAAAAACTATTTTAGTGAAGAATCCTGTACTCCCCAGATTGTCACTTGGTTGCTATAACCCCACGTTGCCCTTCCTATTTTTTTTTTATTTTTTTTTACCTTACCTCTTCTAAATTCCATAACAAGAGGACATGATAGAAACATTTAAATACATAAAGGCAATCAACACAGTAAAGGAGGAGACTATATTTAAAAGAAGAAAACTACCACAACAAGAGGACATAGTCTTAAATTAGAGGGACAAAGGTTTAAAAATAATATCAGGAAGTATTACTTTACAGAGAGGGGAGTGGATGCATGGAATAGTCTTCCAGCTGAAGTGGTAGAGGCTAACACAGTGAGGGAGTTTAAGCATGCGTGGGATAGGCATACTGTTATCCTAGATATAAGGCCAGGGACTAATATGAGTATTTAGAAAATTGGGCAGACTAGATGGACTGAATGGTTCTTATCTGTCATCACATTCTATGTTTCTATGTTTCTAGATTCAAGTCGGGTCCTCATCAGGCTATTTTTCCTTTAAAATTTTGTAATTGTCTCACATATTGTTAACTTTCTTCCTTTATTATATTGTAAAGTGCTGCAGAATATGTTGATTCTATATAAATGATTCTATATAAATGATGATAATAATACATGTGCATCATATGCCAAGCCTACTGCTGGCCCACATGACCTTCTTCATCCTGTGTGATTGGCACAAATTTGGCTCAACGTACACACACAGGTAGGACTTTTCACTAAAATGAGAAAATGAGAATTCCAATGGAGGTGAGAATTCATAGTAAATTCAAAATGAATTTTAAATTTAAGGTCAAAATAGTCAAACTGAGAAAATTATCTAAGTCAGCTAATTTTTCCTTTTGGCTACTCTGGCCTTTGAAATTCACCTTAAATTCACTTTAAATTGCCTGGAATCCAAAGTGAATTTACAATGAATTTCAAACTTTAAGCCAAAATAGCCTAATTTGAAAACATCCCCAAGTAAATTTTATTTTAAGTTTGGCTACTTCAGCCTTAGGTTTGAAATTCACTTTGAATTCAAGGTGAATTCCTGGCAATTTTGACTTTAGTGAATAATCCCTGACAACATAAAACCCAGCCAACAATCACAGAACAGACTGAGTACTGGGAAACCATTAATAAATAAAAACAGATTGGAACATAATGCGTGGAGTACCCCGGGAGTGGTAACAGCCTCTGGGAAAAAAAAAAAACCTCTAAACATTTGTATTATGGCTACGTGGGTATTTTTGAAGCAACGACCTGGAGTTTCCATCTAATCCCATTTGGCTTAATGTGGACCTGAAGCTCTGTCTTTGTAAATATTTAACTTCCAATAAGTTAATGAATAAATATTTCAGTATTAGTGTGCATGCCCAGGGGAAGGCAACCTTCAGCACTCCAGATGTTCTGAACTACATTTCTCCTGGTGCTTTGTCCGCATTATAGCTGTAAGAGCATTTTCGGAGATGCAGTCCACAACATCTGGAGTCCCAAAGGCTACCCACCCCTGTCCTATATAGAAAAATATAATTGGATGGTGTTTATTTACTATTTCATATTTTATAATTTGTTAATGTTTATATGCTGTTTATGGATTTGTTCTCACCGTTTCTCATTCAGGAATAAGAGTTAAAGCTCCGTGTTAATCAGATTATTGTAATTTTATTGAATTATTTCCTATTCATTTTTGGCATAAATAAATATTTATAAAGTAATAATAATAAATAATGCTATATTTGTTTACATAGAAATTTAAAAATGAATGATAAATTGTCCATGACTACACAAAGCTCATTGAAGGGAAGAAGCTCATTACAATGAAATACTGTATACTTGAGACGAGTTCTTTAATGTCAATACGTTCCAGATGAATTTGGGAATTTTCTCAGATGTGAGTATCAGAGATAAATAAACTGAAATATTCTCTTTTTGGATATGGGCCCACACTCTTTTTCTCTGTTTGTTCATATTTCACCTAGAATGCTATTGAAGATTGAAATTAATGTTAATTTTAGCTCTGATGAATTTCCACCTGGACTATTGTACAGTTATTTTACACTTTGCACATGTATTCATAATGCAATGGCTCTTATCTCTACAAGTGAAAACAGTCAATGGTTTTATACTAATTGCTGTTTTTAAAAACAGTAGGAAAATCTCACAGTTTGAGAACAGGAAAAAAAGGCTGACAGGTCTACCACAAATAAATCAGACAACTAAACTTAAAATGTCCATTTTACTGTAGTATAATAAACCAAATAGAGTGTAATGTCCCCAAGTGGCAATCTTAGTTGAGTGAGACAAAACACAAACTGAAAAAGGGAAAAAAATAAAATAAATATATATATATTTGCATTAACTTTTTCCTTGTCTGTCTGTGTTTCACCTCACTCAACTGTGACTGCCGTTTTGAGACACGGGATGTATTATCATATTACAATAAACTGGCTATTTTAAATGTTGTTGCTTCATCTGTTTGTGACGGTCTACCAGCCTTTTCCTTTCCAGTTCAGGAGGGGGCGCAGAAGTCAGCACTGGGAGCTGGATTCTAGGAACGCAAAAAAATATTATTTTACAGGTTTTAGTGTGATCAGAGCGGAGGGAACTCCTCCATAGTGACCAATAGGGCATTTTACACAGAAAAGGTCCTACCACATCAAAGGGTTAAAGTAACCCTTTAAATCTTATAATTGCCAAATAAATTATGCTCTGAATTTATCTGAATATTGTCGATCTCCATGTAAAATTAATCATAGTAAAACCACATTTATTAAACTACTAGTCTGTTATATTTTTCTTTTAGCAAGATAGTGTAGAGGAAACAACTATATATATATGAGAGTGGAATGAAGTAATGTCTGCAAGGCTGTAGCAAATGCAGATGATATATATCATTGTCCAAGCGATCTTTGTCTTGATTTTAAACTTTAACCAACTTTATTTCTGTTCTGTCGTTTATATCTTGGTTGTAAAAGTGTAGATATACTATAATCTTTTAGCTTCTTATAGAGATGGCTGGTGAGACATTTCCAAAGATGTTGCTAACAAATGATTGTGATAGTTTTGAAATGTTTAGAAACATCTGATTGAAGGTTAAGTTTCCGCAGAATGGTTTTGGTGATGCCGTCTGGATTACACAGTCTATAGGCGAGGCTGTGAAATCCTGGTTGATTGCACTAGTTGTTAATGCCATATAATGAGAACTAATAAATGTGTTAGCTGACGCCAGGACACCCTTTATACATTTTTAGGCTCCTTACTGAACTATTGGCCAATGCACTTTCAAACATGCACTCATAGAGATATTCACATTCCCATATTTACAGGTACACTTACATTAAAACACAGTTTCAGACACATACAAACACAACCATATATACACACTGCAACAGATACATGTTGCCAGACACACACCGACAGAGTTAAACACTCACAATCACACATCAATATTACATTGCAAACACACGCTCAAACAGGGCTGCTAGAGGGACACTCACATAATCCAATGAAGAATACCCTATGCTAATCTCTCACTTTCATCTTTCAGCCTAGCCCATCTGTCCACCTTACTAGCCAAACAGCTTTCTACTGCTCTCTCACTAATCACAAACTCTGAATCCTCTCTCAAATATAATTATGTATAAAGCGCCAATATATTCCTCAGCTCCACTCCCCTCCTTCTTATTAGCATGCACAAGCTCCTGGTTTGTAATATCGGACAGAGAAGAGTTGGATGTAGTGAGTGTAGCAGAAAGGGGACATGCCACACTCACAGAATTAGCAAAAGGATTTGCACAATGTGCAAAGTGGGCATTATGTTAAATGCACACTCCACAGTTAAAAAGTGTGAAAAAAAATCACTTAGTAGATATAACCCAAATGAATAAATGCATGCATTTATTATTAGGGGTATATATTAAAAGAGCTTTAAAAAGCTGCAATTCTTTTGAACTTCAGCCTCTGCAAGCCTTCTTCTATTTCACGAGGAAATGAAAAATCTGAAATTTCTCATTAAGAAGCCTCTGACGTTATTATCCCACCATGCACTTGAAAGAATGTTGGTCTCATCTGAGAACAAGGTATTCTGGGGGGACATGCATGCTCAACAAGAGTGTGCCTGCCACTTCTGTTAACTCAGGGGAGCTAACGGAAGCAGGAAGAGAGATTGAATAGACTAATTTGTTAAATCACATACCATTTGAAATATTCTAGTCCTATCCTACATTACGCTTTGATGACTTCCCCCTCTGTAATGGGTGGACACTGGTTGATAAAATCTGATGAGGTTTGTTTTAGAGAGTGGAGGTGGGAAAGTTTATTGAATGGTGGTTATAGCATATATTAGAAATCATTGGCAATTCAGAGACTTCCGTTTTATTACATACCACAAGATGCAGCATGCAACCAATAATGTGAAATGTAGAAGAATCTGAATTCTATAAAAGCCAGCGACTACCTTATAAAAGAGATTGTTGCAAAGTTTCTTAAATATACTGTCCACCAAGCATTGAGGTCCACCCAGTTAGAGTGGTATCACAATAGTTCAGTAAATGCTTTTTTGAGAAATTCAATATTTCCATCTGTGTCATTTATTAGCAGCTACATTAAATTTAATTTGTTTCACAATTTAAGATTAATTTGGCATTTGAGCATGGGATTAATCCATACTTTCCATGTGCACAGTTATTTCTACAAGCTAGACAAATAGGAAACTAGTTCCCTTGGCCATTTGGGGTTAAAACTTAATATTAGTAACACCTTTGTATCACACAATTCCTGGCCTCATACCTAAACCAGCAGGCCAACATTCACAAAAGCTGCTATTCATTTCAATGCTGAATGTGTTACTTTGTTGAAGATACATTTCTTAGGCAGCATATTTTTCCTTTAGATAATGACTAGATTTAGTAAACCACATACATGCTTTATTAAGTGTTCTTGCATAGCAAGACCACTTAATGTTATCTCACATATATATTCTTATTCTTATTATAGCCAAATTTACCACCCTAACTCCTCCCACAGTGCTATTACTTTGTGGAACATTTTGCCGAATTGTTCACGGAATATCGTCGTTCTTGTGGCGAAATTGGTCCCATAGGAATGAATGGCAAAATGTTCAAAACTAGAGTGTGAGCTGGCAAAAGCTGAAAAATCAGGACATGATTTCTATACTGTCACCACTCCCTCATTTTCAAGCCCACCTACACAAATCTTATATCAAAACGTTCAGCTATCCCTGCTGCCACTAAACATGTCCACGGCTAAGCCATAGTCCTGATAGTTTTCACAATATGGCCATTTGTTTGCAACTCACTCCGTCCATTGACATTCATTGAAACTCCACTCTAGCCAGCTCAAACTTGAAGGGCAATTTCTAAATTGTGACTGCCTTCATTTTCAATACTTCAGAGACATACTATGCATCAAAACATTTTAAACATTTTGCCCCATTTATCCACAGGAGTCATTTGAAGTTTGAATACTTGTTTTACCAAAGCCACTTTAGCTAATCTAAGAATAAAGAATCATTAATCACTTTAAGATTGATGACATGTCAGTACTAGTACAATAACCAGGAATTTGCCAAACTAAGGCCCTAAAGGGGTTAATCATCTGAAAAAGACTTTTGTGATACATTGCAGCTCACATACTGGAAACACTATGTAGACCATTGTACTGGCAAGCTGAAATATAGGCTTGTATTTGTAGACTAACATTTCAGTTAGTACACTTAGTTAATTTTATTAGCGGAGGAAGTGAAATGATCAGGTAAGCTTAGAAAGCAATAAAAAAAATCAATGTAAGGTATATAAACTGTAGGCAACAATGAATGAAGAATGTAAAATTAATTAGTAAACTACAGTGAGCGAAGAAAGTATTCGACCCCCTGCTGATATTGAATGTTTGCCCACTGACAAAAAAATGATCAGTCTATAATTTTAATGTTAGGTGTATTTTAACACTGAGCGACAGAATAACAAAAAAAACAAACAACAGAAAAACATGTCTAAAAAAGTTTTAAATTAATTTGTATGTCAATGACCACAACGATGTGGTCAGAGTTATATATTGAATCACTAATTGTTGGGAATTTACCAGAGAATTGCAAATTTTAGGACAAAGTAAATAATTTAGGAAAATTGTTAAATGTATCTGTTTCCATATAAGCAATTATGCCTTTAAATCTTAAATACCCCTGTGTTTATCTGGCATTTTATTAAACAATGTGTATAGACAGAGAGTGAGTGTACCCCAAACAAGGGGGAGACTCAATACTGGTATATAAAGAAAGGAAAAGTAATAAATAAATACATAAATTAGCAGCTAAATAACTTCCTTAAAAAAATATGTGTCTGAAGGCTAGTATCCCACAGCTCAAATAATAATTACTTTATTAACCCCTTAAGGACCAAACTTCTGGAATAAAAGGGAATCTTGACATGTCACACATGTCATGTGTCCTTAAGGGGTTAAACCCATATGCAATAAGATACAAAATGAACTTCAGCTGGGTAACAAGAGTATTCGTAATATATATAGCGACTCCACGCTCTATCCTTATATTTGGTCTAAATGTGGCATCTAAATTGATATGGTTATCCCTTAACCTGGTGATTGCTGCTAAGACCAAATAGTAGGAAAAAATAGTAAGGAAAAATTCACTAAACGGTGAAATGGGTAGCTATATCCTCCTATGACTGTATAAAGTAAGAGGGTCGCACTAATATAGTCTGAATCTAGGAGATATTGTATAAAATGATATAAAGAGGTATTGTAAAAGTTAAAGTAGGTATAATGATCACTTTTACCTACTTAAGGCAAAGCCAAAACGGCACCGGTATTATTAACCTTTTAACTGCAGCAACTGCAAACCTCTTTGGAGTAGATTATAAACAAAAAAGAGAGGGAAGAGGGGCAAACATTCATTCCGTACGGACCAGTTTAAATAGTAAATAATGCCCTGGTACTAATCCCCAAGTCTCCTAGGAAACACCTTCGTGGGTGTTCTATGCTAATGCTAAATCTGTTGGATGCATGCCCTCAATATAGTCAGCCAACACATACGAAAATCAAACGGAGAAAATACTAATACTAAACACCCAATACGTGCATTAGTGATATAAGTGCTCCATAAGTGAAAAATAAAATAGGTGGACCCAACGTGTGTTTTGGTGCAATCAGCTGCACCTTCATCAGCTACACCTTTGCATGTTTATTTATTTAGGGAAGTTATTTAGCTGCTAATTTATTTATTTATTACTTTTCCTTTCTTTATATACCAATATTGAGTCTCCTCTCTTGTTTGGGGTACGCTCACTCTCTGTCTATACAAATTGCATTTTAGGGTCCAAGCCCTTGGGTGGAGCCCCCATGTCTCTAATTCAACAATTTTGGATATAGTAACTTAAACCTGGGTATTAATGATGAACTAAGGAATGTCTTTTTAGGGCACCTAGTCACAAAAATGCCCTAGCTTTTGCACTACATGTGAAAAACTTGTTCAACCTTTATGAATTCATGGGAACATTTTCGTACATGCAACAACACAATTCCATATAATATAATTGGTCCATCAAGTTCAAACTTGTACACATTCCTCTGACTTCTGTTGGTCCAGAAGAAGGCATACAAATAAACAAAACACACACTATCCTGATATTCTAGATGTGTCCACAAAAAGTGAAAAAAATTATATAGTAACTTAAACCTGGGTATTAATGATGAACTAAGGAATGTCTTTTTTTGGGGTACCTAGTCACAAAAATGCCCTAGCTTTTGCACTACATGTGAAAAACTTGTTCAACCTTTATCAATTCATGGGAACATTTTCGTACATGCAACAACACAATTCCATATAATATAATTGGTCCATCAAGTTCAAACTTGTACACATTCCTCTGACTTCTGTTGGTCCAGAAGAAGGCATACAAATAAACAAAACACACACTATCCCGATATTTTAGATGTGTGCACAAAAAGTGAAAAAAATAAAATTACAATCAGAATAAACCTTGCTTCAACAAATTATTTAAAATCATGCTCACACATTATTATACTGTATATAAGCAATGGCAAAAGTAAAATAAATAGGTTTTCAGGACAAAGAAAAAGTAAAGTTACACTCTCACCTAAACTATTTTAAGACAAGTCATATAATATAATATTTATGGCTAAAATAAATCATGACTATTTTAAAAATAATTTATGGTTTGTCATTCCACAGAGCCTAGGTGCAATATTACAGATGGAATAAGTACTGGATAGCTTTTTTATTAATTGCATTTTAACATGTGTTGTATTGCTTATAAAGGGCTGTATTAAGTATCAATGTTCAGGTTATATAAATGAATTTTATCTTGATAGGATTAGCCTGTGCTTCTCCTGATTAACGCAGACATAGGATCCAGAACGGCAGAAATTCTAAACCTACATGAAGTCTTAAAAGCTAAACACCTGTTAGCGTCAGTGGTTTCTTGGCAGATATCTGCACTAGGGAATGCTGCAGTTGTTCAACTTTCAGCTCATCAGTACACCCAAGCAATTTTAAATGACACAGACCGAATGATTCTGTCTAAGTAAAACACAAACTGTAGAACTGGGCATGCATATCAATTTCCCTAAAGAAAATACACGATTTTTACGTCTGTAGTGTAGCCTCTAGCAGAAAGGATTTTCAGACCTGTAGTAAAATGTGATGTAAAATGAACTAAAATATACAGTATACACATTCATTACAAAGTAGATGTCATTATAGATTAAAACGTTTTGAAAAAGGTAAATGTTACTGTGACTGCTTTCTCACTGTTTTCCTTTTAGAGTGAAATTGACTGTCCCTTTTACTGTCTCTGTATCACTTCTGGTTGACCTTAATACCTTTTGAGGAGGATGTGCACTATCTTGTGAATGAGGAACGGTTGAGACATTTGTTTACAGCAATATATTTATATCCATTAAACCTCCAACCTTCTACCAGAGTTTTAAAGGTACGTTTCTTTAAAGCAGTCATTTCAGGTTAGTCACTGACTTGAACAGACTTGAATAGCTGTTGCTAAATGGTTGTTAAGTAAGGCTTCTTGGCAGCCAATCAGCTGAAAGGGAAGAAAAATTACACTGATCATCACAATACAGTTTCACAATGAAATGCATGCAAATGTATTAATTCAGTTATCTGTCACATCCCTTTAGGAACTGCATATATATATTTTACCAACACACAATACAAAATTGTCAGGGTTATTCACTGAAGTATGAATTGCCATGATTTCAAAGTAAATTTTATATTTAAAGGAACACTTTAGTGTTAGGAATACAAATATGTAGTCCTAACATTAACGTGGTCCTCTGTTCCTGCCCCCTCAACGATGTTCCTGATCCAGGGCCAATGACCCTGAGATGTAACTGATCAGCATGACAGTCAGGCCCTGCCCCCAGCAGCTATATTTGTTTACAGCTACATTGGCCTTAATTTGTAAATCCCAAATTCTCACTTTAGTGAATTACCCTGCTAGACCACATCTAACCTTGTGCACAGACTAGAAACATTAAAAATGTCAAAACTGCATTCTGCTTACTTTATTTAAAGCTATAGGTAGATGTTGTTTTACCTTCTTACCTCACAGTACAGTACCATGTCTTCTCTTTCCACTCTGTCTATATCTGGTTCACAGACACTGACACATTTGAGAAGCTAACCTATTTTAGTATCA